>NC_051178.1:232888058-232957384 GCF_013339695.2 Rhipicephalus sanguineus
GTGGTATTTGTTGATGGGCTTTACTCAAAACACGGCTCTTGTGTTCCGCCTGTTGCATCTCTCCAGGCTGGTTTTACAGTTGATGAGGAAGTTTGCGGAAGAAAGCTAGCATGAAAATGGAAACATGTATTTCACGGTTGAGCAAGGCTTTCCACAGCACTCGGATATTTCGCGGGATCGCATGTGTTTATTTCGCAGTAAACAGTTGTAACATTTTGTGCGTTAGCAGATAGTCATGACCGGGAATCAGAGAACGCTTGCAAATGTCTCGAGGTTGGTGGAACAGTTGTATAACTGAAATAAAAAATAAATATGCGCGAAATACAGTAAATAGAGCTTATACGAGAGGGAAAGAAGGAAAGAGAGAGATGAGGAAATGTTAAGACCAATGCTTTGCTCAAATACATCAAATACATTCATTCAAGAAACGTCGTGAGGACATTCATTTATGCCACCACACGTTCTGAGTGAATTGCCTTCAACGTTTTTTTTAAAGATCCTGCACTAGCGCAAATTAAAGAGAAATCGAAGAGAAAAAGCACGAGACGACAAAGAATTGGGTGAAACTTATGCACATTAAAACAAGAAAAAAAAGACAAATAAAAGCAGCGCTACACTGTGCGCTGGGATACCTGAAAGTGAGATAAGCATATCGATTTTGGGAGAAAACATGTACACCCAGAAAGTGATTTATCGAAATGAATTTGATAAAAAACTAAAGCGTCCTTGCGAAGAATATGTGTCATAGAACTTCGTCGATTCAAGGTACATGCAAGTCATTAAATCAGACAAAGGCGTCCGGCGGATGGCGGCCGTAATGAGGTCTTTTATTAAGCGCTGAATATAGTACATGTGCTGTAATTTCTACGCGTTGTGTAATTTTTGTAATTTTTAGACGACCTCTCCCCGAAGGAGCACACCATTGTGCCATACAATTTCAATCAGGGCCCAGATTGAAAAACACTGTGTGTCGGCGCAGCGGACTGTCGACGCGAATAGAGCGGCTTTGTAATGAGGAAATGAAATCCCGAATGATTTCAGTCAAATTTCATCATACACTTTCATCGCACGCGCGTGTTTCGTCTTATTAACTCTGAAGAATAAAGAGCAATGAGGAGGCAAAAAGAATTGCTCTTGAGCGAAAGATGTCCTGCAAAACAAAATAGAATTCCCATACAAGAACTGTAGAAATGGAAAACTATGTTTCTACACATAGTAGCTTCGAGCTATACCAGCTTGGTAAAGTAATAAGGTAATGAGGAAGCTTTGTCTGCTGCACAGTCGAATATGAAAGCTTGCCTATATGTCTAAATATAACGACTATATGTATATCTATAATATAACGTCCTATAACTCGCATGCGACGCCGTTGCAAGCAAACGACTACTTATCAATAGCAATGCCCTTCTGAAATTTCCCGAATGTTTAGTTCAGTTGCCTAACAGTTATCTCCGTTTAATTTTTCTTTCGCTAGCAACTTTCTAGTTTTTCTCTATTTACGGAACAAGTTTTAATCAGCGATAGTACAATTTGCGAGCGAGCATTTATGGCATAGGTCACATACTTCAATGTACTAGCGTTCATACGCCAGCTCAATATTTAATGATCAGAGGCTTGAGTTACGGAAAGTGGTGGGGGGAGGGGGTGCTTAGACCTCCCTCCGCAAACTCTTACAAGGAAGTTCTTAGATAAAAATGTCGTGTGTCTTTCAATAAAAGTGTCTTTGCTCTATTTCAACCACTCATAACTCATATTTGTAAGTACGTGATCAAAAGGAGCCATGTAGAGAACCTATTACGTGGCATATTGGTACTAAAGAGCATTGACACCATGGTCAAAAAAGCTAATTATACTCTAACGGACTCATGAGTCGACTCACTCAGACTCAGATCGAGCTGGGAGCCTGAGTCTGAGTGAGTCCAGATGAGTAATATTTTGGTGAGTCTCAGTCTGAGTGAGCCCTACGCGCAAAATACATTTCTTGACTGACGCGCGTCTGGTCGACCACCCTGGCTTTCATTCCTTTCCTTCCTCCTCCTCCTCCTTGAGTGAGTCTGAGTGAGTTCCAGTTATTTTGCCGGCCTATGATTTATAGGATAAATAACACAAAATGCGATCATGCTATCGGGATGGCGGGTGGCGTGCGACCTGAATAAAGCGGCGTGAACTTCAATATTCGGTAACATGCAAATATACAACAAAACAAACGTTAAAAGATACATTCAAAAAGTTCATTCAGATATGCTGTGTACTTAAGGTAAGAGCGTCGTCGAATGCGGGACTATAGCGAGTCTATTGAGAGTGTATCTACCACAATTGTAGATGTTTTAACATGGATGACTCTATGGACAATTAAAGTTTTGTACTTTAATTACCAACCACAACAAGTAAAGTTCATTAAATCACACCTACCGGCTATCGCAATATTTCGGAATGCTGTATTACTCAGCA
Organism: Rhipicephalus sanguineus; assembly: GCF_013339695.2. Classification (NCBI taxonomy): domain Eukaryota; kingdom Metazoa; phylum Arthropoda; class Arachnida; order Ixodida; family Ixodidae; genus Rhipicephalus; species Rhipicephalus sanguineus. The sequence goes on from NC_051178.1 coordinate 232,890,510, forward strand.
GGTCTAACACCGTCGTAACAGTAGTTGATTTGTCTCGTATATTTCGGCAACAGAATGACAGAACAGGAAGAAGTAATCAGAATCAACAACTTGCGTAATGATTTGCACTCGCATCGGCACGAATTCGTTAAGAAAAGTTGTGCGTAGCATCTGTACAGTCGGATGGCTCGACAAAGAAACGACGTTGCACCAAGTGATTGTATACTTACTACAGGGCTCAACTGAGAGTTATACGGCTCGCTACTTTTACAACTAAGTGACCAGTACAACTAACATTTTTAACGCGATAGAGTTAAAGAGCTCGTTTCGCAGAAATTCCGATGTTCGTGATGTCGGGGTCGGCGGCGCCGTTTTCTTTGGTTGTGAGCGAGAAATAAGCGCTGTCCGTGAGCGAAATTTCGAGGTAGATGCAAATAAAGAAATAATGAAAAACACCCGGTTCGAATGGGACCGGGGATTCAAACCCGCGACCTCTCGCTCCTTGGCGCGATCCGTTTAGCTGCACGGCCACCAGGCATACATCCTCTGACTTACTAACGGCGAGCTATTTATGTACACCATTTAGTGTTGGTGGTACGCACATCTCGGAGGTTCTTCATCGGCTTAACAGAAATCTCGCGAGATGGTGCATAGGGCCCACGGGCGCGCTCTCCATGTTCCGTCGCGCCGCATGCATGGATATAGGAGCCGACGCGCGTCCGCACTTTCGCTTTCCTTGTAACACGGTTTAGGTGTCGGCCGAGAAGCGAAAGCAAGCTAGCGATTGGGAAGACGATACGAACACGGTCCGATTACGCTATCGTGTTCTACTCTTGAAAGCGAAGCTCAAGCGTTATCCAAGTTTTTTTTTAACGTCTGGGGCATTTCGTTATCAAGGTTTCCTTTTTTTTTTTCATCAGCAAAAAAGAACTAAAAGATCACCAAACGCCTTAGGCTAGCTTCCGTTGGCCAGTGATGCATCGGCTCGCTTCCATTTCGCTCTACCAATAGCTTTCGTTAAAGTTGGCTGTTCGACTTCATTTGTTTTCTTACCTGTACAATATAGACAATGTGTTTCAGAAACTGTATAGTACCTCCCGCATGCAGATTAGTCTGACCATACAAGAACATATGCATGATGCGCAGTATACGCACGCACATGCACACTGTATACTTCTCCAATCACCCTTTTCTCGTCTTTCACTCCCTTTTAACCATAGGAGTGCGCAAGGTTCCCCATCAGGGGGGCGAAGGTTCATCGCAGCGCCCCCCCCCCCCTCTACTAAGTCAATGTACGAGGCAGATTTTGCCCCCCCCCCCCTTCTGTTAGGTGACTAGGGGGGTCAATGTATGAGGCAGATTTCGCGCCCCTCTCTTAGGTGACTATAGGGGGGCAGCCGCCCCCCACCCACCGCGCGCGCACGCCTATGCTTTTAACCCTTCTCCTGTGCAGGGTAGCCAACTGCAATTCGTTTAGTTAACCTCCTTGCCTTTTTCTTATCACGTCTTTATCTTTCTGTGCATCGAGTACAAGCCTGTCATGCTCTCGATCAGCCACTGTAACAAGGAGATAGAGCATGGCACTGAAATCCACAAATACGTTGCCTTGGCATGAAGAAATAATGAAGGTAGGGCAAACACTGATGCGCCAAGGTTTCTTCATTAACCTGATTACAGAGGGCGATCTGCGGTGATTGACGACGCCTAACCAGCAAATGAATTCCCCCTAGCTGCAAACGTGGAGGCCATCCTAATGGCATGTCCGTTTTATAAGGGATGGTTGTGGGAAACGACAGCTGCCGTGCCGCTTTTCTGACGGCGTGCCCATTCGTAAGTGCGCTGCTCGAGTAAAAAAAAAAAAAGAACAGCGACAGAGAGGCACGTGGTCGGTGCGAAAACATCAGCGGGACCATTAGCAAAATTAGACACACGAAAGAAGACCAGACGCACCAAACGCCCGTGACGAATGTATTAACATATTGAGCAAGAAGCACGGTTAATTTGGGCTCGCGGGCATGAGGAGCGAGTTGATCCTGCGGAGTGTTTTGTTTTTTCACTCGAGAGCGGTGGCGAACAGCGAAATCCTGTTATTTCACCTAAAATACGTGTTTCATATATTTTACTAACAAATCCACCGCCTGGTCAGCACCGTTGCTGCAGAGTGGAAACGCAAGATGTACGTGTATTAAGGCGAAAGCCTTAGATGCCTCATGAAACGTGAATATGACCGTCGGCGCCACCGGCATCAACACGAAATGGTCTAAAAAATATGATGTGATTACATATGGTGCCATCTTAAGGTCACAGACTGCAAAATCTGTGACGTCGTTATGACGTCATCGCGTGACATCGTCGCTTGGTCAAGGATGGGCCGATCCAGGTCGAAGTGCAGCACCGCATGAGGTGCTGAAAGCTTCGGGGGAGGGTCAATACAATCGACTGAGAGTAAAAAGAAGTAAAAGAAGAAGACGGCTTTCGCCTTCTATTTGCCTCAGGAAAATGCATAAGGGTCCAAGTGACTTTTTATTTATCATATGCTTATATTTTCATTGTGAATTTTTCTTATTGACGCGATGTAAGGAGATGTTGGCGCACAAATAAGGCGCCGGTTGTTCCTTAGCTCTTAGAGGTGTCGAATATCGAGCATATAGGGTCCGAAATTTCCATTAATAACAAATCCGCAACACATACAATATACAACTTAGCATAACAATGAAGACATACCGCAACAGTCAAAACGACATATTCAACAATCCCACATATGTACGTACACGGTGATGTTTAAAAAAAGTTCGAGAACAACCGTTACATAGCATAACCGAGAAAAAAATAGTGAACGGTCACATAATTATAGCATGTGCCGCTAAAACAAAACAAATCTTTAATGCTTTGGTAACAGCCAAGAATGCCAGTGGCTTCAAGAAAATTTTGCAATGCTTTTAAAACGCACTTCTGCGAACCTCTTGTTGGCCACGGGCCCAAAAGTTTCCTTAAACTTAGTAGTCTGCGGTCTAATGCCATTAACGACGATATAAATCGGCGTCTTGGTGTGTCGCGTTGTGGGCATTCTAGAAGGACGTGATACATGTCTTCATCTACGTATACACAATCACATTCAGGAGTTTCAGAGCGGCCAATTCTGTGCAAAAAACGTTTGGTGTAGGCAGTGCCTAGCCTTAATCGGGGATTAAGGGTTTCCTCACCTTTGTCTAACGATAACGGAATTTCACATTCAATAAGTGGGTCTACCGGTATATGATATAAATCAGAGCTTCTAGAATTTTTGGTCAAACCACGTATTTCTGCACATATTGAAAGATTTTGCCCTTAAGATGCTGCGCAATTTACACAAAATATAAACTTTCACATAGACACAGAAGTGCCTAACACCGTAAGGCTGTTGGACAAGATATTCCTTACGACTCGGTGCCTATTTTGCATTTTCCAGAAGACTGGCCACGAAGAAGGGCAGGGAAGAGTCTTCTGACCAGGTATCTAGCGCTAATACTGTCACAACCCCGTGACAGTAGTAGTAAGTAGTTCTAACGTGAGAGCTTGGTTGTGAGCACACTGAGCTGTAGTATCGCACGCATCTTTAAGAAGCAGACAAACGTGAAACAGATCCGAGGGACAGCTGGCGTTCCTGGCGCGACACTTAGCTTAAAAATATAAAGAAAGGCTGAGGGTTTGTAGGAAGTTACTAGAGAGAAAAAGAATATATATAAAGCGAAGTGTCTTGACTAGATGTCAGGTGCAGTTCCGAGAGAAGTTAAGGAATTTATTACGGAAATTTGTAGAAAAGTCGGAAGCTTTTCGATGCGCCGGTGGAATGCTAAAGTTAGCCATTGCTCGCATTTTATCCTTACATCGGCACATTTCATCAAACCCGCTGTCATCCTAACTTTTCAAGTTTTATTGACCTGTCGGCTAGGAACACGTCAGTTCTCCAACAGCAGTCCACACAGACGCTATTCAGCCTTAAGTTCGATCAACTGTTCCATGTGCAGCGGTAACAGCGGCAGTTGCTCCTACACAAGCACGCACGTATATTCGGTGACTTCGCCTCATTCCCCGTCCGATGCCCGAACCTATTCTAAGAATAGAGTAGTACCCCAAGTTGAGAAACCGACCTACAGACCTCAGTGAGCAATCGTGATGCCAATATGCTTTTTTCGGATGAAGCATTCTTCGCAATGCGTCCTTTCTTTCTTCTTATCCCTCAGTCCAATTCTCCTCGTGTAGGGTAGCAAACCGGACAGCGTATTGTTGACCTTACTTCTGTTCCTCTTCTTCCTCTGCCCATGAGCTTCGTTTGCTTGTCGTCCGCCATTGAAAGCTAAGACGCTATATCACGTAAGACGAAGAAGCTACGCTGCCAAAGAAAATGATTAATTTGATCAGCAATGTACAGCGGTTTTGTTAAGGCGAAAACCTTAAATAGCTCATGAGAAGCGTCACTTGGCGAAAAGCCGGCGTATGGCACGAAAAGTCACTCGACCTACCGTATGCCTCGTGGCTCCAGGTGCGCGAGATGCGAGTTCCCTTCGTCTTTACAGCGTTAAAGTGACTAAAATTTCTTTCAATAAACGGCGTTCGCACGGTACCAAATACACTGTAAAACAGTCCCACCAGATGGCTTTCGCCTTCGTGTCGTCTTAGACGAATGCATAAGCGATCCTTCTAGCTACGCGGTCTCGCGGAACAAGCTTGCGAACGTTATATTAAATATAACATTAACGATCCGCACATAGAAGAGAAAGAAACGGCGTAATAAAAAAAAGTTACCTGCAGCGTAAAGAAGGGCGAAATCTCCGTGTTCAGCAGCAAGAATGCTCACGCATCGAATGTTCCAACGACAGTTTGAAGAAAAATGAACCGTATCCGCTTGTCTCATCAAAAATGCGTCGCTTCGAAAGAGCCTACAACATTCGCGTTGATGTTCGCAGAACGCGCACCATTGGGCACCGCTGACGGCCTCACACATATTTATACTTTTTTGCTCTTTTCCGCGACTCTCGATTTGGCCCGCCTTCCTGAAATCTGTTCCGGGCAGGATCCATATATTTCCTCACCGAGGCGAAGGGAAGACAGTGGGAAAAGAAAAGAAGTTATGAAGTGCGGAAGAAAAATCCGGGACTGCCATCACGACGACCGCGTATTTTGAAGAGGTTTCTATACAGCTGCCAAAGATTTCGAGATGAGTAGTCCGGTCGAAAGCTCGCTAAGCGCGTATTTCGCATTCCATCTATCTTACATCGCGACGTTTTTAGAGACCTGGGATTCAAACGATGTCATAGCGGAACTTGAAGCTGAAAAAGAAAAAGAAAAGAAGAAAAGAAAGCAAGCGGGGTGTGTTCTAAAGTACAGTAATAATAAAACGCACGTGGAGCTTACTGCCAAGTAGCTTTCTAGACATCTGTGTTTGAAAGGTATAATGCATTATTGCCGTTGTTTTATGTATCTATGTGGCAGTGTTCAGTCCAAACAGCCGAAGCACGAAGCGGCTTCGTGAATCGAGAATTCGCGTACGAAATTTAGTTTACTTCAGAGAATTTACGTTTTTATACTTGTTCTCGCAGAGTGTTTATCGTTTAGTGCTTGAAATCAACATGAAATCACGAGCTTGGACAACATTTGCGGATTCGTATCGAAGCCTGCCAGCTGGTCTAGCGTATGGATGAACAGGCACATTCGAAGATAGGAAAATGCACGCATCAATATTCGTGTTTTTGCGCGTTCGTTCATTCCTTCTCCTTCGCGCACACTCCCTCGAGATCACCATGAACTACTAAAAAGCCTATCTTGCGAGATCGATGCATTTAAATGTCCCGAAGGAAAACAGTTATCAAAACACTGAGCAAAAGTTCCGGCAAGTGGACGAGCCGTGGTCTACGTGCCTGAACGTTAGGAAAACATACTGCGCAAAAACAATGTATTACGTCTTGCTTTCCTTTCTTTCATAAGGAAAAAATACCAAGAGCGTTGGGTTGTAGCGCGCTGCTCAAACACGAAGGAGTAACAACTGTGACAGTTGTCTGTTCGTGCTCGTCCTGTGCATACCTGTACATTCGTTTCGAGCGTCCGTCCTTGTGTTTGAGCGGCGCGCTGCCAGTGTCGAGTTGTGACCGTTGCAGAAATCTAACGTTATCTCATTATGAGCACGCTTCTTCTTCCTAATTAAAAGGTCCCCTGCGCTTCGTAGCTTGCAATTGCGTTTAGCTCACTCTTCGTTCTTTCTTCATCGACCGCCAACGTGAATTAGGCGTTCTGAACTTTGTTTCTCGCTAGAAGCGCTTTTCCTTATTTTCGGGCGTGCCTCACCGGTGCCTTGATGTACGAGATTAATTAACTCGTGGCCTTTAGCCACCACTGATGGCCATACTGCGGAAGTTTTGCAGAAAACAACCTGTTTCTACTGGCGCCTGTAATTTAATCATGCTCCCGTGTGCTTTGCACGTCGCACTGTTGGCATAGAACTTGGAAAAAAGAAAGAACACGTTCAGAAACTCCTAAAACGGGAACATTTTAAGACTGAGCCTCTTTAGCTTAAAGCGGTACAACTTAAGCCGATTTCTGCCTACAAAAACATATTGCGTGTTCTTTTCCAATGAATGGTTACGAAAGTGCCTGTCGGACTTACACAATGAACTCCGTGTGTTTTTGGATAATCCCTTCTGCTCCTTTTGCTGAGACGTTTGAATTTAAGCTGCAAAACATAATTCCTAGCATGCCTGTACGGACGAAATCTTAAGCACCACGAGCCAGCTTAGCAGACTTGTTATTGTCTTAAGATTTTAGAGTCACGTGCAGTGCTGGTTAGTTGAAAGTGCCAGGGAAAACAAACGTTGAGTTTAGGGGTGGTTTTTTGAGCTTAGACATTTACTTAATTTGGGCTCTTTAGTAGTCATGTGGTCAGTGCTGATGTGGTTATCCTGTTTGCAGCAACAATTTCAAAGGTTACTTCAACCAACTTTCATGGCTTCCTCCAAAGGACACGTTGCTTCCTGTGCCTGAAGTAGCTAGATGTGTATATTTCAGAACAAACATCTTTATATGAAGTTGAGGCCACATACTTGAGGCTCCATCTCCTACAGCACAGAATCCAGGGCAGAGCCGACCTACACCGTATAATGCAAGAGTCGATGCATTTTTAATTAGAACAATGTACATATACGCCCATCATCCCACGCTGTCTAGATGGTAAGTCGAGATATGTGCTCCATGAAATGCATCTGGCTGCATCGTCAGCTCCAAGGCACTTACACCGTAGGCGATCTGTGTCAACACTTTCTTACGCGTCGCGGCACTTCGAATAGGCAATCATTTCTACTAAAAAAACATCAAATGACAGCGCTAAGGAAGGGACGAGCACACTGAGATAGATGAAGCGTTGCTTCAGCCAATGTCTTGACAGCACTTCGTCTTTCCTCAGTCCGTTCGTCTCGTCCCTCGCTCACCTAATCGATTTTTCAAGCACGTACCAAGCAGCACAAGCTAGCACGTTATTATCTTTCTTCTAGTTCTTTGACGTCTCGCGTAAGTTGTTGACGCAATATTTCGAGAACGCTGTGGCCTGAGCACGATGAAAAGAGAAAAGGGGATGCTGATGATCCCGATGTCTATGATGTTCTTGATGATTCTGATGACGTTGGAAGATGTAGGTGGATCTAGCCTTGCATGAAGTACCGACAATTGCTCCGTTCATGCATCGCCCTTCAGAAATGCATCGCCCTTCAACACCGCTTGAAAGCTTAGCTCAAGATGGATTAGCTAAATAAGGCCCACAGCGATGCAGAAGAAACGACAATGCCAGTAGTCTAATAATCCAGTAGTCTTCAGCAACATGTGCCACCGTCGACCCACCCACCTCCCGACACGAAGCACTCAATGGAAGGAATTTTCCTGAACTGTGTGTGTGTGTGTGTGTGTGCGTGTGCGTGTGTGTGTGTGTGTGTGTGTGTGTGTGTGTGTGTGTGTGTGTGTGTGTGTGTGTGTGTGTGTGTGTGTGTGTGTGTGTGTGTGTGTGTGTGTGTGTGTGTGTGAGAGAGAGAGAGAGAGAGAGAGTGAGAGCCTTTGCGGCGTGTGCACTGCACGACAATCTCGGACGTGAAGTTTCCCTCTTATAACCTTAATGAGAACTAACAGACAATCAAGCCAAGGAAAGTATATGGGATGTTGTTTGATTGTGATATAAATGTGAAGAAATTAAAGTGGACGAAACGGCAACTTGCCGCCGGCAGGGACCGAACCTGCAGCTATCGAATGACGCGTCCGATGCTCTACCATTTGAGCTACGACGGTGGTCATCCTCCCTTCCACATTATATGGTGTATGTGTGCATTTAAACCTGAAAATGTTAAACAGCCCAGGTTTAAATGCACATATATACTCGATAAAGTGGACGGGAGGATGACCGCCGCCTTAGCTCACTTGGTATAGTATCGGACGTGTTATTCGATAGCTGCAGGTTCGGTCCCTGCCGGCGGCAAGTTGCCGTTTCGTCCACTTTAATTTCTTTCCATTTATATCATTATTACTACAAACAACATCCTCTAAACCTTCCTTGGCTTGATTGTCTGTTAGTTCTCATTAAAGTTGTATTTAACAAAGAAAAACGAGCCCTTAAAATTCCCTTTCTTTCGTTCCCTCCTACATCCTGTCACTCAAGAAAACGCTTGGCACCAGTACACAATGGTCAGGACCACAACTCTAACTTGATCCAGAGAGGTATTTCCAATAGTCACAAAACTCTTACGCACGCGAAGTAACAGTCACCGGACCGTTGCTATAGCTAGGCTCAGAGTCGCCATCATTAAAGTCAGACAGGATTAAAGTCAGACAGGCTCGGAGTCACTATCATTAAAGCCAGACAGGACGATATTTCGCAAAAAGACGCATTCTGCTTAAATGGAAATCCTCAAAGCGGCATACTCTAAATTCAATAGAGACTTCCTGTACCTTTCATGATAATTCTGTGCCGTTCTATAACTTCCATTAAAATTCAGTGTAACCACTACCACTGTGCCGCGTGCACACAGCTTCTTTGGTCATCTAACTTCACAGAGTGGAACGGCTGATGAATTTTGTTTTGTACTATGTACTTGCTTCTTTATTTATGAAACTTTTCTGAAGCCTTTTCTATCGCAGCCAGCTGATATATATATGAATATATATATATATATATACAAAGTTATTAGGTGTTATCGCGAAGCATTCCCCTACCTGTGATTTATGCGCCCGTGCAAGCAAACAAAGGCGATTTCTTCGACTGTATACTTTCGTTGGCTCTCTTATCAGTATGCTTAATGTACTTGCTACTTGGACAAATATCGAGTTTATGAGTCCGTCCGATTTTCTTGAATAATGGCATATCGGGACATCACGAACGTCACGGACAAACGGAAAAATGCGCGCGCACGTTCTCTCCAGGTTATTAGTGAGACTATACCGTAGCCATTCGCTCAGCGATTGCGGAGCATCTTACAGAGAAGGAATCGATTGTTATGAACGATCGATGCGACCCTTCGTGCCACGGGACGTCGCAAGGATTATTGTGAGACGGTTATGTACCTTGCCTGGGGGCGCTATCCCAGCTTTTCGTGATTCGATGTCATCAGCAAGATCGAATTTTGTGACCCTCCATGTTTCATTCATGAGCCCTTTATAAAATACTGCGACATCTTCAAACCCTTCCACTCGATAGCGTCTGTTGCGCCCTATATTGCATCTCCAGGCAGGCGCATAGCACAGTCATATGCGGGTTATACGAGAACGCATATTGCTTTTCGACATGCGCATAGCCCTCGGAAACATCGAGGTACATTATTCCTCAAGCGAGCATGTTTCGCAATAAAGCTCATGGTGTTTAGACGAAAGTCTCGACCCTGTCGAGCAATGACTATTACATTGCTTCCTGTGCCCTTCTGCTCGCTGGATGAGGACTTGTTGTTGGGCCAGCTGGTGTTTGCTGATCGTCATAGTGTAGCACGAAGAGAAGACACAGGGACACGGAAACATACAACACAGGCGCCGTGTTGTATGTCTCCGTGTGCTTGTATCTCCGTCTTCGCGCTAAACTACGACGTTCTGTTCACTGTCATCTCTTGAAGTGTAATTGCCTTTCGTGCTGCACTGTTTTACTAGTCACACGTTCAGTGCCCGCTTTCTTGTATCTATCGCATGTTTTTTTCAATTACCCTCCATGGTGGATCAGCGGCCACATATATATATATATATATATATATATATATATATATATATATATATATATATATATATATATATATATATATATATATATTATATATTATATATATATATATATATATATATATATATATATATATATATATATACATATATATAACTATGCTGGTCTCGCAGCTCGCATTTGACGGGTCAAAGCGTCCGCTATCCAGCCAGTTAACGGTTAAACACCGGTGAACATTTAAACAAAAGTAACTTTAATTAGCAGGAATAGAAATACATTTCATTAAAAGATTCACAAGCACTCGGTCCCCGTAAAAAAGCGGTGCTGTTGGTTGGGCTGGTGGGACGAGACTGCCGCTTGCGTTTCTTCTTTCGTCGGCGGCGTTTTCTCACTCTCCGTGAGCCGACAAGACGACGCCGAGCTGCACTCTAATGGTCGCACGTGCCGCCCGTTAAAGTGGGTAACAAAGGAAGGGGTTCGAAGATAAGAATGGGCCCTCCAGTCGGGAACATATTTGGGGAAGGACGCTCCTTCGGCGGGAAAAGACGCTCCTTCGGCGGCACTTCAAAGGCAAACACACACAGCAAATGGCCGCTCTCTTCAAGAGGGGGCAGAACACTCCCCGTCTGGTGTCTGCGGTTGTTAGACGCCACTGTTGAATTAAAGGTGAAAAGAAGTGCACCACTTCTGATATCGGATGGCAGAATGTCTGATTGCGCCATTCCTTACTTATTGCGTTTCTTCGTGTTAAGTGGTGGAGCTCCGCTGCATGACTTTGACGAACAGCTCTTTCATGAAGTTGACGAAGCGTTTCTTGTCTCCTGGTTATTTCGTAACGTGCGTCGCAGCGAGTACAGTCGAGAAAGAGCTTGGTGTCTGTTGTATGGAAGCCGACCTCTCGGCGAGCGAAAAGGCAGATGGGCGACTCAGTTGTTTGACCTGTCTTCTATGGCGAGGGCGCGCTCGTTGTCTTCTCGCGTTGTCTTGAACAGATTAGGTGCTAGGGAGTCATCTGATGGTGTCACTGATGAGAAATCATTCTGGGCCCGATGTCCATCCGCAGCGCAGAGAACCGGCGGTTCTTTCACGTTGAAATGTTTTGTGCATGGGTTGATCGATGGTCGTTCGTTGTCGGGAACGTGTGTCTTAAACACATTTACAGTGCCTGTTTTGCGTGCGCGATCCATGCAAACGTCTCCGACAATGACCCATCCGACATCGAGCCTCTGTGCATAAGGAGCGTCGAGCGGCCCGTTTATGGTCTGGCGAACTTTGTGAACTCTGAGTACGTCTCGGCCGAGGAGAAGCAGTATTCTTGCCTCCTCTAGAGGCGGAATGTGAGTTGCAATGGCTGACAAGTGAGGGTAGTTCCGTGCGGCATCTGGTGTTGGAATTTCTTCCCTGTTGTCAGGAATGTTATCGCACTCGAGAAGAGGCGGGAGGGGAAGCTTGACATCACCCGATACGCTCCGTACGAAGAAGCCCTGAGCGATCTTTCCAACAACTTCAGTGCTGCCGGAACAAGTACGTAGTGTGTACCTGGTGGGTGTCCCCTCCACATTGAACTCGTCGAGAAGCTCTGGCCTAACCAACGAACGGTTGCTCTGCTCATCGAGTATAGCGTATGCTCGAGTGTCGATTCAGGCTGAGACTGATGAATTCATCCACGAGGCAGATTTTAGCACATGATCTGTAGCTATCGTTGGTGCTTGCTACCTCGGTACGCGTAGATGTGACTCTTCCTTCCGAATGATGTGCAGAGCTGTTGTCGCTGTCAGCAGGCTCCGGCGACTCTGAGCACGGAGATGATGGGTGGAGCGCTGTTGCATGGTCACCACTGCTGCATATATGGCACTTCACGACCACCTTGCATTGCCACTGCGTGTGGTTTGCGGATAAACAACATCGCAGGCAGATACCCTGCGCTCTGAGGAAGGTTATCCGCTCTTCCAATGCTATTTCTCGGAAAGCGCGACACCTTCAAGGGGTTGGGGTCTCATTGTGATGCGGGCAACCATTTTTCCAAGCTCTTCGGCTCAGGCAGCTCCTTTGGAGTGGTTTCCTGGAAGTGTTCGAAGGCGGTGATCCACGTTGTTTCCTTGCTGATACGGATGATTTTTGCCACGAGGTCTTGGTCGTAATTTCCTATTTTTGTTGTGTGAACGAAGACGACGCATTTTGCGGTTGAAAGATGAAACTAGGATCATTCCTCATGCTTGCTTGATCTTGAACAAACTTGGAGAAAACTGAGAAAGGTGGAATGCAGTGTTGTGTTGTTGTTTGTATTTGTTCCCACTGACATCCAATTCTCTTGAAGTCCGGATGGTAACTTCGAAACAATTTTGTTTACACCTCTAGCAGTATCCAAATAGCTAAGACCGGCGAGGTACGGATCAGTCTTTGCAGCTTCGAGTTCCAGCAGGAGGTCGCCGAGATCTTGCAATTTGGCATTATCCCGGTACGGTATTTTTGGGAAGTCCTCCAACCCTCTTCAGCACGCATCTTCAATTGCCTCGGGGACGTCCGAAGGTGTCGTCAAGCCGTTTCCACACGACGTTTAAGCCCTTCGAAAAGTCATCGACATGCACAGATTTCAACCTTCGAACCTGACGTGATGATTCAGGACCAAGCCATTTGATAAGGAGGTCGAGCTCTTCCTGCGCAGAAAGATCTACATCTCTGATGACGCCCTTGAAAGATGACTTCCAAGCACGAAAGTTCTCAGGTCGATCATCAAACTTCGTCAGTCCAGTAGAAGCAAGGTCCTTTCGGCACAGGAATTTAAGGACACCGACAAGCTCCGAGCTGGGACTGTTGGGCGGCGGCGTGTACGCAGGCGGCTGCTGATAATGATGCAAGTCCGTGTGGCGGTTTGTTGCTTCGGCATGCTCCAAGCTCTGGCTTCTTGCGTGCACAACAGTCGCCCGAAGAGACGCAAGCTCTGCATCACGTATGGTTGCTTGCTCAGTGATGTAGCTCGAAACCCGTTGTGCTCGGTCTATAGACCAGAACACAGCGAATCCATGCGTAGCGCCATATTGGCATCGCGCGTCGCGCCATCTATCGTACACGCTAGGAAACAACATGCCCGGGCTGCCAGGCCAGCAGACGCTACACAAAGCAAGCACGGAACTCCCGAAACTCAGCCCGTCGGAGAGCGTGTTTCGCGTTTTTTCTAGCCTGGACATTTTCGCTGTTTTTATTGGAACTTCAAGAACACCTTGCTCATGCAAGTGCACAATGTATACACTACGTGCTGAGCAGGCTGCGGAAGCAACCTTGTCAGGTACGTACGCTGTTCCATTTGTAAATAAAACTTCCTCGCTGTAGTACGCGTGAGTCGCAATTGCAGTGCAGCTCGCGAAAGAGTGAAACGATACTTTGTTGCCGCATATTACAAGTTGCGCACAAAGTTTTGTGAAAACTCGTCGTTTTAACATGCATCGCGTAATAATTAGACTACGCTTTGCGCGTAGTTTCGCAGAACGTAAATTTTGTTCCGCGAGCGCTCTTGCAATAATGCGTCTTGCTCACAAAAGCGTGCTATCAGAGAGTATCACCTGCAGTGTCGTTCATCGATCCTTTTTGGAAGCTATCTGCATGATTTCAATCCTGTAACGATGATGATTTACACGCGAAACTATGCTACTCTTAGTTAAGCCGATATTGAGATGGGCGGAATCCAGCTGTCACGTATTAAATGTGTGCTGTGTAAATATGCTAAAAATTTAGCTGCTTGAGTTAGCGCTACGCCTGCGACGTAAAGGACGCTGGCGCGAGTACTGTTTACTTACGTGCCAATATATGTAATATGTGGAGCTGGATGCCCCTTGTCCAAATAAATTTGGGAACATCAAACACTGAAATGAAAGCACGAAATTCTGGCCAGCTGTTGAGGAACATCGTACCATTTACTACCTTTTAAAGACGAAAGCTTGTAACCTTGAAGGCGTGGATGCCATGAAAAGCACTAAAGCTTGATACTACGTTGAAAGTGGCAAAGCATGCTGATTGCTTGTGCTTGAAAGCACTACCTTGCACTACATTTTCGTCAAAGGGAACGCTCAAGGGTATGAAGTGCACCCCCACACAAAGCTCGCGCCTGCCTTCAACCCAGCTGCGTGTCACGCAAATTACGTTCGTAAAATGAAATAGGTGGGTATCATATTGCAGAATACACGAAGTTAGTGTACTTACTCGCGCATTTTCACTGGGCTCCTAGTTTTTCTGCTTCAGTCAGAGTTATCCATTCGCGGCGAAGCTCAAAACACCGCGCCGGCGATATTCCCGTGGCGCGTCGTGATCGCCGCAGACAACGCTAATATCCTCCTGTTGCGCTGCTTGTTTTGGCATCCAAAGAAGACGCAGTAGTGCCCAGACGAGCTCTTATACGCTGAAGCGGCGTGAACGGGTACTTTTTCGCACTTTAAAGCCTCAGAACTGCAGCTTGCCCTGTTTACTTGGTGCAACCCGCGCGTGCCTTGGCAGCCCGGCGTCTGGGTGCGAGAGTATCCGCTCGGCTCGCCAGCAGCCTGGGTGCGAGACAGGCGTGCTCTGGTGTATAGGTGGGTGCGGGCGCACACACTCCCCGCCATCCTGTTCTGCGGCTGCCTCGAGTGCACTTGCCTGCGCGTCTGCTGCAGCTGCTTCTTTCTCATGCTGTAAGACTTCAAGCTCGGCCTCAATTCTTGCTTTCTCTAGGCGCATCGCGGCCTCTTTACGACCAAACTCAGCTCTTGCTTTGACAGCCTCGGCTTGCGCGCGTGCCTGCACAGCGGCTAGGCTAATCGTGGAGGAGCCCGATCGTCGCGATCGCGAGGAAGCTCTTGAGTGGGCCGATATAGAGAACTGCGAAGCTGTTTCCTGTGCATTGTCGCGTTCTTGTTGCGTAGCCTCACGTAACTTCTCGCTGACCATCGCCTCACGGTCTGCATCGATTGCCTTTTGGAGCTGTAATTCCTGCCTGGCTTCAGACGTGTTCGCCTTGACGAGAAAGGCAGTGTATCTTGCGGTGACATGCTCGTAGCGCTCATAGCTTGCACGAAGCTGCTTTGCGGCACTGGTAAACTGTCCTTCCTTTGCGCATGACAGTCTGTGAAGAGCGGTCTCCACGTTCTTCCAAACAGCGTCTAGTTTGCGGCAGTGCTCTTCGCGGCATGTTTCATAAATTTCTTGAGCCTTCATCGAAAGTGCTGCTGTTCTTTGCGGTCGAACGTTTGATGTGGAAGCTTCATCCTCTGATGTGATATTTCGACACTCATGCGTCAGCTTGTCCTGATCCATTCTTGCGTGTTTCACGTTTTGTCTCGAAGCGGACGTATGTGAAGCAAATGGTGCTAAGCTGCGCGTTGAAGGATGGAACGAGCCCACCTTGTTGCTGCCCTTGTGCTGTCAGCGGCTCAACTCCTGGGCGATGTAATCCTTGCAGTGGGGCGAATGGTCTGGGCCAAACCGGGGGTCGTTGCC
Source organism: Rhipicephalus sanguineus (assembly GCF_013339695.2). NCBI lineage: Eukaryota > Metazoa > Arthropoda > Arachnida > Ixodida > Ixodidae > Rhipicephalus > Rhipicephalus sanguineus. The sequence goes on from NC_051178.1 coordinate 232,906,165, forward strand.
GTGGCGACGTATCCCATTGCCGGCGGACGTTGAGTTGGCGGCCGATGGCAGTTGTCTCGCTTTTTTACTATGCTGGTCTCGCAGCTCGCATTTGACGGGTCAAAGCGTCCGCTATCCAGCCAGTTAACGGTTGAACACCGGTGAACATTTAAACAAAAGTAACTTTAATTAGCAGGAATAGAAATACATTTCATTTAAAAGATTCACAAGCACTCGGTCCCCGTAAAAAAGCGGTGCTGTTGGTTGGGCTGGTGGGACGAGACTGCCGCTTGCGTTTCTTCTTTCGTCGGCGGCGTTTTCTCACTCTCCGTGAGCCGACAAAGACGACGCCGAGCTGCACTCTAATGGTCGCACGTGCCGCCCGTTAAAGTGGGTAACAAAGGAAGGGGTTCGAAGATAAGAATGGGCCCTCCAGTCGGGACATATTTGGGGAAAGGACGCTCCTTCGGCGGCACTTCAAAGGCAAACACACACAGCAAATGGCCGCTCTCTTCAAGAGGGGGCAGAACAATAACACCAGAGGGTCGAAATTTCTGGAGCCCTCCACTACGGTGTCTCTCATAATCATATCATGGTCTTGGGACGTAAAAACCCCAACAATTATTTCTGCACAACCGCGCGGATGTCAACGTCCAGTTGTCGAGCACTGTTCAATATGTTGGTAACTTGTACGCAGCAAAGAAGTTAGAAAGGCACTTAAGTCTGCTTACGTGAATTGCAGGCGGGTTAAGGACATCTTAGTGGAAATCGAAAAAGTCACAGTTTCGCCCTTAAGGCGAAAGGGCGAAGCAATGAATGCGATAGCAAGAAAGGCGGCCCGTGATGGACGCGCTGCTACGCTGCAGAAATATCTGCCCCCGGCAGGAACTACCACCCGAGCAGACAGCGGAAGGGCAAGGTTCTCCCTGCGCAAATATTAGAAGAAGCGAAGCGAGCTGGCCGACGACTTTTAAATGCGCCCGTTGCGCTCCTTGCGCCATCTCGCTGGTAATGAAGAAACGCTTATAAGCGCCTGCCGTCTCTGAGTCCTGCCAGCGGTAAAGGGTGTGTATATAACGCTCGCCGTTAGCTACCTGAAGGATCTGCGTTTGGTGGCGTAGTGGTTAGCGCCACGCAAGGTCCCTAGATAAAACAAGTTTTATCTAGGGACCTTAGCGCCACGGGCTGCAGAGCGAGAGTACTCTGGTTCTATTCCGCGATTCGGAAGCATTTTTCTAAATTATTTTTCTTTGGGAATTTTATACATATATACATACTTATACATATACGGTGCATGACGGCGGCGACGGGGACGGCAAAAACCAGCCGAGATTGTCCATATAATTGCTATTGTAATAAAAGAAGGAATAGGCTGGGCATGTAGCGAGAAGGTACGATAAGTGCTGACCATTGAATCGCGTGCTCGGTGTGCCGCCCCCTGCCTACGCCACTGCGTCCGTACTATTTTGACGAACATGTCACGTAACATTACCGCATAAATGTCGACACTTGGTCACGTGCGTTCTCTTGCGATCGGGTGGCAACGCTTACGCTTGCCAGGCGGACGCCTGATTTTCCGCTTTATGGCGACGTATTATGCTTTCGCATTATTAAAATCTGAAGCGCACAAGTAAAGAGAAGTGGACATACTTTTCCGGCACCTACGGCAGTTTGTTGCTTGTTTCCTGCGTTGCTCTGGGCAAAATTTGTTTCTTACTTCTTTTTTAAGGGAAGTGGAAGCGTACTTATCGTCTTTCCCGTTGCGGCAATCGCTGTCTTGGTATGGTATATTACCTGACTAAATAAATCGTAGCGATTAACCCTACTTTCAACTAGCACACCCGAAAGCTCAACAAGCGAAGGAGATTCTATAGATTAAAAAATAAAGAATCTACAGCATAATTACTAACACTGAGCGAACGCTGTAAATGCGTGCTAATTATGTCGGGCGCTGACACTTTATTTTTCACTCTTTGAGAGCGTTCAGAGTTTTCTCGTGAAGTGCGAAATATACGGAACTGATCCATTTCTCTAGCTCTCCATTGTCATGGGTGATATTTTTCAAGCAACGTAATATTCATGAATACCTTTGGCACACTGGCGTTCTTTTTGTGATTTTAATGACTTTTGGCGCACTTAGAGGTTCATATAGAAGCGGGTAGTATTATGACATACACTGGTCACTAAAATTCCATTGTACTAAAATGCAGTGACTCGTCACTGGATGTCTTGAGACTGCAGAGCGGGTGTCACGTGGGGACGACTAATGCTAAATGGTTTAGGTATTACTGACGTTTATTGTGCAACAATTCTGGATACAATGCACACAAAAAGAATTCTTCAGTTACACTTAACCAATAGCCGACTTAAGCAATAGAACGTTCGTGCGTTTCGCCCATGGTATTTCTCGCCGACTAATATTTCCCGAGACGACGGTATAGTCATTGAGTAACCTTGCTAAATTAATTTCTGATTTCAAGACTTTCACTTCTTGGCCTCTGTTCTCACTTTCGGTTAACGAATGGCCTTATTTTAAATCTCGTAGTGCGCTTTAAATTTTTTTTTCTTTAGTATAGTCTAGAACACACCGTGAATTTCGCAGAAACGCCTGCATGGCAAAGCTTGCCACCGCATATTAATGTGGGGGCTCGAATATCTCCCGATATGAATTATATATGAATGCGGGTCCCGCGAGCGCCTGGCGTCGGTCTCGTATTTCCTATTCCAAAGCAACGCCCTCGAGTACTTGGAAATCAAGTGTCTTCAAAAAAATGGGTCAAATGCATATATATTCATATAGCTTTATGCCACGAAAAACATTTGCACATTCTTTTTCTACGGAAGGGAGAATGAAAAAAAGCTTGCGCCACATAAGTTGTGGTGATGTACGCTCGCGTATCACTAAAGGAGAACAAACCTTTAATTTACTAGCATCATAGACACGTACTAGAAGGATATTCCAGAAAACTCAGTACCTGCTGGCACAGTCATGAAAAGTTGCCCACGGAAGCACAGTGAGAAATTGTAGTCGTGTAGTTTTGGCGGCATTCTATCCCAAAGTCGTTATGGATGAAGCTAAAGAAATACTTGTAGCTGCGCAGCGGTACACCGCATGAAGTCAATGCTGTTTGTAAACCATTACTTACTTAGCGATATTTTAAAAGATACGCACTTAATTCGTGTTTGAGAGTTCATTCACTTGGATCGATGTTCTCTGCGTTCACGTAGACATTAAGTTCAAGAGGAAGTGAGACGTCGGCTGGCAAAAGTGGTAACTGAAATTTGCTTTTTCGTGTGCCATGTTATTAGTTCCTCACTTTCAAGGTGAAATTAATTCCTGGTGCTTGGTCTTTCCACAAGTGTACGCTAGCCTCCCATCTTACGGAGAGTCAAGTAAGCGCGTTTCCATATCATAGAATCATTTCTTCGAGCAGTAGGACCCACAAAAAAAAACAAAATCGTCCTGAGATCGGTGCTCTCTCATCAAAAGTGAATTGACTATACATTAGTGATGTATTGTTATGATATCAAGAACAATATACTAATAATGGAGCCTCCACAAGTTACCTGCGAAAATTCGACAGTTCGAAATTCGACAGTGTGAAAATTCGACTCGGTAGAATGTATTGGTCCTCACCTCCCCCCTCCCCCCCTGAAAACTTTTTGAATCTAACGTGATTTTGCACTGCCTCCGGGATGTGAGGCACTGCAAGCTTGTTGCATATGACATGGTTTGCACTGCCTCCGTGATCGGCCCGCCTTTGACCTAGCGACGATGTCGTGTGATGACGTCATCATGTGACGAGATATTATGACGCCACACATTTCGGAGATCTGTGACGTCGTGATGACGCAACCGTGACGTCATTGATGCCGTCATGTTACATTGTCAGTAATGCCGTCACGTTACGTTGAGGTCAGGGATATTTCGGTACGCAGTCGGCCCTCACACATGCACTTGAGTATCACTTGATGTTTGACGTACGTTTTTATTAGTTTTCTTTTTCCATCCTTCATGGGGACGCCGCCTTCTCGCGGTGTCTCGTCAAATCTCGAAATTTCTTGACTCGATGAGATATATATAAGGCTTTCGCCTTCTATATAAACGTATCCCTCTATAGGGCCTACCAGCAGGCAAGATACTTTTCTTTCGTATTGCCAATGTCTGAGTACAAGCAATTTCTTTTTCGCCGGATTGGATACTCAATCTCGAGATGCCGCTTTCACGCTCGGAGCCAAGCCGCAATTGCAAAAGAATTCGCAGCAACATCTTCGCGCGTTGGACATCAGGCACCCCAGTATCACGTATGCGATGTCCTCGGTGTCACAGACGGATGAGAGCGCGTACACTGGGTAAATCTAGGCGAACTTGAAGTTTTGCTCTTGACAATAACTCACGCCCGAGCCTGGGAACTTTTATGATACCGACCGCCTTGCGGAGATTTTGCGATAGCGCCTACTTTTCACGCCAGAATCTTCAATCGCTTTGCTCACTCTGCGTTTCTTAGGAGTTGAAATGAGTTTCGCGAAAGGAAAGAGTCCAGAAAACGACTTCTGTGCGGCTCTGTAAGGACCCGACGTCTTTTCTGCGCACTTGTTGACGAACTGGTCGTTTCTCGCCTGGAGTGGAAGCAGGACGCTCTTGAATGAAAACATAGCGTATACTTACAGTAATTTACAGCATATTTACATAGCGTATTTACAGTAAATTTATCCGGCTGGCTTCGCCAGTAGCGATGACAAGAGCAATCATTCGTAGTGAGACAAAAAAAAACTGCACGGTGAACCCAAGCACAGGAAGCACAGGATGAGCTGGGTGTTCTGAAGGAAAGTCGGCACCATTTCAGTGCGAAAATGTGCTCATGTAATTCATTGTTTCCTTTCGTTAGGCATTTCAGCATGTGGGTCGAAAAAAGAATCATAATCTGCAGTGCCAACGGGAGTGTGCTGAAAGCGGAAACTGTGTCGCAGTATTTCCTGGACGCTGAAAAAACGCGCGCCCTTGCCACGGAGCGTAAGCATTATATGCGGAAGAACACAGCCGGTTTAAAGGGTGTTTCATTCTCCCATAAGTGCTAAACTTCAAATAAAAAACACAAATATCATTGCCTACGTTTCCATTCGCTTCTTTACTTGTCGGCTTCATACGATTGTGCTTAACACAAACGGCCCATGTTGTGTATGTACAGTGAGATGCATTGTACATACACCAGTTTTTCATCTCACCCATTTGAGGTAACTTGCTCTGACGTGCGGAAAACTACCCGATAATTCAATAATAAGACTTGTCTCTGCGAGGAGACTTTGCCTCGAGGGCCCCAATCTACATCATGTTAAATCGGAGATAATTTTCTCAGAAATCACTTCACCGAACATAAGGAAGTTCGTTACGTTCGAAAAAGGAAGTAAAAATCTAGTACCTGTACGAAGCAGGCTTTGTACTTAGGAGACGAATCTTTTATAGTTCTTTTTTCTATTGCTAGTGGAATTCAATTTTATTCAAGTGTGTCATTCTGTTCATAAATCCAAATAAGGGTCAGACTGAAACCGCATAAGATAAGCTGTTCAAGGCGATCTAGGTTGATGAAGACATGCTATTCATAATGGGCGATTTCCTTTTCCGCTATTTCAGTCTTTCATGCAATGGGTTATGACTCTTGCGTGGCTGAGTTCCGCGCATAATATCAGCACGCTATGTTCCGTAATAAATGGGGAGATAGTGAAACGAAAGAAGAGTAGAGACAGCGCAAGGAGATCGATGTAGTGGCTCTCGGAACCAACGTAATTTCCTGCGCGAGCGGCTGAATAATTACCGCATTATCTCGCCAGTTTCGGTCACTGCGGCTCTTCTTCTATTAATCGCGTAGCTCGTTATTTTATCTGACATTATATCATTTTCTTTTTCCTTAAAACTGGTCGCCTGCTTCCACGTTCTTATTCGCCTCAAGTATTACTTCCGGTGTCTTTCTTACCGAGAAATTACGTTATTTCCGGGTCAATAAGCAGCCGCCTTCGTTCGCGCAAAGACATAAAGCAATTATTGGTCGATATAACTTTCGAAAATAATCTGGCGTTCTGTTCCCTTCAATATTTCCTGTTATGCCACGATATTACTGTGCGATATGAACCTTAATTTGGGTAACGTAATCAAAACCGATCAATACATGAATAGATTGCTGGGACTACGACGTAATATTAATCGAGTTTCAGACATCCACAACAAAATAGAGCCTTAAAAAAGGACGCGAAGTGTTTAAGCTAAGGTCTTGTGGCCTTTTTAGTGCTGTCCTTTCAGTACGGATTCCGTCCTATATCTCGACCAACAGCCAGAAACAGAACCCACAAGGTGAATTTTACGCGATCGGGGAATATGCACTCGCCAGTCACAAGTTATTTTTGTACATTTTCTATTTTCTTTATCTCATAACTTATACACGCACATTAAAACTGCAAATAACTTCCTGTATACCTTACTTTACTTCATTATCCGCTGACTTCATCCGAATGAGGATTACACGGTTCTCCAGTTTACAGCATCGTGGGCTACGCAGATACAGTGTCGCGTGCGGGAAGAAATACATCAAAACGGAAACGTTGAGACACAACAGCACAAAAAGCAAGATCCGTGATTGAGCCGATTTTAGTTAACTTCCATGGCAACAAGAAGACGCTCTTTTATTGCGACATGATTGATGCTGCAGAATTGCAGAAGTAAACACATTCCACTAAACAACATAAAGCGTCATTAACACAGTATTATTCAAATATTCTGAGTATATTTACTTCAGCAATTACGCACAGAGCTGTTACGAAGTAGTTGACAAGCAAGGAAAATATAAATGATGTGCGCATATTTTTTTTTTTTTTGTAATCTGATGGTTGATATTGTGTGTCTGAAACAATGCGATTTGGTTTGGTTTAAACAAGCGTCCTCCATGCGTGAGGATTTGGAACTAACACCAACTCGTACATTCTCAACGTCATTTCGTTGTTCTGAGAGCTGTGGGCTGAATTTTGTGGAACTCGCTGATCCTGTAGTTTTAAAGCTCGCGATCATCACCATTCGCAATGCGTTGAACGCACGCAAACTTTCAAACTTCGTTGATCTCACCTTATGACATTTTCATCACGCTCCCCTACATCAAGCTGAATCCCTGGATCTCCAAATAAAACAGAGTACGAAATTTGCATGTCAGTGCGAAGTTTAACGACATTCGCAGTATTAGTCGGCACCAGCGCCTCCTCTATTTTTTCAGTGCCTGGGCGAACGCTCCCCTCGGGCCGTCGAGCGCGCGCTCCGCGCCCGCTCGCCGCTGCCGCGTGGTGGCGCTGTGCAAGTAGACTACAGAGATTCGCGAAGTCGGCCGCCTAGGATATTTTGTAGCCACCTAAAAGCGCTGGGTAGGAAGTCTGTCACAATGCAACAACATATGGCAGATGAAGGAGGAAATCAATTGGAAGGGTATGAAGCGCTAGGTTCCGAAAGATAACAGCTGAAAGATAACAGCTGATTCGTTTAAAAAGGTCGCCCAGGGGATTCCCCCAGTGAGTAAAAGTACGCAAAGGAGTGCAACCGACGAAGATGTAGTACTAGAGAATTTCAATTGGAAGAAGGCCGAAGGAAAAATTCCTAAGCGCACTACTCCGGGCTTAGATGGGGTTCCCGTCAGCCTCATTAACGAACTCGGACATAAAACTAAAGAAGCACTGCTGAAAGCCGCAGAAAAGTGCTTACAGGAGAGGGAAATACCAGACAGTTGGCTAAAAAGTAGAATGAACTTAATCTATAAAGGCAAGGGAGAAAAGGATAACATTCGCTCGTATAGACCGCTAACCATTACATCGGTGCTATACAGGTTGGCGATGCAGGCAGTAAAATTAAAAATAGAAGCGTGGGTAGAACAAAATGATATTTTGGGAGAACTTCAGAATGGATTTCGAATTGACAGGCGGTTAGACGATAATCTGTTCGTTCTTACCCAGTGCATAGAAATATCGAAAATAGAAAACAGGCCCTTATACGTAGCTTATCTAGATATTACCGGGGCACATGACAACGTTAATCAGGAAATTTTGTGGGATATACTGAAAGAAGTGGGCATAGGTGACGACTGTATACAGCTTTTGAGGGAAATATACCGAGAAAATACAGTTTGTAAGATACTTCAAAGAACTTCGTAATTTTCATATCATATACACAGGTGATCCGTAGCACGGCCTCTCACAAGAGGTCGATGTTGCGGTAGTCTCTAAGAGAAAGCACCTACCTCAGGCCCTTGGTCTCAAGGGCGTACGTGAGGTTTTCGTGCTACCTCCATGCTCTATTTTAGTAACGCAAGCACTACTGATTTATCCTCACCACACAATTCACGCCACTGTCATGATTTTAGCAATTATACTTTTTACGCACCGTCACTGCGAACGATTTTAGGCCCTTATACAGCCATCTAACATCCTCATTGATCACATCCCATACCATGACCTGGCACTCTTTGGCCACCACTGGCCCTTGTGCCAAAAAATACCATATAACAACAATAGAATGGGAAGGAATAAGTAGCAAGGACAGCGTTGAAATTAGCAAGGGGCTGAGACAGGGATGTCCTTTGTCCCCGCTGTTATTCATGCTGTACATGGTGAGGATGGAAAAAGCGCTAGAAGGTAGCAACATTGGATTTAATTTGTCACACAAGCAGGTCGGCACGATGGTTGAGCAGAAGCTTCCAGGTCTATTTTATGCTGATGATATTGTCTTATTTGCGGACAGTCAAGATGATATACAGCGACTGGCAGATATATGCGGAAGGGAATGTGAGGCTCTAGGACTAGGATTTAGTGCAACAAAATGTGGATTGATGGTATTCAATGATCACGAAGACCATGCGGTCTTTATACAGGACCAAAAAATTCCGAGGGTAAGCGAGTACAAGTACCTCGGAGTATGGGTAAATGAGGGGGATAGATATATGGAGGTACAAGAGAAAGCATCGGTAGCAAAGGGAAAGAGGAATGCTGCAATTATGAAGCACAGAGCTTTATGGGGATACAATAGGTACGAGGTGCTTCGAGGGCTGTGGAAGGGTGTGATGGTCCCGGGGCTTACATTTGGGAACTCAGTAGTGTGCATGGAGTCAGAGGTACAATCAGGAATGGATGTAAATCAAAGGACGGTGGGCCGCCTCGCGTTGGGCGCTCACGGGAAGACGACAAATGAGGCTGTAAAGGGTGATATGGGATGGACAGGCATTGAAGTGAGGGAAGCTCAGAGCAAAATGAGATTCGAAGAGAGGCTGAGGAAAATGAAGAACAGTAGATGGGCAGAAAAGGTTTTCAGGTATTTGTATAGAAAAAAGCGTTGACGCGCAGTGGAGAAAAAGAACTAGGAGGCTCACCAGTAAATATACGGCTAGCAGTGCGGGCGATATGGCAACAAGGAGCATTAAGCGGAAGGTCAGAGAGGCGGAGAGGACTTATTGGATGGCAGCGATGGAAAAGAAGCCGGCTCTGAGCAACTACCGAAAGGAAAAAAACGAAATAAGGAGGGAAAGGTTTTATGATAATTCAAGGGGAAGCGCTTTACTGTTTGAAGCAAGGTCGGGCTGCCTTAGAACGCGTAGTTATAAAGCAAGATTCAGTAACGAAGAAGAACAATGTACATGCTGCGGGGGAACGAAGGAAACGATGGAACATGTACTGATTGAATGTGGCGATATTCACCCAGGTATACGTGTGGGCACGAGTCCACATGAAGCCTTGGGTTTTAGGGACAACAATGGAAAGCTGCACACGTCCGCGATAGAAATAAGTAAGAGACGGTTAGAGTATTGGTGGCAGAAAAGTAGAGATAAAGAACAAAAATAAATAATGGGGGAAAAATAAGGTCATTCTGCCTTAAGAGGCAGAGAGATGGACCGTGAATTTATATTTTTTTGGTATAATAACATAGATTTAATCAATGTAGATAAGGTATTAGGCCAACATGAAACAAGGAAGCTTCTTTTTTTTTTCTTCGAGCCTGGTGGCAGACATGTCACCGCCCCGTTTTAAAGGGGACGCTCATAGCATCCATCCATCCATCCACGGGAAGCTGGCGCTGAACGGCCGCGCGTATCACGAAGCTCACGAATTCGTGTATGCATCCGAGTTTAATTGCATTTGTGCTTCTTGCAGGCTTTCACAGGTACAGGGGGATGGAAAGAAACGCGAACGTAGCGGCGCGCTGTTTTCATCACGCTCTAACCATGGTGGCAATAAAAAGATGCTAGATGGTCTTTTATTGTGTCATGGATGGCGTCGCCTTTTCATCAATCATCCAGGCTATAACCACTTGAAAATAAATGCGAAACAGCAGAGAATGCAGATGCCGCATGTTCGCGTGTCTTTCCATTACCGCTGATACGTATTCCGCGGGCAGTCTGTCAGGCCGTGCTGCCGGTTCGATACTTGCACTCGAGTTTGATATTATTCGTGTTTTATTTTCTATTTCAGGCTATTGCAACCGCCCCAATGCCTTAGTATGTCATACTGTTGTGTTCCACTCTGCAAATGGAAATGATACCTGAGGAGCCACATACTGAGGCTACAACAATCCATCGACAAATACAAAGACGAGCTCAAGCAACTGACAACAGGCCGCGTCATTTTTCACGCCTTTCACATTGGCTCAAGTTGAGAGCCGGCACTACGACTTTATACTTGAACGACAGCGCCTGTTCACACACATCGGTCAGTGTTGCAGGAAGCGCGCGACATATGTAGCTGTTTTTGTTTGTTTTTCGTACCACCACGATTTAACTGGTTTAAGCTCTGAAATAGTGGAATCACTTGGCATAGTTCCTCTTTTCCTGGCACCAGCTTTTGCTTTCTCCCGGTGGCAACAGTATAATTCTCAAAAGCTTTACGAAGGGAACGGGCGATCACGTATATCCCTGGAAGCAGTCTAGTGACATTTCATGCTATTGAGCGCGTGAACTCCAGGCTTGCGTATAGTGTGCTACACCAGTAGACGGTAGCACGCATCGGGGAACTTTAAGCGCCCAAGCTTTCAGTCTTAGCTCTTGGCAAATGCTGCTTTCGAAAATCGACTTTCAGACAGTCAAAAACCGACTCTCAGTCAAGCGAACGTAACGGTGGCAAAACAATTTTCCGCGCACCACTGGCATGCGCTCTCTGGTTCGGGCTAGCAGACGACGCGCGAGCGTCTCGATCAAATAGCCGCGAAAGACACGTGCCTTCGAAATGAGCTGGTTGCCCAGAACAAGTGTTTCATGATTCCAGTTTACAAGTTTTCATTATACTTTAAACAACGCGAATACAGCCGCAAACTGAGCCATATAGCAGCTTCGAATGCAGCCACGGCATTCGTTTCCGCGAGCGACGACGCAGCGTCGGGTCTACAACGGTGGCGGCGCCCGGCGGGTAAAAGCCGCACTAACGCCGACGGTCGGTTCCCATTGCTCTCCGCTCCTTCGCCCAGGCACAGAAAAATATAAAAGGCGCTGGTCGGCACTCGGGACGTTTCATGGCTAAAATTCCTGCGCGTGATCCGGTTGTTTATTGAAGTAATTAAGTGGGCAAATACACGTAAGACTGTGCAAACGTCGCTCTATAGGCTGTCGTTATTAATGATTATCAGAATATTGCGTCGTTTATTATTATATTTACAACTAGTTCTCGAACAACGTTTAGGCTCAAGGTGTAATAAATCAAACGGTCTCACCTAACACAAAAATAAATCATCTTTATGCTTAAAAATGAATCAAGCAGTTAGAAGAGATGAATAACGCTACGAAAGTCGTGAAAAAACGTGTCACCTAACGAAGTGTACATTTTAGAAATATTTATTTTCATTTCTTTTTTTTAGTGACTTGAAATTAAAGTAGGTAAAGTGAGGAATGGCGTTAAATTATTCTTTGTGCTCTCAGCTTGTAGTGCTCTGAGTACAACTGAGCAGAAATATATTTAGTGAACTGCGGCCTAAGGTAATAAAAACGAACTGTGATTGACGCTTTGCGGTGGGCTGCATAGTAAATGAGACAGGTCCTTCGCCATACGCGTAGGAGTGTACTCGACAGCCACTGCACCGCGCAGCAAATTCAAGCCCGGCCTCATGAGCCTCAAACTACGTGTTCCGGAAGAAGGATATACGGGCTCCTATGAGATAATGTGTACAGTGCACACATCCCATAAAGCTTTTACAATTTGCGACAGCTTTTGAATCCCCTTTATGTAAGGGAGTAATTTCGTAAAGGCTTTCAGCTTTCTTATTTTCTTTTTGCCAGAAAAGCTGATTTTCAACAAAAGGAAAGGCATACATTACAATTGCGCCCACAGCAGTATCATTTCTTCCTGTTGACCTGCTATTTAATCGTCGTCTTTCGCTTAACTTTCTGCTCGCGCCATGTCTGTTACACGCATGGAAGCTTTTCGCAGTGAATGAATCTTTTTGCAGTGAAGCGTAATGAATTCTTCAATCGACGCGTGAGCAGTGTTTAGCAGGTTTTTACCAAAACGTTAGTATTTCCTTATGCATTCCGCCGTTTAATTCAAACACCCTAAAGGGAAAAAAAATGTCACTAAGCTGCGCGAACAGAAAATCGAAGTTAGGGATTTTAGTTGTGCTTCAGCAGGGGCACAAATGAATCAAACAGCTTTGAGCTGCAATAGATAATTTCAGAGTGATACAAACTTGTATTGTAGGCTCTACCGTTCGTCTGAAGCCTCATCATCTGTTTTTTGTTCCCCCCACTTTGTGTACCTTCCTCTTAATCCAACTCTGAGTAGCAAAGTGAAACATGCCAAGGCTTGTTCTAGTCTGAGCTTTACTAAGCAATCAGGTAAATTAATCAATCAATCTCTAACTGTGCCATTTCGTGGATCGCGTCAGTAAATGGTAAGACGCCAGTAATGGCATAAACGTTTCGGCACGAAGAACTTGCAAGCTTAGACATAGCTCTTAGCAAGCCGCGTCTCATCAACTATATGATATAAGGGCGGTGGAGAGGAAGAGAAAATGCATCGCCCAATAGCAGAAAGAAAGCAAGGACTCGAGGCTTGTTTTCGCAAACGCGTTGTCACATTGAGTCCATGCTCATTTGCCAAAGCACCGTAACGTTGACGACGCCATCTTTGATACCCTTAAGGAAAGGATAAAGATATAAAGAACAGAAAAAAAGAGAGATGCTTCAGCCAAAGTGTCTCTCATCTCAACGACCTGGAGGTGTCCGCAATGACGTGGGCACACCGTCTGAGTACACAACGTGCTTTTGATGAAGAAGGCACCCCGCGAAGAAAGAAAGAGCCATAACAAAGTAACAAAGCGAGAATAGAAAGGACGTGTCACAGCTAACGTCGTCATCTGCAACGGCGAGCAGCGTGGCTGACGTCGCCCAATTTGAGGCACACGCTCGTCAAGCCGCTTAGATGCGGCAGACGTGCTCCTCCGGGTCGAATCCGGATGATCTTCCCGTAACCAAAGTGGTGACGTTAGATTATATAGATCGATAGTCTTAATCGGTGCGTCTTTTGCTGTGTGCGCGTCTCTTTCTTTTCTTTTCTTTTTTCTTTTTTTTTTTCTTTAGCGTTAAAGCCAAGGTGGAGACGTGCTTCTCGTCGGCACATTGTTTCTTTTTTTTTTTTGGTAATGGTTCTTTTTTTCAATTCAGTGCTCGAAAAATTTGAAACCTCTTGCACTCCGTGAAGGGGAAAACAATAACAATGTCCCTCTCGGGACCACGTACGCTTACAGAGATAGGACGCAGCATTCTTTAGGATGCTAAGATGTTTTCTCGGCATACACGAAGCCACATCGAGAGGAACGCAGCATTGAAATGTGCGTGTTTACACTGCATGCTTACCGTGAGTACGCGTTAATTTCGCGTTAAGGAAACCAAACAAAGAACGCGTTTTTTTGTTTTGTTTTGTTTTTTGGCCTGAGGGGTATAAAGTGGCGGCTTGTTATGTCGCTTGTCTTGTTCAAACTTCTTTTCGCCCCTCTATTCCTTCCCCCAGTGCAGGGTAGAAAATCCGACGGGCGTCTAATTGACCTCCATGCCGTTCCTTGCCTCTCTCTCTCTTTCACATTATGTGAAAGAGATTGATGTTGTTATTATGTTTTTATGTTCTTATGTTATTATGGTATTGAAGTACATATTATGCTAATAAGCTCTTTGAAATGCCATCTATGAACCTTCAACTGCGCGAACACATTTTTCATATCTTAAGAACTGTTTTCTTCGCTTCGAATAGTATTTTAAGGCGAAAGCCTAAGATGCCTCATCAGACGTGAAATTTGACCGTCGACGTCGGCGCCCCGCGGCGTCGGGGACGAGTGATGCAAAAAAATCATCATCACGCGGTGACGTCATATGACGTCACGATGATGTGACTGATCGCCAAAATTTGTGACGTCATTATGACGTCACTGAGACGTAACGTCACATGGTGACATCTATCAGAGGACATCGTAGCTTGGTCAAAGGTGGTCCGATCACGGAGGCAATGCGAAACCACGTTAGGTGCAGAAAGCTTTCGAAGGGTGGCGGGCAGCATGTATACATCTTTAATCTCCCCCACCCTGTCCCCATGTGTAGGGTAGCAAACCAGTTGTCCTATACTGGTTAACCTCCCTGCCTTTCCTTCTCTATTATTTCTTCTCTCTCGACAGAGAAGAAAAAGATGGCTTTCGCCTTCGATTAGTCTTAAGTGACTGCATAAGGGACCCTGTGAGTTTTTATTGATGGAGAAAGACGCGCTATGCAGTCGAACTTTATGCAGATGCCTTGCGAATCAATCGGGATACCTGGTGCATAATCAGAATGTTTAAAAGTAGCACTGAGACCGTTCAAATTGCACTATTTGCCATTTCTTCCATTTCACAATTTCGCAAGTCAATGTTGCTAGTTAAAAAATATGTGTTAGCTTGTTATAATTAGCTCATTTCATCTTTCATTACTTGTGCACCGTTGGGTGATAAGTGTTAATACGACATGACATCAGGGCTCCCAATTTCCTCTTGGCCCTTTTTATATGTGCTTCCACGTAAATATTTTCATATCTGATAATGTACTATATTCCATGAAACATTCTCTCTACACAACATACAGTAAACAGTGTGATTTTCTTTACTGTAACGCCGACGTGTATCACGTTTTCAATTTTAACCAAAGCATTTTGATTGCTTCATATGACGTGTAAGGACCGCTGTAGTGTTCGAAATAAATTCGAAAAACCAAGAACTTGCCAGTAGAAAATTTCGCTCAGTGAAAACTACGGAATTTTTTCATTGAGGTAGACGTACGAAATGTCTCTCTTTTTTTGACATTTCAGTGCGAACTTTTCTTCTCTTTTTTTTCTGTGCAGAATTCTCCCCATGCAATGAAAATACGCTTACCGTGCTCTCGATCTCGCATTCGCTTTCTACCCTTCGTCTATTGCTTTCCTTTTTCTTTTTTTTTATGGAATGTGAGCAAAAGCAATCCTTTCACCATTTCGTTACAGCGTGGACGGAGTGAATCTATCTAGACTTTCGCCCACAGATAGACAACCTCAGACAGCTCATCTCAGGCCTGTGTCGCATCGGAACGAGGTAGAAGGAAGTTCAATTACCGGCGAATCAGAATGGTTCTGCGAGGCTAAACAAACAAAAATATAGGGATCCCAGACTGATTGGTGAAAGCTGACACCATGCTTTTCTCATTCAATCAGGGTGTCCTGTTCGGTCTTCTCTCTCTGGATAACACAGTAGATTCTTTTTGTCTTTAATTTTTTTTTACCCTCTATGCTTTCTTCGGCAGGGGGGGCATCGAATGAACATTGCCGTAGTGAGTATCACGGATAGAGGATCCATGGAAATTAGTAGGCAGGAGTTTGAATTAGAGTCACCGACAGAATACTGCTTTTGCGCTCTTGCTCGGAAAGTCCTGCGTAGAAATTGAAGTGCGCACGCGGAGACTTCTTCAAGGGTATGCAATAAGTGTAATCATATTCCTGGTGTTCAAAGATTCTCTTTATGGTTTTATTACATTTCAGCACTGGGAGGAACGTGAAAACCACCTTTGGAGACAAGTTATGTATCCAGGGTGACACAAAGTGAGACAGTAATTATCGCTGTCAGCCGCCCAATTAACTAAGATTGAATAATGAACTTTTTAATGAGTGCGGCAAGCGGGCATGTTTGTATTGAAAAGTTGGATACAGTCGCGTTTATACACAGTTCTACTTGGAAGAATTTTTCTAGCATGTCTGTGCCCCGAGATATCCAGCTGAAAAGTTTAATTGCGGTTTGCATGATTACGCATGGAAAACGGTGAGGATCAGCGCAATGTTCCTCCCTGAAGTGGAGCTGTGTAGAAAACGCGACTGTCTCCAACTTTTCAATACAAACATGCCCGCTTGCTGCACTCATTGAAAAGCTCATTATATATATACAAAAGCTCAGCTATATATATATATATATATATATATATATATATATATATATATATATATATATATATATATATATATATATATATATATATATATATATATATATGCTGTGAAGATTAGTACCATCGTATTGACGTTCATTTTAATCCACGACAAGCCCATGGCGCGGTGCCAAGCAGGTGAATAATGAAGTCAGTCACCTGGCTTTGCGTTACACAGGTTCCACAGAAATTCCGCCAGAGAAATCGGACCGGCGCAGGATTGAGCATTACATTGAATCTCCGGTAAATCCACTCCTTACAGGATAAGACGCTTGCAGGATAAGACGTGCGTTGGAACCACGCGCGCCTTTAAAAAACCGGAACGGTTCACACAAATAATGAAGAAAACCATAGTGACGGGGAATGCCGAACTGCGAGGGATCATAGCTGTTTTCGAGTTCCTTGTGCAGGCACGAAGGCATCGACGAACATCTTTATTACCTCTTACCCGATCAAAGAATACTTGCTTCGGAAGGGCTTCTGCACAAAAAAACGAACCATCGTGTGATCGTCAAACAGCGGACGCACGTTTCAATTCTAACAGCGGAATCTTTTTACGCCGCGGGGTCAAGGATCGTCTGTTTACGCATCCGACCGGGCGTGCTCAAGAGTGGGTTTTTTCTTCTTTTTTTTAGCAAGATATATATGTTTAGAAGCATACGAGTTTCTCATAACGCAGATGGTCAGTGCCTGTCATTTTGAATAATATTTACGCCTATTTTAAAAGGGATACAGTTAAATTTAAGATGCAAAATAATCGCAGAAAAAATACGTATATAACGTCCCACACAGACGAGCACAACCAGCACCTTAACGTGGTTGCTATGCTGTGGACACTTCTTCGTTGGCATTTGCCGGCACAGTGCTGCTGCAGTTTCTACATGAACGCTACATCAAACACATTAGACTATATTTTCTGGTCATGGGGCGGTTCATTTGCGTCTGTGGCATTAAAAACTACGCAGCAAACAAGTTAGCTTGGCGCCTAGTTATTCCTTGTCCTGACACAGTCAACAATGTGTCGCAGGTATTTCTGGTGCAGCAATTCAATTAATCTTTACGCCCTTCACATCCTCACTTTTAAAAGTGAGGATGTGAATGGGCTAAAGATTGCACCGCTCCTTCATGTCATCGACCTGATCACACCTTGCCTCACTCACATTTACAACATAGCATTAACGTCTGGCATTTTTCCTCAACAGATGAAAGTTGCAAGGGTAAATGTGGCACACAAAGGCGGTGAAAGAGATGATTTAGGCAATTATAGACCTATATCAATTCTTCCCTTGTTTTCTAAAGGTTTAGAAAAAACTTTCCTCCTCAGAATGAGTTCTTTTTTCGACAAGCATCCTGTAATAACGTCACAACATGGATTCAGATCAGGCTGTTTAACTGAAACTGCTCTTCTTAAACAAAAAGAAATAATTTTGAACAGTATTGAGGCTAGGAAACTAACACTGGGAGTATTTTTAGATTTCTCAAAATCATTCGACAGAATAAATCATGCAACCCTACTAGATATATTAAATTGTTACGGCATGCGCGGAATTGTTTTAGAATTAATTAGCGGTTACATAACAGATAGAAAACAATGCGTATCAATAAATAGACTTCACTCTTCGTTTAAATCTATTAGGCAGGGTGTGCCTCAGGGCAGCATACTGGGCCCACTTTTATTTGTTATATATATAAATGATATTGTGAATGTTGATGGTTCCATTAACTACATTATTTACGCGGATGATACCAGTTCCTTCATTTCAGGAACCAAGGATGACGAACTTATACATTTGGCAAATGAAGTACTAAGAAAAATCTATAGTTGGTCTGTAAAAACCTCGCTTCAGCTAAATTGCTCTAAGACAAAAGCAGTGCTTTTTAGGGCGAAATCCACGCCTTGCGATATTACGAAGACTCTTACGCTAAATGACTAAAAAGTAGAACTCTCTGCGTCAGTTAAAACAGTGGGTGTTATTTTTTTATGAACTGATTACTTGGGACCACCATACCGATTACATAAAATCTAAGCTTTGCAAAGCCTTAGGTATGTTGCGCAGATGCCACAGACTGCTACCAATACAAGAGAAACTCATCATATATGATGCATTATTTGCTTCACATCTGCGCTATTGTCACCTCGTTTGGTCAGACAGCACAAAATAATCACTAGGTCATCTAGTCATACTGCAGATGCAAGCCTTACGGGCTATTTATGATGTACCCTACAATGAACATACGCGTGATCTGTTTCTGAAGTTCAAAATTATCCGAGTTGACCATCTATATGAGTATCAGCTTATGTGTTCTTTTAAACGTGAAACGACTAAGGGTACTACTCATATGAGGAACATCGCCAACTTGTTAGCCAACCAATCATCTCGCTTAAACCGACACACCGAACATTGGGCAGTTCCGCGACCACGCAGAACTATGGTCTTCAAACACTTTGCTACTGTCTTCCCTCCACACTAAATAAATATAAACTGTGCGATGAAAACATACGTTATGTTCCTAAAAACGCATTGCTTCAACTAATATTATGAATGTCAACCTTGCTTTTGTGTTTCTTGAAAATGTGTGTTTCTTGCTGATGTTTATCACTTTGCTTTGTGTATTTCTATTTTTAATATTGCAACAAGTGCGAATACTTGTCATGTTGCTGCTGTTATTGTACGGGGAGGTGGGACCAGTCAATCTGCCTATATGCAGCTTTCATCCCACCATCCTTGCTGTTTATACATGTTTTGTAACTGTGTGGCAATAAACTTCAACTAAACTTCAACTAAACTTCCGGTTTTCCTCTGTTCACGATGTTAGTTCTAGTATAAAAATCAAGTAGTCAGGATTATCCTGGAAACGAAGAAGTGATGCTGACTGGCCTGACATTAGCGCAGCTTGAAACACTCAAGCAATCTCAGTGCACATTGACAGCTGCCTCGCTCTCAGCAGAGTAACGCTAGCTTCTGAAAACCTTCGCGCTGAATATTTTTCGTGCCCGCCAGAAATTATGCTGTCGAGCACACCGAAGGTATATAAGCAGGCCAGGCAAAGTTTCGCGTCGTCATTATCAAGTTTTAAAAAAGAAGAAGAAAAAGGAAACCATCATGGGGCTTCGCATTTCGAAGACGCGCTTTGTTCAGGAACTCATTAAAAGCTGTGCCACATTGCATATTCAGGTCAATGACGCTTGAAATGGAGCACGAGATTGCCCACAGCGTTCGCGTATCAAGTTCTTTTTTCATTTATAGCGCTCAATGTTCATCTTTGCTAAATATTAAGCTTTGAAGTCCTCGTTATCTGAATGCAGGTCAAAGTACCCCAAAGGCCTAAGCCGCGAAAGCTTGGATGAAACAGTGGCCCCTGGTATTTTGTTTTTACCAAGTAAAATTGAAGCCAGGTAAGTCCTGAAACTCTGTACACGGATATTCACTTTACAGCAGGCCAAACCAAGGCCAAAAGATCTTCAGCACTGGTGCGTGTCAGTGCTTTTAAAATAGACTTCATCAAGGTGCTTACTAAGCATCTTCATAAAACGCAAAGTCACCACACCGGAAAACGATATGAGCCGGAAATTCGCTACGAAGTGCCAGTCATCGATCCCTTCAAGTTCAATGCTCTTAGCAACTTCCTCCTTAGTGTCTGCAAAGAAAACAGAAAAAAGTCTGAATTTCTTTTTGCAAATCGCACAAACACAGCAATAAAATGCAGCCGATAAGGACTAAATACATATTTAAGTTTGCCCCAGATCTGCAACAAAAGGCCCACGTCTTTCTACAACGCAGTACACCTCGCAAACGGCCGTTATCGTTCAGGAAGCAATACGAGACGACACCGAGTGCCTCACTAGGACTACTCGTCATCTATAATTCACCCCCAGAGACATTCGAGAGCTCATTTTTAACTTAGCTCTCCTTCCAAACTTTAGCCCGTGCGCGTCATTACGAACCCAGCTGTTCAGAGTTCTTTCAATAAGATCAGTAAGAGTATAGAGACCCCGCCACTCTCAAGCCACAACAATAGTAAAAAATGACAGAAACCAAAAACTGAAAAGACCAAATCTGTTATTGCTGTGAGCGCCTAGCGAGATGCACGTTCAAGAATCGCCATGGGATATCATTAATGCGCAGTTAAAAGTTCGGTCGAGAAGAGGCACTGTCATGCACTTTCGTGGTACTTTCGGGTGTCCCTATGGTGTCTTCAATAAAGTTCCAAAATACAGGCTCAAGATGGCCCCACGTGGCCAGAAGTTGTCCTCATTGACTTTCAACAGCAGTAGCGCCACGTTAACTTCGCCGAAGCAACGTGAGCACTTTTGCAAGACATAACTTTTCACTTTCGTCCTGAAACACGTCAGCGCTAAACAAAGTGCAAGTGACTAAGATCACCGCGAACTGCAAAAAAATATCTTTTCACTTCTTTTCTGTTAGTTCTTTCTGGTTCTTCTTCTTTTCTCATTCTGCGTTTTTATTTCGTCAGCTTTTTCATCCTTTTTCTTGTCTCCTTTCTGTTTGTATTTGTTTTTTTTTCTCACTCGGCTTACGCTTGTTTTGTTTTGCCCCAAGGTTACCAACATTTGCGTGCTTGCACCCCTTTACGTTTTTGTTTATTAATTGTTCTTCCACTACCTGCATGATCATCTAGTCTGCCAACAATACACAGACTTCTTGTTTTGAGTCTTTTTACCATGATAAGGAGAGGGAAAATAAAGAAAGGGCGACAAGTACAAAAATGACGAGAAAGAAACATGAAACAAAAAGATTAACAGTTACCGCCCAACACTTCAGGCGCTCACATCAAGCTTTCATTTGTTTGTCTAGCAGCCAAACCAGCCAAACCCGCTCCTGACGAGGAACATCAGTAAGCACTTCACGGAGCGGCACCCCGGAAGTGCAAACTTCGACAGCGTAGACGATGAAAAGAAGAAAAGTAGTGGGCTGGACACAAGCAAATAGACGCAAAGACAAAGCCCCAGTCACGTTGGATCAAAGTTCGTGTTGAGCGTGCTGGCCACATGGCCGCTAATTAAGGTGTCACTGCACGAGCGAGGCTGCTCGAACATCGCAGAAGGAACACAGGGTGTTGTCTTCCGTTGTGTTTTGCTCTTGTTACAATGAAATGTCTTGTCTTTCTCTCTATGATGAATGACGCTTGTCAGCTAGGGCATTCATCACCACCAACCTGAACAGCCGTTGTGTCTAGACGGTGTTCAGTTACACTTGTAACAGCCATCAGAAGCTACTGCTTTTCGAGCCTGTACCCCTTCTCGCGGTCGCTTGTGTTGTCATGAACACAGCAAGTGACCGCCAACTTTGAAAATCATGATACCTAATAGTAACGTAACTGTATAGTCGCATAATGCCTCTCCCTGAACATGATGCGTCCACTGATTTAAGGCTGATTCAGTGAAAGTACCTTAGCCGCCTTCGTCTTCGACGGCAACTCTGGACAATGGTCGCACCACGTTTTGGACAATATTAATGTTATTTTGGCCTTCAGTAGCTCACAATGTAGAATTAGGTGGCCTTTGATTTCTACAGCATGTATCGGCTAACGAGACCGGCCTCAAGGACTAAGATGTGGTCGTATCCGGAGAGAAGAGCTTCGTACTACATACAATTTATAAATAGAGTGATGCACAAATTAGGTGCACTGAACGCAGAGTGTTGTTGGCGTTTCAAGGTTATAAAAATAATAACAAAAAGATTCCTAGACCTCCACGATGTAGATGCATTCGGGCAGGGGATAAAAGAAAGGAAAAACAATTTAACTATTGTTGAACATAACTGAAGTCCCTTATAAAAGATAGCGAGGAATTTTTGTACTTTGTTGAAAGCCATACAGCGCTTAGCACTGCACCTCTAATTTAGGGGCGAAGTTGCCGGATCTTTTTTTTTTTATGCTAGCGAGGTTTTACTCCAATGATTCTTTTACATCTGCGTTTACTTGCAGGTAGGTGCACGGTTCTGCCACGCAGCATGGGTCATGTCGACCACGTACGCAGACCGCAGTTACAGAAATTTGCGCGGTGCATCTCATTAGTGAATGTGAAAAACAAGCAAGCAGAAGTTGTGCACACAGAACTACGACGTCACAGACACGCCATGTGCATGAGATGCTACCGTTGTGTCCTCTACTTCAGATGAGTGATGTTCACGAAGCGTTCATCCGTGTCACCCGCACGCTCAATGCTGCGGGGACTTCGCAGAGAAGCGAGAGAAAGAGAGAGAGAGAGACCGCTGGTTGTCGGTTTGAGATTTAAATAGGTTCGCAGACGCTTCCATAATTAACGTGGAAGTGCGCAGTTCCACTAGAAGCCAGCATAATCGATGGCGGTGCTTACCCTGCTTGTCCACAGTGCTCGCGTTCTAGCGGGTCCGTGGCTTCTTCAAGAAAAAAAAAAAAAACAGCGCTGTTGTGAACTAGAGAGTGTGCGGCGTGTGTGACGGTGGTTAGGCAGAAGAAGTGTCTAAAAGTTAGCGCAAGAAATTTCGCAAGTTTCTTAAACGTGAAATGCCTTAAAAGGAAGTGAAACAGAAAGGCAGAAGGCAGAAAAGTTAACCAGTTAACCAACCAGAGTCTGGTTGGCTTCCCTGCGCTGGGATTATAAGTGAGGGGAATAGAAAGCGAATGGTGAGCAGGAAATATATATGCAGCTTAAACCGACTGCGTTAAGTCGGATGGTTTGGCTTGTTAAACTATCCTAGCTAAACTATCCATATAGAGCGCCTAGACAACAGTGTACAATGCAAAAGGACACATTTCGTGCACTGGTGTTTAGTCTATATGCGTCCTCGGAATGAGTGCTTGGTCATTCTAGCGTTCTATATTGGAATAGACGGTTCAGGGTGGTTCGAGGTTCCTTTTTTTCATTCAAGGGTGCTAGCTGGAGAGTTTAACAGCGATCGTCCGTGTCAAGGGCCGCCGGAGCAACATCGACACGTGGAAGCGGCTAGGAGGGTGCCCTCGGTGCTCCGAAAAAGCTTTTTTTTTTCATTAAAGGTCTGGGAAGAATGAGGAAGAGTTAACGAGAATCTTGGCGGGCACTGCAGATTGTTTGTATCGAAGAACTGCTTCCCTATAGAGTTTGGCTTGCGCGTCTGCGTGGTGGGACACAAGTCTGTCATTGTTTATTTGCGTGTGTTTGTGGGTGTAGAAACTATTTAATCAGGTCGAAAAGAAGACGGAGTCAAGGCTCTACACCAACTCGACCCTCTTTTTGTGTTCTCTAAGTCTCTGCTCTCGCAGTATTCCATCAGGCTAGTGATTTAGAGGGTAGGCACATTCTCAGCCTAGAGTGTATATATTATACTGTTGTCGGCTGCTTCTTCAACACATAATGACAGCGTAAAGCCGCCCCTCAGAAGTTTACTATTGCAAAAGAGTGTCTAAATTAGCTCTCAAGGGGTGCTTAGTTCACGGAACCTTCATGAGGTTTTGGAGTAAAGCCTTAAGTGTACGTTGCTAAAGACGCGAAGGCTGGATATCAAAGCTGCCTTCTCTCGTTTCGTGCCTTATTCTGCTAATGTCCCGAAAGAAGGTTAAGTCAAGACTAGTTAATTGACCTCCGTGGAGCATTGTCGATGAGGTGATTTCGCGCACTCACGAAACCCCAAGTTACCTCTTCAGTGGACGAGAAAAATATCTGGACGTAATCGAGTTTTTATTACGATAGCGATTATATGGACATTCTCGATTGGTTTTTGCCGTCGCCGTATATATATATATATATATATATATATGTATATATATATATATGTATGTATATATATATATATATATATATATATATATATATATATATATATATATATATATATATCAGTAAACCTCGGTGATGCGATCACGGCTAATACGAATTTTTCTGTGGTCCCGGCCAGGGCCCATTAGCCTGCAATGTATTGGAGTATGGTTGTTGCGAACCTATTTGCACCCCGCGACGTTTGATATGAACGTACGCTGGCGCACGTGTACCAACAGGTGCTGCCCGCGCTGTCGCGGAAGACGCGGCAGTCACGCGCGGACGCGAGCTTGCGCGCTGTGCGGCCATCAGCAATGCGTCGTTGCCTCCGAGATAGTGCGCGCGAATCTTCGAGGCCTTTAGGCGCCTTCGCGTTTAGATTACAGATGACGTTGACGTCGCGCTTTTTTTCTTTTTCTTTTTAACACGAAAGTGTTTTATGCCGGGGTCCACCAAGACTTCAATGACGTATTTCCGTCACGGAAATGACGTCGGAAAAAGGTACACGAATAAATGGCAAAGAAGAAAAGGTTCCGTCACCGGGCGTCGAACCCACGGCCGTTCGATCCGCAACAACAGATGCCGGGCACGCTATCCACTGCGCCACGGTCACTTTTCTTTTTTAGAAAAAAAAAACTGCGCCACAGTCACAGACTGCAGAGGCTTTACAAACGCGCCTTTTATATCTACCACTCTCCCGGTCGGCGGGTTGATGTTGCCCACTGGGAGCGGTAAGGTAAAATAATTCGTCATTACTATGGCCTCCGAAATTAGCACCTGCAACGCGTTACACGTCCGTCCCATTCGGCGCGTTTTCAATAGAAGTTCAATTTTGTCAATGCCTTAACACACTCCGAGGTGGCGACATTCGCCCAAGCGTGGTAAAAGCATCGGCCTCGCTCACAGCATCACGCTAATCCAAACCAAAAATAGCTCTGCGACGCGTGCCTGCCACACCTGGCTGTAATACCGCGTTCCCCGCTCACGCGCTCGCCCCGAGAAAAGTCGCGGCCGGGCTACCGGGTCGGCACGACGCGCTTTGCGTTTCCCTCTGGTCCGGCCGTGGTGTTCAATGACATTTTAACATGCAGCAGGATGGCTACCAAGTTCTGCGTCCAATATGCGACACTCTTCTGGCTATCACACCTCTTTATTTAATTACGCTTTCACCGCTGACTACTACAGCTACCACAAGGGTTTGTTTAATCATTTAACATGGACGTTAGTCGTCGGGATGGAGATGTAGCACCAATCATCAAAGTGGGTGCATACACGTAAACGGTGTCATTAGCTGCCAAACATCAATATACATTTTACAAGCTCCCCTTACATCAATGTACAGTAAACATTCAGTTACTTCTGTAAGGGCACGCTTTACTTTCGTGTTATTCCGATTCCTATGACGGAATATTTTTTTTTCGACTGCGTTGACGCGTGCTCCTGTGCTCGAGGCAGCAGCGTCTTTGTACTGTGTTAACACGTGCCTGCCACGTCGATGCAAGCCATGTCCCCGCAGTCAGACGGTCTATGAAACAAGACTGAAACTTGGGCTGCGGGTCCGTCATGAAGTCCCATGAAACGTGGACGAAGACCCCAAGAGACGAAGCGGGCGGTCTTCGCGAAGGAGTTTGGCCTCTATCTATCGTGTGCAAAGCGTTAAGTCACTTTCGCCGCAGTACTTTAGTGTCACGCAGAAAAGCGTAGTAAGATTAGGAAGGGAGGGGGCTACTAGCAGTCACGGGGCACAACACATCTGAGTTCATTACTTACACACGCGCGCATGCACCGTATATTTACGAGTACAAGTATGATCGTTGACGTCTAAAAACTTTACTGGCAATCATTCAGAGCGGTTCATGACGTCGCTGCGGCCCTGAGAAACAATATAAATCAAAACGTGTGCCAACTTTCTTTTGTGGCGTACAAATTTTACATGTTTTCTGGTGATACGAATTTCTAATGATACGAATATTTTGTTAACCCCGCGAGATTTGTATCACCGAGGTTTTACTGTATGTGGCGTTTATTTCTCTAAAAGATCTAAATACACTTTAATTTTTTGCCAATTTTTTGCCAATGTCTTCCTGTCCCCTAAATACCTCAAATCTATATTGCGGCTAAGATCTATATAGCCCAATATCGTGGGTATTCAGGTGTAAAATTTGTACTTGGCTCTTATAGATTGGAACATTTCATTTGGGCTTGAATTAGCTCGTAAAAGAAGTGTAAAACGATTCGAATGTACGGTATAGCAATATTTTGCGATAAAATTAACATCGTCCTTGTGCTTCCGTTGGTGCCGTTCTTCGTCGCATGCGCGTAATGGCGATGACCAGACTTGAAGAGCGAGTGGTCCTTCATGGCAAAAGGTGCACTATTCTGGACTAGGCAGCATTGCTTGTTCTTGGCATCTATTGAAGGTCTTGAAAAGTGTTCCAGCTCTTCTTCTTCTTCTGAGCTCGTTTTATGCCGTGCTATTTCGGATGACTTCTTCTTCAAGGAATAGATCGGTGCCCAATATCTTCATTGCAGTTGTCTTTTATTTCAAATATACCGTCTTGGAGCGAAAGAAGGACACGATACTGTAGCGTTAAACTCCAAAAGAAACACTAAGAGGCAGAAAGAAGTAGGAAAGTCGGCCTCTTATTCTTTCTCTTCGAGTTTTGCCCTACAACATCATGTCCTTCCAGTGTTGTACGGAATGTTCCAGGAACTAGTTCCTTTTTGGAGGAACAGAGGAACGCCACCGTACCATTGAGGATCGGTGGAACTGTAACGGTAACTCGTTACGTTTACGTAGGAACGGCATAGAGAACGGCGTTCGTTCTGTAAACGTTCCTCGGCATTGAACAGGCGCACGCACGCAACACATCATGCAGAACAGGTCGCACGGGTGACCGTGTGAGGCGCAAGAGTCTACAGCTCGTCTTTCACTTTAATAAGGCGTCCGCCGGGTGCGCGCGAAATATGTCTTCTAGTCACCCGGTTGTGTGGATAGCGGTGAAGAGGACCGAAACGCAGTGGACGTGGGTGCCGCAGTGGCGCCTGTCCGGTGCCTTCGATGTTTTCGTTTGGGCAGCCATCCCTTCAACATGCGAGTTATCCCCGTGGCTATCGGTCTATAATTTTTATCATAGTTCATTTCGACAGCCGCCGCACCGATGACGTCTGTCATGCAATAAACGATACGCGTACATCCAGCGCTACATTCTTGTTGCACCCGCTGAGCTTGCTATTGCCCCTACGACTTCGGTTAACTTTGTTCCTATTTATATACAACACGGCAGTACCCTCAAGCGCTTGATGGAGCGGCTCTTCAACATTGCCAATGAAGTGCTGACGAGAAAACAGGTTCGGCTGTCGGATACCATCATCATCGTCATAATCATAATCATCAGCCTGACTACGTCCACTGCAGGGCAACGGCCTCTCTCATGTTCCGCCAATCAACCGGTCCTGTGCTTGCTGCTGCCACGTTATACCCGCAAACTTCTTAATCTCATTTGCCCACCTAACTTTATCTTTCCCCCCCTTGTGTTTGCTTTCTCTTGGAATCCAGTCAGTCGCTCCTAATGACCAGTGGTTATCATGCCTACGCGCTAAATGCCCTGCCCATGTACATTTTTTCTTGATTTCGACTAAGATGTCCTCAACACCCGTTTGTTCCCTGACCCATACTGTTCTGTTCTTGTCCCTTAAGGTTACACTAATCATTTTCCTTTACATTGCCAGCTGCGTAGTCCTCAATTTCAGTTGAGCACTCTTCGCAAGCCTCCAGGTTTCTGCTCCGTCGGTAAGTACCGGCACGGCCGCTGAATCAAAGCGCACGCTTTGATACAGCGGCCGTGGTACTGGGAAGATGCAGCTGTTATATACCTTCCTCTTGAGGGATAGCGGTACCGTTCATGATTTGGGAATGCTTGCCGAATGTGCTCCACCACATTCTCATTCTTCTAGTTCACTCTCATAGTTCGTGATCACTACCTGTCATAAGTAGACGTATTCCTTTACAACTTCCAGTGCCTCGCTACCTATCGCAAAACAATGTTCTCTTCCGACACGTGCATTATTTAGTTTTCTGCATATTATTTTCAGATGTACCGCTTTGCTTTCCTTGTCCAATTTAGTAATCATGAGTTGCAGGTCGTCCCCTGAGTTACTCATACAGACATCGATATGCAACTCTTGATGAGTGCGAACAAGGGACTTTAGGGTCATTCCACGCCAAACGTCCCAGACATTGCGCTCGACCCTCTCCAATTGTATTGGAAAAAATTGTGGACGTTCATATCAGTGCACTATTTGCCCTCGGAAAGTATTTTTTGGAAAAAAAAATTTTCTTGTCGGTTACAGTGATTTGAATTTTGCCGTAGTGGGTGAAACATAGGTTGCGAAAAAATACTCTAAAAAATACAATACTTTACGGAACGCCTTAAATATCTGCTGTTTACTTGAAAAGGTATGGCACTATCTTATTATCACCCATTGACGACCACTACTTTGTCTCACGATGTGCTTTGTGGTGAAGCAATGCTGCAATTTTGCGCCCACTTTGATTATTTTTTTTTAAATTCTACGAATATTACAGACAAAATAGGACTATATCACATGGCTGGATAGTTGGCAGTAAGCGTGTCAAAAAAGTATTGAAGTCGATGACCGAGTAGTTTCGAAGTGGAAGGGGCGCAAACATTGAAAAATGTGTGAAATGCTCCACGTTCAGGCACATGTAGAGTGGTGATGCAGTCCAAGTAAAAATGCACGCTTGGTCTCGTTGGGAAGAGTAAACAAAGGAGATTTATTTGTGAAAGTTTCATCGGAGTGTTTTTTTTTTGTTTTTGGCGAGAAACAAAAATTTATGTTGAGCGTTCGCGGCGTGCCTGGGCGCGAGCCTGTAAGTCCGCTTCACTGCGCCGCCACTGTTCCTTGGGGCAACGGAAGTATGCAGCGCCCACGTGGGTGGCACGATCGTGGGTGGCACAATTCCGAGCGTACATCGCAAAACGTACTTGAGAGACATCCTTAGATATTACTCGGAAAATCCAATGCTTTATAAGCTATGCCCGCGACTACAAAGATATTAGTTCGAGTTTTAGTATAAACAGAGCGAAAGTACGGCGCATTGCCCCAAATGTACGAAAGAGGTGCAATGTTAACATGCGCTAGTGCTAGAGCTCACGCGTATTGCTAACACCCGGCACGGCAGTATGGTACAGTGAAAAATCCACTATAATTTTAAATTTACCAGGGAAAGCTGTATCACAAAAGCGTTCATACGGGTTCCAGATCCGACTATTTGATCATGCAGAAAGAAATTTTAAGTCAGATTGTCCGTTTTGCTAATGAGCATTGTTTTAAAATGCGTTGTGATAATTTTCTTAAAATAAGTTTTCTTCGTTCTACTATTTTGCATACTAGAAGAATAAGATGCTTTGTTATATAGTGATGAAGGTGAATTAAACCTAGCGGGATTTTTGAACTCTTATGCGGTTCTGTTCTGCGCTTCAAGTGAACTTACACGACTGTGCACAAGAACCACACCTTCTTAATGCGTTTTCAGCCTTTTTAGGCTGTTTTAGTATCTTTAAAATGCAGTGTGATTTGGTAGTATGTTTATAAAATGGGGATATTTGGTGATGCATAGTACAAAGCTCAAAAAACAAAATGAAAGAAACTGACGATACGAGCACAGGTGAAATTTTATTGGGATCGACCTTCGATGCGTACAAATATAAAAAGAATACACGAATATCGTACATACACACACAAACAAAAAATGCAGCACCGTGGTAAAAAGTCAACACCACACGTAAGACAGTAAACGGGCATTCGTCTGTAACGGTCTATCAAAGTACGTAGGTGAAAAACTTGTTTACAGCTCGTATGAAATGCACATCATCTTGACAATACCTGACACGCAGTTGTCACATCGTGGTGCTCGTTGACGCCAATAACACTCACTTGGCCCACAGGAGATAGAAACATCCTCAGAATGAGCCACTCCTTCAGGGCTGGTTCGCGTGAGCAATTCTGTTAATGTCATTTTATTTTCCTCTCCTCGTGGACCAACAGGAGAGCGTATTACTCCCTTCTCTGTGCTCTTCTATTTCCCTTTGCTTTTTCGTTAGTGCAATATCTAGCACACCCAAGTAGACACTAACTACCATATCTATTGTCCTTCACAAGGGACTCTATGCACCATGGCACTAACTTCGCTTTATGGGTACGTACTGTAATGCCGTCGGAAATGAACAGCGACTTTGGAACAAAGGGTAACTGACTCGTTTCCACTTTACGGCATTGTGCACTCTAACTGTATCGCCACTCTCTCTTGCACTACACAAAGGAACGTACTGACCAGCACGTGTGCGTCATCATAGAAAGAAATAAAGGACAACGGAACTAAACTAGCCAAGCATGACTTGAATCCACCTCTGCCTCGGTACCAGCGGTCAAGATTGCATGGTACGGAATACAGCGCTACAGTAAATCCTCTCTTGGGGCACTCCGACACCTTTCTCTGATCGAGCTGTTCCATGCTCAGGTATTCTTACCCCGCAGGAATCGTGGCTGCATCCGCAAGGTTAGCTGTAAGAATCAAGTTTCACCTCCGCGCGCACGGTGTTTATAATCCTGCATTTCTATACCAGGGTTTTCGCACGCGCGCTGCTGTAGTTTAGTTTTGTTTGGAAAGGAAAAAGAAAACACTCAACATATTTTTGTTTGCAAGGAGCAGCTATATTGTTCAGTGAAAGGAAGGATGGGCCGGCCTGGAATCCTTGATGAATATTGAGAAGCGAGCTCACAAAGTGGATTACATTGCCCGCCTAGATGAGCCCACTTGAGACGGCTTCATAGAGATTAATGCCTACGCGCGGCCGCTCCTTAAGCGTTCTCAGAGGAATCCTTTCTCGCAAAGCAATTTCAGCATGATCCTGTTTTTGGATAGATGATGCTCGCAAAAAAGTTAAATGATAACAAATAGGGGGACCCGATGAATTTTTTAAGTGCATGCAGAGAGCATGAGAGGAGAAGTTTCCCCGCTACACTTTAAAAAAGGAAGTGGCCATTGGTTCTTATTGCGCACACCTATGACGCTTTCTGAAAAAAATGAGTAGGTCTTCGATCTTATTACAAATAATGCACATTGGAGGCAAAAGAAATGGGGCTATCGGTGAAGTGTGAGTGCACGATACGTGTTAGCGTCAACGCTTTATTTTGTTGAGAATGGGTCTTAACAATGTGTTTCCTATTTACGCGTACGAAGCGTGCGCCTCTCGCATATCCCTACCAATAACCCTCGTTTTCTATCATAAAGCGTAACATGCTTTTTTGTGATCATCGAGTATAGTGCATTATGATTCCAAGTTCCTGGGTGTAAAGTGGACTACGCCAACAATGCTCGATTGTTCAGTGACTGCATTACTTGCTTCGTGTGCATCTGTTGTTGTCTGTTTAACTGTGTACATATGAAAATTGAAACTTTGTAAATTACGAGTCCCACTAACCGATGGAACAATAATCTATAAGGACTTCTAACTTATTGTTACGAAGATGAAGTGAAGGAAAACGAAGGGCTGGACAGCCTGAATGGCGCGCGAGTGTACTGGTCAGCCATCTTGACTCTTCCGCCAATTCTTCTTTGTAAATACATATTCTATATACTCAAACAACCCCGTATCATATTGGTGGAGGTGCTGGGTAATGCAGCAGGCAACGGAGCTCCGCAGCGGACGTCGCATCGCCCTCCCAACCACGGCTAACGTTGAGGCTTCCGCATCAACGTCGCTGTCTCCATCAACGTCGCCATCCCCACCACTTGTTTTCGTACCACCTAAGGATCCCGGTACATTCTGTGGGAGCGATGGCGTCGACGTTGTAGACTGGTTGGCCATGTTTGAACGCGTGAGTGTACCGAACAGATGGGACCCCACACTTCAGCTGGCCAATGTGTTATTTTACTTGCGGGGCACGGCGAAGGTGTGTCAGTTGAGAAGACTCTGCTTAGATGTTATCAGGCATGCAGGCATTGCTTAAGATTTGCTCTTGGAAAAATGCTTCTGACGTGGCTTTTCGTGCAACTGTCGGGTAAAAAAATGGATCACAAAAGTAATTAGTCAGAGCATTCGTAGAACTTTACCTGCGAATTCGATGCTGCGAAGAACGCTTCAGTAGAATACTAAAATAAAAACTGTGCTGGCAAGTTGCCGCGCTAAGTGGGCGGACAGCTCACAGGAAGTTCGTTAGTTTAGCCATTCACACGCTCAAATGTTTGTCTTTCACGGGAGCAGTCAGGCCGACGCACGCAGTGTTAATGAAGGATGGACGCAAACTTTTCGTACTTTTGATGTCGGGGATTAAAGGTTGAGCGGGAATCCTCGATTAGACACAGCCCTAGCTGATGTGAGTGGATCTCGTGTGCGCATGCGTGACAGTATAGATACCTCCGAGTCGATAACGCACTCTGTACCGGCAACTCGCTCGAATTCTGAGAGCGCAGAGCCTTTTCCTTCATCGAGAAAGGCACGTTCTTGTAGGCTGTCATGACCTTCTTCTCCTTTGTTTTATCGCGAGTCAATTAGGATCGAAGGAAATAAGCGTTCGCGACAGGTGTGCGAACTTCGATGCTCAATGGCCGCTCCTTTGGCTCGCTCCATGAAAAAGAGAACGTTTTAGGTTGGACACAAATCGAGCGTTAAGACTGGAGAAGGCACACGAGGGTTAAGAGTGTTGTCCGCGCTCTTTCGCAACAGTCCTAAAGTGCGTGTCCAAAAGATTGCAACAGTACTGTCTCCTAGTTTCTCTTGTAGTGAACTTTGTAATGGCTACTTCTGCTTGGAAATAAAAAAAAGAGGCGCTTATGACAAATATAAAGTTTAGAAAAGAAAACTGATAAAGCTGATCAAAGCTTGTCAACGACGTTCGCTTTTCACATTTAAGAATTCGAATCGAATGCCAGTCCTAAAGGACTCACTTCGATTGAGACCCGAACCACAGAAAGAAAAAAAAAGAGATTGCATACGTTATAAAATTATATTTGCGAAATTATTGTGTCCACCTGTATTCGTATCAGTCTTCATCTAGATGTTTCGTCGTTTCACTACATTCAGAGCAGCTTGAAGACTAACTGCAGAAGGAAGCGCATCCAGCAATAGTGTTGTTTTCGCGCATGCCCCTCCTCTCTAATTGTTCCCTTTAATTGCACGAGAGGCTGCAGGTTTCAACTTCGGCGGGGATTTATTATGTTGCGCTGAAACGAACGGCTTTAACAATCTAGCGCACAAGATCACACTTTTCTCAAAATTACTTACATAAAAAAGTCACAGAGATAGTGTACCAGGGATAATTTACTCTGCGGCAATGCGATATCCAGTGTTGCGATTTAGTGTAGGTGAAACGCCATCGGTATGCTTGTACATTACGTGCTATTAGTCGAACAAATTTAATTAACACACGCTCAATTCGATAGCTTTTGCGATTAGTTCGGCCGCATAACGGACGGTACATCTTTAAAACGTTACGTTTAATTTCGAACGCCTTGCGATACTTGATTACAAAACGTACTTGTGTGTCCGAAAACGCTAATTGATAGTCGAATTCCGAGTTGTTACTCCGTCTTACGTTTTTGCTGGTGTCCGCATTGCTTCCAAACACTCCAAGAAAACAGGTCACTATCGCCCTAAACTTGCAAGGACTACGCGTGTTGTACAAAAGACAGAAACGCGAGGAGTTATCGCCATGAAAAGAAAAAGCGTTCGTCTATTTCTCTTTCTTGCGCGTTTTGTTTTTTGTGCGATATTCACACCGAACTTCTTCCTTCTCTAGCTATTATTCCCTGAGGATTGCGTTCACGACAAAATGTAGAAGGCGAATGTAGACTTGCTCCTCGCTGTCCACTGTGGCCTCGGCAGCCTCCAACCGAGCTCTGCTTGTCGTAATCCAGCTCGGGTGGCTGTAACCAGGCAGTATCCCCGAATGCCCTCTATATACTCCGAGGAATGTTTGATGTTGAGCCGAAAGCGTAAAAATGTTTACGATTGCTTTCTTCGTGCCTATTGGCGGAGCTTACTCCTTTCTTTCCCACACGAAAGTTAGCGCTATAAATGCAATCCCTTATTGCTGAGGCAAGCACGTGCGCGAGGACAGGCGAGATATACGCAGCGAGAGTACAGCAATAAGTCTAGATTCACGCAACGCAATCTCGGATGAAACCAGTGTCACATGGTTCCAATAAATTGCATCTCTTCGTCCAACTTTACAACGCTGCAACCGGCGATGCAACAAGCGGCGACAAAGTGGCTTGCTCAAGAACATGTCTATAATTGAAGCGCCGGATTCCAAATTCTCTTTTTTTCGTTAATATCCATTCTTTATTCGCGGACTTCCTCTTTTCATTGTATTTTCGCTAACAATGATAGGAACAAAGAAATGTGTCGCTTTTCAACAACTGTGTTTAGAAAGGGGAGTCGAAGAGCTCCAGAATGCTACCTTTTTGCATCCAGCATGTCGAAGGTAAAGGCGCGCATAAAGTTATTAACTTTGTATTGTATGCAAACATCACCCACCGTTCATTTTACTATTTCACATTGCAGGCCACTCAAACGGTATAGTCTAATGGCTACGACGTCGCGCTGCTGAGCCCAGAGTCGTGGGTTCGACTACCGCCCATGCAGTACGATAATGCTCGTGTACTATAGCCCCAAAAGCACGTAAAAGAACCCCGTCGGTGCTCTAAATTATGCAATATATTTATTTCATGTTTGCTCGTTCATGTTTTTTAAAAGCGCCTCATTTACGTAACCCGCGGTATGCGTCGCTTTAAATAACATGCGTGAGAGCGCACATCAGTCTAGCTTGTCTTGCGTAAGAACGCTTCCTCGCTGACCTGGTGATCGCCGTGATGATTGCAAATCACATGCAGCCCTCATGCGTGACTAAAAAGAACGTTTTGTTTTTTTCACCGAATCCTACCCTTATCGTCGCAGGATTGGTTAAAAGTTGATTGTCTTAGCGCAAATGTATACCTTCAGATGTTATTGTGAATACGTCAGTGGCGTAACCAGGGGGTGGCACACAAGGTGCGTTCCCACCCCACCCCCCCCCCCAAAAAAAAAAAATTTTTTTTCGCCATGGCATACAGAGCACAAAATGACACTCGGGTCAAGGAGGTGCCCCTCCCCCCGACGAAAAAAAATTTATTCGTGTAATAAACAGACGCTCATTGCTTTCTAGGACATCCGTTTACACTATTTAGGCCTTCCTTTGGGAGTTTCATAGAATGAATAATGTGGATCGACATTTCAGGCATTGCGCCTGTTACAAATTCTCCACGCGAATTGTATCACAGCAGCTGCTCTAAACAACACCATAGAGGCCGTTTCATGAAACTTTGTCCAAAGGCTGTTATGTATGCCCGCTGCAGTTTCGGTCATTGTTTTTCAAAAAATACGCCGCTATAACAGTGCGCACATCACAAGTACTACGCTTTGTCATTACAAATGTGCCGCGACTGCCTGTCTTGAATCATCACGTTGATTATCCGTGTTATAAGGCGAATGTCATTTCTACGTGTAGTTGTCGAAGCGTGCATCCGCTCTGTTGACCTGCAGAGACGTCAGGTCGCATTTCGGCTCTTACGCTGAGAGCTCGCTGAGCCTGTCAGGTCCAATTGATTCTGTCCAATGCAGGTGTACTTACGTGTCTGCCGCTTGGGGCAAACAGGCTTTAGCTCGAAGCTGTACGCCGTGCACGAGTGGCAGCCAATGGATATATATATATATATATATATATATATATATATATATATATATATATATATTGTGAGCACAATATTCATAACATGCTTCCTTCATTCTCTTCACCTGTATGTAATCATCATCACTGTGAGCGTCATCTTCGTTCTGAGCGTTGGTCAGGCGGCTCCGCTGAATAAAAGGCGTCGAGACCACGACTGTGCTGCGGTCTTTCAGAGTGGTGGAGGCTGCTTTCGATCCCCAAGTCCTCTACGGCGTCGAGTGCCCCTGGAGCTTCTTTCGGGTCGCCGCTTGCTCCGCCTATCCGCTGTCATGGCCCAAGACACGCTGCCCGGTCCATCCGGCATTGCCGCCGCGTGGACTCGGCTATGACGGAGGCTGATCGTGTTCGACACATCCTCAAAGGGATAGGCCACGTCGCGTTCAACGCTCTGGCCGTCAAAAACCCCAACACCGTCGATGATGTCATCACGACTTGCCAGCATCTTGACGAACTACAAGCCATCCGTTTGCACCCAGACGCCTGTGACAGCCGACCTTCTTCGGATGCGGATTTGCGTACGCTGATTCGCACTCTGATTCGCGAAGAGCTTCAAGCGCAAGGACTGTCCTGTCCGCCCGCCCCTCAGCCTCACTCCTCGGCTACTAGTCTGCGCGACATCATCAAAGAGGAGCTGTCCTCCATGGCTTGCGCTATCACGCCTGACACTCCGACGCCACCAACTCCGCCCGCGACGTATGCGCAAATCGCGGCCATGCAACCTTCCTTGGTTCAGCGCGTGCATCCTGTGCCTGCTCAGACCAACTTAGCAGCATTTGCACCACGTTCACCTGTCCCACCTGCTCCTGCATTTTACACCCCCTGGCGCTCATCTCGCCCAATATGTTATTATTGTGGCATTCGAGGCCACATCTCACGGTATTGTCGCAAGCGCCAGCAGGACGAACGCCGCGGCTGCGATGTTTACGAAAGGGATTCGACGTCCTCTCCTAACCAGTACAAGCGCCGCGCTCCAACACGTTCCTTCTCCCCGTCCTCTCCTCCCGACGCACCTCGAACCTACCGTCCAGGACGCCGCCGCTCCCCTTCTCCTCTGCGCCGCTCAACATCGCCGCTACAGCCCGTCACCCATGCCTCTGAATACCGCTCGGAAAACTAAGTGGTGCAGTTTTTGGAGGGAAAGCTGCATCGCTCGGACAAACACCAAAACCTCCAGAGGGCCCGGCCAATTTGTTATTAGTGTATGCTGAAGGGGTGCCTATTCAAGCATTGGTGGACACGGGAGCTGCTATTTCTGTTATTCATGCGATTTGTGTCGTCGTCTACGTAAGGTTACTACACCTTATACTGCCTTCCTTACGTAGCGCAAACGACTTTACGATACGGCCGTCAGCACAGTGCACCGTTCGTGTTTTTATTGATGGGATCAGCACCATATTCAATTCGCCGTATTGACTTCCTGTGCTTATATGCTAATTTTGGGATGGGACTTTCTTTCTGGTGCTTCCACCTTCATCTCTTGTCGACAACGCCTCGTACACATGCGAGAGACTGATGATACCGACGAGGAATCTTGGTCACGCCACCGTTTACGAACCGTCCAAGATTCCGTGGTGCCGCCTGGCCACGAACAAGTTCTCACGGTTGCTTCAGATATCATTGACCACGGTGATGTTCTACTCGCTCCATGAGCCCGTTGTCTCTCCAAGGGAATTGCAATAGCGTCGAGTCTTCTTCGCTTCACCAACGGCACCGCCTGTCTCGCTGTACTGAACGTCACGAATGAGCCGATTCTGCTTCCTAAAGGCTCTGTTGTCGTTTGCGGCGTGGACACGCAACCTCTCTCTGTGGTGGCTACGAATACTGATGCGGCGCAACCACGCTCACTTAGATACTAGTCCTGATACAGCTCTCGCTAATGCAATCAGCACGGATCTAACTCCGCCGCAAGCAGATGAACTACTAGCGCTGTTGTCGAAGCATAAATCTTCCTTCGACATACATTCCCCTATTCTAGGACAGACTTCGGTGACAGCTCATCGCATACACACTGATGGAACTTCAATTGTCCGCCGCCGACCATACCGTGTATCTACTAGCGAACGCGAGATCATCGACAAGCACGTTACCGATATGCTCAAGCAAAATATCATCCGCCCCTCCGCAAGCCCTTGGTCCTCACCTGTCGTTCTCGTGCGCAAGAAAGGCGGCTCGGTGCGATTCTGCGTTGATTACCGTGCCTTGAACAAAATAACCAGAAAAGACGTATATCCCTTGCCTCGCATTGATGATGCCTTAGATTCGTTGCAAGGAGCGGAATATTTTTCAAGCCTTGACCTGCGCTCCGGTTACTGGCAAATTCTCATGCACGAGGATGATAAGGCGAAAACTGCCTTTGCCACACCTGACGGGATTTACGAATTTAACGTCATGCCTTTTGGGCTCTGCAATGCGCCAGCAACCTTTGAACGAATGATGGACACTGTACTGCGGGGTCTTAAGTGGAAGACATGCTTATGTTACCTTGACGACGTAGTCATATTTTCTTCCACATTCGAACAACACTTGCAGCGCTTAGACGAAGTTCTGACGTGTTTCGCAGCTGCTGGTCTCCAGCTGAATACCAAAAAGTGCCACTTTGCAAGCAAAACCATTAAAGTACTAGGACATCTCGTCAGCAAAGACGGAATTCGGCCTGACCCCGACGAGATTGCCGCTGTTCTTCGCTTCTCCACGCCTCACCGTTCCAAAGAGCTCCGCAGCTTTCTTGGCCTCGCCTCTTACTTCCGGCGCTTCATACGCGACTTCGCCACCATTGCCGCGCCGCTTCACCAACTCCTTTCCTTGGGAACTTCATACGTATGGTCGGACGAGTGCCAACTGGCTTTTGACACGTTGAAACGTACCCTCACGTCTGAGCCAGTGCTTTGTTATTTCGATGACACCGCGCCCACTCTCCTCCATACTGATGCCAGCGGTCATGGTGTCGGCGCTGTTCTTTTGCAACGACACGAGAGTTCGGGAGAACGTGTGATCGCATACGCAAGTCGTACCCTGACATCTGCCGAGAAAAACTACACGATCACTGAGCAGGAGTGTCTCGCCGTTGTCTGGGCCATTCAGAAATTTCGACCTTATCTCTACGGCCGCCACTTTACCGTTGTGACAGACCACCACGCTCTTTGCTGGCTGTCGACGTTAAAGAATTTGTCTGGACGCCTCGGTCGCTGGATACTTCGCCTTCAAGAATATGAATTTGACGTCACGTACAAATCCGGCAAGAACATAACGATGCCGATGCCCTCAGCCGTTGTCCATTACCTCCATCGTCAGACATAACCGGCCTGTCGCCATCCGTGAGCGACCCCGTCAACGACTCTTCGGCAGTTCTTTCACTCGCCGCTCTCAATGTGCTTCCTTCATTCCGCAACGAGACGTTTGCGTCTCACCAACGCAGCGACGCTTACTGCCACTCCATTATGCAACGCCTTCACGGCTCTTCGCGTCCTCCTAACGCCCGCGCCCGTCGCCAGTTGCAGAACTTCAAGATTGAGAACTCAATCCTATACCGCTATATCTTCCACCCCGAAGGACAGTGTTGGGTTTCCGTCGCTCCTCGCTCACTCAGAGCACAGATATTGACAGCATTTCACGA
Organism: Rhipicephalus sanguineus; assembly: GCF_013339695.2. Lineage (NCBI taxonomy): Eukaryota > Metazoa > Arthropoda > Arachnida > Ixodida > Ixodidae > Rhipicephalus > Rhipicephalus sanguineus. Next base: position 232,945,760 of record NC_051178.1, read on the forward strand.
CGACCCCAAGGCTGGTCATCTCGGCTTTCACAAGACCTATGAACGCATCCGCAGTCGCTTTGCTTGGCCTGGACTCTCCACCTGCGTAGCGCGATACGTTGCTTCATGCTCGCTCTGCCAGCGCCGCAAACGACCCACTTCATCTCCCGCGGGACCCCTACAACCTCTTCCATGTCCTGACGCTCCATTCGAGGTCATTGGGATTGATCTCTACGGACCACTGCCAGTATCAGCAAGCGGTAAGCGATGGATTGTCACTGCAGTAGACCACTTGACAAGGTACACCGAAACAGCTGCACTTCCTTCCGGATCAGCGGAGGACATTGCCACCTTCTTCTTGGAAGCTATATTTCTGCGACATGGCGCGCCGCGTGTGCTTTTGAGCGACCGCGGCAAGGCCTTTCTGTCGAAACTACTCGAGGACGTTCTCCACGCATGTAACACCATCCATAAGACGACTTCCAGCTACCATCCCCAGACTAATGGCCTCACTGAGCGCTTTCATCGAACTCTCTCCGATATGATCTCCATGTATATCAACGCCGACCACACAAACTGGGATACCATCTTGCCATTTGTGACCTTCGCGTACAATACCGCTACGCAGCGCACGACGGGCTACTCACCCTTCTTCCTTGTCTACGGCCGTCAACCGACATCTCCACTAGCCGTCTCTTTTTTTGATGTCCCCGTGGGGTCGTCGGCGTCGTCGAGCGAGCACTTAATCTCTCGCCTTGCCACTTCTCGCCACCGCGCCCGCCTCAATACCGAGGCGAGTCAACAGGATCGGAAGGCTCGCTACGATGACTTTCACCGCGTCGTTCACTTCAATCCCGGAGATGAAGTATTGCTGTCGACCCCTACGGGAGTTCCTGGCCTATGTGATAAGTTTCAGCCACGTTTTATCGGCCCCTATGCTATCGTCAAGCAAACATCTCCCGTGAACTATCGGGTAACTCCTGTTGTCATGCCTTCCGACAGCCGTTGCCGCGGCACAGAGGTTGTCCACGTTTCCCGCTTAAAACCATTCCTACGACGTACACAACCGTCATAAACAGCGGCCAGGTTGGCCGCTTCCGCGCGAGGGGAAAATTAGTGTGAGCACAATATTCACAACATGCTTCCTTCATTCTCTTCACCTGTATGTAATCATCATCACTGTGAGCGTCATCTTCGTTCTGAGCGTTTCTCAGGCGGCTCTGCTGAATAAAGGCGTCGAGACCACGACTGTGCTGCGGTCTTTCAATATGTCTGTTGAGCGTCTCGTACGCTTGGCGCAAAAACCTCTGGCCAGGAAAGTGCTGCGCCTGTGTTTCCACTAACACAATGATCCTTTTTTTCACGCACGTGCAATAAAGCAATTATGACTCCCCTGATATTCACGCTGCTTTTGTTTCTAAGGTGTGAGCAACAGTCATTCCGGAAATACAACCGCACCTGTCAATGAGTGACTCTCCTGTTGATAAAATAACTGGAGCACAAACATACATTATCGAGGGTGAACAGCGCAACGGCAACAAAAGAGAGAAAACATGACGCGAAAAATCGCCACTCGCACGAGCAACCACTTCAGATAAAATTAACACTGGCTATATTTAGGTTAAAGCATCGCCGGCGCACATTCGGTAGGACGATTACCAATATAGTTAATGCTATAGCAAGTTTATTGTAATCCTTTAAAAACTAACAAGCGCATAGCAGCTGCGCTGTCAAGCCGCGATCCGGCGCAATAATTCCGGCGCTCTCGCTTTCGGTCTCCCCAGAGGCTCTCCCCCACTGGTGGCGCCGCGGCGGCAGCCAGGAGCTCTAGGCGCGCGACGCAGTATCCGCTCCACGCAGCAGGCCGCACCGTGTGTTTTCATCGAGCGGCCGTGTTGCTGCAAAAAGACGCATGCTGCTCAACTGGAACACTTTAAAACAGCACACACTAAATTCATAAGGGACTTTCTATGCCTTTCAGTACCTTTAATCAAAACTCAATGTCACCCCTGTGCCGTGTGTTACACAGCATTCCCGGCCATCCATATTCGTGGTGTGGCGCCATAACAAACCCAGTGATAAATACTGGGGCCGCCCCTTTCAGCCTAGCTGGTCAACCACCTCTACAGGGTGTAAAGGCGGTGAGTTTTTCCCGTCAGCTACTGCAATACACGGTTCTGGAACCATGAATGCTTGCCGACAAGCACGTTCATTGCTCCATTGAACATCTGTGCGCCTAATGAACGTAGCTGTTTTACTTTGTGTGTGTTTGGCTTAGTTTAAGGAGGCGGAAAACGCGGAACTGTGTACGTCTGCAAAACCTGCGCGTTTCGCTACAGCAGAGGATATCTGACGCGAAAGGTACGCTTTCGTTCATTATGACGGCACGGCGGCGTATCAATGAGTGTAACTAGATAACAACGCAGCCTGTTCGCTTCTTCGCACCTAGCAGCGCACCTAGCTGCGCCCCTGGCCTGTCCCTTCTAACGTTAAGCGCTCATATGTGAATTAATGGGCAGACGAGTGTTCTTGTTTGTACATGCACTGCTTTTCGCGATTGCGCCTCTGACACGGAGCGCGCCTCCACTCTTAGCGTTCTCTATACGTAGCAGCGAGAAACGGGTCACGTAAGAACTTCATTCTAAAGAGACAGGGCGTGCAAACACGGACACAAGAAAGAAGTCAGGACACCATACGGCGTTCTTGGTGTCCTGACTTCTTTCTTGTGTCCGTGTTTGCACGGCCTGTCTCTTTAGAATGAATACTCATCAACTAGCCCAGCTCTCTGCTATTCTAAGAACTTCATTAGGACCACAAACCCTCTTGCACTCTCGGATATTGTTGGAAATGCACATCGTTAGACAACAACAGGCCGCCAGTTTGAACGAAAGAGCGCGTATTGGGAGATCCTCAAAGGATTCACTTTAGCTTGTTGGTGTGACCGCTTGTTGGCTTGACCGGGTTGTTTATGGTAGCTCGAAGTTGGCGAGTGATCATTGCGAAACCCTTAGATCTAATACCGGAACACATAATGAACAAATCAGGGAATACGTACTAGCCAACACGACGATATATATACATATGCCCTCTTGCTTCTAAAAGATAACACGCTACTACCACGCAATACCCTACTAGGTACACGCTACTCTGCACGAACCTCCAGTTCGATACAAGTTCGTGAGTTTTGCGATCCAGAAACACGATATTACTGTGATTTGCGCCACACTGGGAGACTTAAGCATAATATTTACCAATTGGGTTTATTTAGCGCACGTGTACTTGAAACTAAATGGACGGGCACTCTTGCGTTTCGCCTCCATTGAAAAGCAGTCACCGAGAATCAGAGCGAACGCTCAACGTACATTCTTTAGGGTGGAAAACGTCACCTTCAAAAAGCCGGATTTTGTATTGGTTCTTTCATTGCTTCCTTCACCAGTAATCTGTTTTTAGCTAAACTTGACTGGTCCGTCTCGGAAGCTCTCGCTAACACTAATGTGGCGTACCGTTTCAGATACGTTGAGGATTTTTTATGTTTTATGAATAGCGATGTTGCATCGTGCAGGACTGACGCTCTTGCTGTTTTCGTTTGATGCGGAATAGGTTTGAACCTTTTGAGTCAAGTATTGTCTGAGAATTGTGAAATTAGGTTCCTCGATGTCAACCTATTCTTGAGAGAGAGAAAATTTTTATTTGTGCAGGCCTCAAGGATCATCCTCGTTGGGGCGAGCCCTTAGTTGAGGGCCTTCTTGGCTCCCGCCACACCACATGCCCGCTGGCAGGGGCGTAGCCAAGGGGGGGGGTTGGGGGGATTCAACCCCCCCCCCCCCGAAATTTTTCAGTTTTGCTTGCGTATATATACACGCACACATACAAACGCACGCACGAATATACATAAAGTATGGTTGAACCCCCCCGAAAAAAATTTCTGGCTACGCCCCTGCCCGCTGGATCAGCCGACGCTGCTCCTGCGGCTCTGAGCTGGTCAGCACAGTCCCCCAGGAGGATTGCGAAGGTGAGGTCGCGTGAGAATAAGCCGATTCTCCCGTTTCATTCTGCGCACTCTAAACTGGTAAAGCGGGGCATTTTAACATTCTGCTTTATGAATGCTTTGCGCAAATATTGTGACCACAAGATGATAGAAAGTTTTCTGGAGCAATCGGCAAGCCTGACCACGGCCGGTTACCCTGACTATGTTCAAGTTTCTGTCGCCGAAGGTCCGTTGCCTGAACTTCGGTCAAGTGAGAAAACCAACGTAGTGAAACCTGCCAGAAAGAGACAGAATTTGGCTGTAATTCCATATATGCATACGATAGCTCACAATCTCAAAAAGTAGCGCAGCGAGTGAATGTGAACGTGCTTTACTCGGCCTCACAAAAATTGAGCAGTTTGTGCAAAATATCTGCCCCAGCATCCAGACCCAACAGTGGGTGTACTACAAACCATGCAAATAAATTTATGGATTGTGTTCGAAACATTTATCAGCTGCCGCTGTCATGCCGAAAATACTACGCTGACTAAACGGGTCGTTGTTTAAATGATAGCTTGAAAGAACATCTCTATATCAAATATCAGATTGAAGAGTGAGTGCACTTACTGATTGCTGCTTTGGGACTCTACCGAAACATAACACGCCTCTTTTACAGCGACAGCTGTTATAGATCATTTCAGCGGCTGTTTTTAGCGCCGTAGTTGTCCGCCGCCGCCGCCGGTATCCGTAACCACTATCGCTCGAAATAAGAAAAACATTCCAGGATGGAAAGAGGTTCGAACCTGGGCCCTCTGCGTGGGAGCCCAGTATTCAGCCTCTCAGTCATGCCGGTGCTTGAAACTGCTTTGCAAAAAGCCCCTATACAGGCATCATGTCGGGAAGGAACTACATTAGCGTGGTAGATGAGTAAAATAACCACCGAGCGTCGCACAACGCGAACTCTGTAACCAGGCGTCACACAATGTGAATTGCGCAACGAGTAGGTTGTTGAATGCTTCCAACCCATTACAAAGGGCTCAGCCACAATTCTTCATCGTCATCAGGCAGGGCATCAACAAAGTGCGCATAATGACTTACGTGCGTTTAGCAGGTACCACGGCTCTCCGTATAATGACGAAAATGGCATGGTAGTGTCTGCTTCCCTACTTCTAAAAAATTACAATGATTTATAGCGTAGTGGGTTCCTCGCAAGCGCACTTGTATTGGTTGCCAAGGAAGCCCATAAGCGCATGATCCATTTCCTCGGGGTCTCAGTAAAGTTCTTCGCCCCCCCCCTCTCTTTCCCACGTCAACGTATGTTATACAGCATGGCGGGAGAGGGAAATAGTGACCGGGCGTCACCAATGCAAATTACATAACTAGTGGACCGTTTATAGCTTACAACCCATTACAAAGGACTGAGCCATAATTCTTCATCGTCATCAGTCGTCGCTTCAACAAAGTGCACGTAATTCCTTACAGACGTGGAGCTGGGGCATCGCTTCTCTGCAGAATGACGAATATTGGCTTCCCAACTTCCCAACTTCGTAGATATTGTGATTTATGGCGTAGTGGGTACCTTGCTAGTGTACTTGTATTAGTAGCCCTAAGAGAGCTTACAACGGGATCTAGAAACACCGCTCTAGCAGCTTTCGCTGTGACTATGCTGCGGTTTCAGTGCAGGCCTGGCGTTTTTTAACCCTTGGTCCTTCTGCACAGATCGCGGACATCATGACGCCTCTCCATATGTGCCAGCCAATCGCGTCGATGTGGCCACGCCGCTGTCTCGGCAACATTTTCCGAGCACTCGCTGTCTATTTGCTGTCAAATACTGCTTTTACGGCAGGGCGACCGGGACACCACGTGCGGCGGCCTCGAAGCGCTTTCTGGCATCGTGACAGCCACATGTCCACGGAGTAATTCGAGCGTTTTCAAATTGTGTAAGCTTTGCAAATAATACTAAATCACTCTGCCTATATTGCTTTCGACGTCCCTGTTGAAAAGCGCAGAAATAAACATCGTAGGTGCTGATTTTTAAAATCGATGTTTGTTTCTCGAGGCATGTCGCCATCGGTTCCAATTTCATACAGCCTCTGAGCTTTGATAGCTTACTCTGACTTCTAAGAAATCTGCAAGCTTCAGAAATTGACCTCAATTCCAAAAAGCTTCAGCGGCTCAGTGGCGCTATCTTGCGTCAAGGAGAAAGCTGTGATCAGAGTATATCGCCCTGGAGCTTTATGCTTCGACTGTGAGGCCTTATAAAAACGTTGTATTTCATATCAGCCAGAGAATAAAGAGTAAAAAGAAATCGTGAACGTGCTCGGGTGATTTCTTAGTGAGTTTCTAAGGGTTGTGGTCTGCGTCCATACTGTTTGGACAGCGAATCAGGGTACGTTATTTCCACTTCGATCTTCTATTCCACCATATATCAATACGTATACTCATTGGCTAGTTCCAATTCTGACGTTCGTGAAAACTGCAAATAAACGTAATATCAAAGCTGCACGTGTGTCTGTTTAGCTGTCTCTGTTGACGATTGCAACACTGCGATGGTTTGTTGCTTGCAAACGCATTCTGCTTAGTGTTGCCATTTACATGAAGTAAGCGATGGTTTGAGAAGCATATTCAGGGGGCTATCCACCTTCTTTTGTCCTGACCGCTGGCAATGCTTTTGTATTCTTAGAAAAATGAGTAAATGAAATGAAATGAAATATTTTGGTCACTTTCAGGGTCACCATGAAAGCAAGCGCTTCTGCCTCATATGTCGTTGTAGTGTTTAAAAGACGCACTACTGTATAAATTGCAATGAAGAAACAGCACATATTTGTTATCATTAAATGAACTACTTGGTTTTAAGTGCTGCAAGTCTTAGCAGCACTACCTAATATGGGTGCCTGTTGGCTTTTCTTGCGTACCAAAGGTTATCAGCTGTCATAACAATGTAATAATATAATACACGCATATTATCATCTATTTTCCTCACTAACTTAAGTGCTTCGCAAACCATGACAGCTACCTTTAGTATATTTACCCAGTACAATCGGCGTTCAATGTTGTCCTTTATGATGACATTTAGAAAACCTGTGTCCAAAGGTATCGAATGATGTGAAGAATTCCCATATCATGCTTAAAGATTATTTCGCTCATTGTCAAATCAGTGTTACACTTCTTGGTGGTCGAGATCAAATTGAGGGCCATTGAGCATGACATGAAAGAGACATTACCGTTATTCAATGGCCGGCTTGGTTTCTTTGAACCGTCTTTCATGTGCATGTACCTATGAATAACTAGTTAATAACAATAACAATAATTATGGGATTTTAGGTGCTGAAGCTAGTCGTGCGGGAAGAAATAGCCACACATGTATAGACATAGTATATTTACGAGCAACACAAATGGCACTCTGAGGACGGTAAAGGTCGTCGTCTTTCTCTGTTTCGGTCTACGCTCATCGTTCGTTTCACTCCAACGACATGATTATGTCGCAAGCCGTACTGAGGGACTCCGGAATAAATTTAAGCACCCGAGTTTCATTAAAGTCCTCTTAAATAAAAGTACACGTGTGTCCTTCCATTATCGCCCATTGAAATGCGGCCACTGTGGCCTGGAACTGAACCCGCGACCTCGATCTTAGCAGCGCGACAACCAACTTGGTAAGATACCACGCCGGGTGAAGCTAGGTACTGCGGAATAACGGTGAAGGCTGTCGCCCACGGTGTCCCTTCATAAAAACCAAGGTTTGCGATATGAAAGATCGCCACAGGGAGCATAACATAACCGTTCATGTTCAACAGCACACAAGCGTTGTTTTATGGGTCATTATGTAGAGACAGGATGATACAATTCATCTGGATTGCCTGACATGACGTGAACAACAGACTGAGCTCTCTGAAGTTTTCTTGGGAGGATTTCTAAGCTTAGATTCTGTGTGTTGCGAAATCGTGTCAACAGATTATGGATTAGCAACAGCTTGTAGGCTTGGGCGAGTCGCTTTCTGGTGGAAACCTAGAAGCAGCGCGGAAAAAAAACGACGACAAAAAAAGGAACACACATCGCAAATACAGCGCTAGTCCTGTTGTGTGTGTTCCTTGCTTGTCGTCGTTTTTCTCACGCTGCTTCTAGTTTTCGCAGATTTGGAACAGCATCGCCAATTTTGGTGTAGTTTTGTGCTGCAACTTCACTACAAGTTAGCTTACTTCGGTCGGCTAAAACAGGGCAACATTGAAATATGCTCGAGCACTTTAGATGATGAAAAAAGGAATAAAAAGAGAAAAACTTGGACTATTTGTCACATTCCCAGAGATCTATTTATCTACGTGATTTCTTTTTCAAGGCTGCATTCGCTGTCGTTCCCCGTCTTTCGTTTTCGCGCGCAGCTTTCTCCCAATTGGATTTATTCAAGGTACCGGCCTCGTGCCTCGGCAGGAGTACACTTCTTCTTTGAGTAGTACGGCTTATAAATGGGCACCGTAGCTTGCTGGCTCTCACGAATGCTTTTACTTCATTTCCATCCGACGCGCTCGGAACTGAAGTGCGATCTGCACTGGATCGCATCTTGGTGCTCGAGACCCCTGTTCTAATCGTTTTACAAGCCTGCATCGCGCCAATATCGTTACAGTGCATAATTTCGCATTAACTTCAAGTTTTCATCAGGCTAACATGCACGGATGTTGCCTTGAGAGGTCTCGTTCCGAGTTTGCAGAGAAAACTTCGTCGCACATGCAATCGAATCGCACTAAAAAGTAGCAAGAAGTGACGATTTTTTTCCCTCTTAGTTTTCTTGAGTGAACATTCCTGTGAGATTGCTGCAGAGGCTTAAAATTTAAGATATTCGATGGTGCTAGTTAAGAAACCATTAGAGAAAGAGAGAGAGTGGTTTTAACTAGCACATGCAGGCATTTTTACGTCAGATGAGGTGTTTGCGAGTAACGTGAAGAACAGATATATACGGCATCTATATCCAAGCTTTGGCGACGGCTCCTTCTGCATAATAGAATTAACTCGAAGGCAGTGCTTTTTTGTAGTCCCATGCGCTGGGTGATAACTGAAGAGGCAGAAAAACAACCTCTAGTATCACACCGAAGGCGCCGCGGTCGAAAGGTAGAGACCTTTCGACCGCGGCGCCCTCGGCGCATTTCAGTGTGGAATAAACGTGGTTTCATTAATTCATTCATCATGACAAGGCACAAGAAGCTAAAACAAATGAGTAGAGAAAAAGCAAGCGCCTTGAGCCGTACTTCTTTCTTTCGTTCATGTTCATTAGTGGCATGAGCCCGCGTGGCACAGTTGTTTCTCTCCCAAGGACTTCGGTCGATCACTTACTTCCGGTTTTCCGAATATTCCGAAAACCTGATTTAAAATATAAAACTGGTACGAAATCATGGTCCTGGTTGGAGTTAAGAGTTATAGTAGTTACATACGATAGCGGCACACAAGTTTACTCAAGATAAGTGCCAAATACTGTCAGAATAATTAATGAAAAGAATTTGAATGAGTTTTATTGAAAGAGCAGATGGCTTTCTTGTTAGTAGCTGGGTTTCTCGCGGCACATGCGCGGTGACGATTTAAATCATGCGCTTCTTCTAAGCGTCTTCTGAGCTACGCGAGGGCTGCGTGACGAAGCACAAGGTTAACCCAAGGAATACAACTGAGCGCATAAATTTCGATGTGCAAGTGCCACTACAAGACACCCAAGTCAAGGATTAGTGTCGCGCCATCTTTTAAAGATACAAACTAAAATTCAGCTAATATTCTTAAACGGCCAACCTCAAGGATTGGTTTTCGCTGTAGGACACGGCCGCCGGAGAATCTATAATATAAATATCCTGTTTCCTTCTGGTTTCGTACGCCTAAAATAACTATGTACTGAGATGTGTGTGATTTTGGAAGATACGTATGTAATAGAAAGGATTGCGTCGCTTAACCTAGCTCAGGGAATTTACCATACACATTATTGTAAAGATTCTCAGATTACCTAACAATTGCGTAGTTGTTCCGGTACGGACAACACGCTTTCAGGCACCTATCCGCGCGACTAGCACATACCAGAGTGGCGTGCGCCAAGAAATATTATATTAGTATCCTTGGCTTAATTCGCCTTGTGGAAAGCGCTGACTTCCTCCAAAAGGTTAATGTATAATTATTGCCGGTCACATTCAATGTACATGAGTATACATCTAATAAACACACGTCAGGAATGCTCCCACTCATAGGCGTGCGCACGGGGGAATCCATTCCTTCCTCTAATACCTCGTCTTTGCACTGTGTGCTGATCGCAAGGTCCTCAGTGAGAGGGGTTCCGGATAGCGGGGTCGCTTTGCTCTAAAACATCTACCCCCTCCGCCGAAGCGAACACTGCGCACGCCTATGTTCACACTATGACACGTCTTCTTTCACCATACACTTGCGTATGCAGTGTTCTCTGGAAGCTCCTCGTCAAGATCTCATTGTCTACGCTGTACTCTTCCATTCTTGCCGTGTCTGGAACATCATCAGTATGCGTTCATCAGTGGCGCCATTCATATCGAATGTACAGGCAATAACACAAACACCTGTCGCATGCGCGTACCCTGCAAATGAGGCTGTCAGGATGCGTTCGCAGCTTGTCAGTGGCGCTTGGCTAAGCAATTGGCGTTATTCGTTGCTCCAGCGTGGCATTTGTTCCAAAGCAATGTGGCTTGCAGAAGTAGTTGAGGTGAAGACGGTGCGTTCTGTTCCCCTTTTTATCGCAGCTACGAGCAAGCAATGCATTCTTAATCGGAGAGCCCACGAAGTCATTCCCGATGTTTTGTCTAATTTGCGAGTGATGCCGGAAGAACGTACTTAGAATAAGCGAAGTGAAACAGCATGGAAACCGACGCGGACGAAGAGAGGCATACAAGCAGACAGACGCAGCGCTGAATTTCGAAGATAAAGTTACATGAAAGTTTCGAGCCATTCTGTGTGGTGTTCCCGAGACGACAACACTCCTTTCTTGTTGTAAAATGTAGATATTCGCTGCATCAGAAAACGTAAGCGTTCTGGGTACTCTGAGCAGTGCGGTGGTGCTGTTACACCAGGCTGAAATTGCCGACAGGTACGTGTACAAGAGACATATCTTATGATGGCTCAAGAGGCCTTACTTGAAGCATTACTGCGAACATTTATTCAGATCAGATTTTCATACATATTCAGCAGATGCAAATAACGACACTTGCCATGAGAGCTTACGATTCACACATCGTGTTATCTGGTGCCCAGAGTCTTTTGCTGAATATCAGACATAGAAAGCACGGAACGCATACTGGAATAATATCAAACAAAATCACATATTTTCGTTGTTACAAACAGAACAACACGCGTCAGGTTTTCCAAAAGGGTAAAGATGCATTTATTTGATTGGAACCTTCGAAACGGTTGATGAAGAATTCCAATGTTATTGCACAATTAACGAATTGTGGAGACATACATTTAGTTACCTCGCAGAAGCTATACACGCTGTCATAATTAACTGCCCTCCTCATGCGCTCTGACAGCCTCATTTGCAAGACTACACGTGCCAGGAGCGGCGTCTACACGTTAGGTTTAGATGAGATGCTGACGGTTGCATCCTGATGTAGTTGCGTTGCCTTTTTATTTTAATTGCGTTTTATTAAGCTTTATTTAGGGCCGTCAAATATCGTTCAACCAATTCAACGAAA
>NC_051178.1:232957484-233005989 GCF_013339695.2 Rhipicephalus sanguineus
CATCGCGATGAGCGGGCTCAAGGATAACTTTCCACGCTCTCATCAGCTCTTCCTGAAAGTGAGTACACGAGTACCACATAGCGCATCCGTCCAGCTCCTATTTAGCGTGGGTGCGGACGTATTTGCTAAGAAGTGAGTGAAGCTGTCTGATGACAGCTTTGAAATGCAGCTGTCGCTTACACTCAGTAATTTGCAGTTACAGGAAGTTGTCCCTGCAATAATATCTAGCACTGTTAATAAACTTAGTATTCAAAATGAGGTTTCCTTCTCGCTATCTGCAACTGCGACTACGTTTCTGGTTATTGAATTCCTCAGCGAGCGAGGCAAACCCTGAACACTTTCACATGCACAGTTGCAATGTTTGCCGTAATTATAGAGGTTAAATTGAAAAAAAAAAATGTGCATGTGCGCAAGTACTCCCCCCCCCTATTTATGCCATTTAAGGATTTCTTTATTGCTACAAAATTCGCGCATTTATTTTGTAAGTACAAGGACGCCGTCATAATTTCTGCAAATTTGTTCAGTGGTGTTTTCTTTGCAGACAACGTTTACCATGAAATTGATCACTTTTTGTGTAATGTCCCACCGCGAAAAATGGCCTTCCCATGTGTCACAGAGTCAGAAGTCATCACATGTAACTGTACTGTCAACATTACGCCACTATAGTACTGCGAAAATACAGCGCATTTGTACAAATTATTCTCGTTAAAATAGTACTTCGGGTAAAATTGTTGTTTGGGCTAGAACTTTCATGTGAAAATATAAATGAGCTTTCCAAAGTTGCTATTGTCGGTTCCTGCTGCGAAGATGCACTGATTAAGATTTCTGACCATGGAGTAACGGCAGAAGTAACGTGTGTTACTTTTTTTCGGTAACGGTAACGGTAACGCGTTAACTTTTTTTGTGGGTATAACGTAAGGGCGGTAATGCGTTCCTTTTTCTTTAGCATAACGAGTAACGTGTACTTAAGATTTAGGTGCACATTAGAAAACGCCAAATGGTCAATATTTCCGGAGTGCTCCACCATATACGGCGTTCCTCATAATCATACCCTGGTTTTGGGACGTAATAATAATATGTGGGGTTTAATGTCCCAAAACCACGATATGATTATGGAGAACGCCGTAGTGGAGGACTCCAAAAATTTTGACCGCGTGCACCTAAATCTTTAACGAGCACCTAAATCGAAGTACACGGGCCTCAAACATTCTCGCCTTCATCCAAAATGCAGCCCCGCCACGGTGGTCTAGTGGTTATGGCGCTCGACTGCTGACCCGAAGGTCGCGGGATCAAATCCCGGCCGCGGCGTCTGCATTTTCGATGGAGGCGAAAATGTTTGAGGCCCGTGTACTTAGATTTAGGTGCACGTTAAAGAACCCCAGGTGGTCGAAATTTCCGGAGCCCTCCACTACGGCGTCTCTCATAATCATATCGTGGTTTTGGGACGTTAAACCCCAGATAATAAAATCCAAAATGCAGCCGCCGCGGGCGGGATTCGGTCCCGCGACTTTCGGGTCAGCAGCCGAGCGCCATAACCACTAGGCCATCGTGGCGGGACAGTTGTGGGACGTAAAACCCCAACTATTATATTATGCCTCGTCTAAATCTATGTACACGGAAGTTTTTGTATTTCACCTCCACTGAAATAAAGCCGCTGAAGCTAAGGGACGAAACGCAATAGCCGCGGAGATAGTACAGCGGGAGTATGTATGTAATAATGCAATGAAAGAATGCACTCTAATATTGCGAATGCGTGGCTATTGTTCGAGGCATCATTTCACCGTAAAGCGGCATTGTTCAGAGTTTTATTCAATTTAGTAAAGGCCCGTACAAGTCGGCATTAGCACGGCCGGGTTCATAAACTATAGACGTTGCACAATGCAATTCAGCTTTCGAATTGTGAAGTCCCACGCTTTTTTAATGTACGCATATGTTTGTGACGAAGTAACGATGAAGTCACCTAGTTGTTCCCATATAATGCGCTAACGTCATTTCGGCTACGGTATATTTTTTTAGATTTCTTGTTTTCTAATTTTTGTTACAAAAATATTTTTCGACCGCATTTAATACCAATTCGTGACTGTGTTAGATAGGTGCCTATGGTTGACTTAGAAGTTGTTTTTTTTTTTTCCTTTTCGAACAGTGCTGATTTCGAGATAAACCATCACCCGATTGCATAAAGCAATTACGTATACTGCTGCGAAGAACGCGATCGCGATGTTGGCGATCGCGAAGAACGCACCGCAATGTTGGCGTTGCACTATAAAAAATTGTCCGAACCATTTGTTGAAACCAGCGGTGTCTTTCGCAAGTCTGCCTTTGTTTCAAACGTTTCAGCTCGCCACGCAGAACAATAACAGGAACGAAAAAAATAATAATAATAAGCCCACCGACGAAAAAGCGTCGACCGTCCGCGCTCTGGGTACCATCATTTCGTACTAGCAGCTTTTGAGGTACGACTTTCATTTCGATCCTGATACTCTTGATCTCCTTTATAAATGGCCGCCGTCTCTTTAAGTGCCAGCATTTTGTTATCCCAGCCCTATGTGGTGCTCTCCTCTTTGTTGTCGTCGCTGGCTTGGCTTGGCTTGGTAGAGAGCTAGCATGTTGACTCATGACCACTTTGCTGTGCTTTGCTCTGCGCTGTCCACGAATTCTCCTTTGCTGCTTTGTGTTTTGACGTTATTTTGTTCCTCTCGACTGTGTCGCGGTCGTTGGCCTGTCAGGCCGCTTTTTGTTCCTTTTGTGATGTCACCTGCAATACATTTTACTCTCCAGCAAATTGCGAAACCTGATATATATTATTGTGTCAACGAGGCGAGGCTATATATTTCAGACTTTTTCTTCTACACTGTTGGTCGCGATATCTCATCCGCTCTGTCATTTCGTTTCACAAATCCAAGCAGTGCGAACGTTTGCCACGAACAAGTAAACGCACAACCTCAAGGGCTCTTCTGTGTGCCTATATAGTTACATGTCTGGAAATTTATTGTGCAAGATGCCCCGAAAGTCCCAGTTCGTATTAAAAGCCCAATAATTTACAAAAGTAAAAGCCGATTGCGTGGAATCTAGTCGTTCGTAACCGCACATCACCTCATCGTTACCGTCACATAATTCATGACCTATCGGCTCCTGCAGTAAGCAAATGACAGTATTTCACGATATGCGTGGTATCTGTATGACTTTACTCAGCAACTCCGCGTAGTTGTTTAATCTTGCGAAACTCAGAAAACACAGTGATCTACAGAGAAAGCTAAACCTTCGTTGAATAATTCAACCTGCAGTTGTGTTCCAACTTCTCAACGACGAAACCTACCCCTGCGAGTGAACTTAGAGCAAATGTCGTCACGCAAAACGCTTCCTTTGGTGTTCCTTTGGTCCTTGCTTCGTAGCATGACATTTCTCTTGTTCGCCATTTTGTGCGTTCTGTGCGCGGGGGAAACTTGACACCTCTTTATAGAAGAAAGAGCATGTCTTTTTCGAAGTATAGAATGCTACAATTCTTATTTTCCAGAGCCCGGAGTTCTTTATGACGCACATTTATTTCTTCTTTCTCTTTTTTTTTTGTTCGAACGTTTATCGGAAAGTATAGGTCCGCTGCCTCGGGAACCAGACTGCGTACGTAGTAGCAATTTGTAACGATCGCGAGTGTCTTCGGATCCGCGGAGGCAGAAATTATCAAAATTCGTTTCTCTCCTTTCTTCCTTTTCGAAACATGCGTACGTAGTAGCAATTTGTAACGATCGCGAGTGTCTTCGGATCCGCGGAGGCAGAAATTATCAAAATTCGTTTCTCTCCTTTCTTCCTTTTCGAAACAATGTCGAAAACGGACCGTCACTGCAGTCTGGCGTCTTAAAACCTGGCGTAAAAACAAAAGCGGTAGGGACTGGCTCTATACACCAGATGGTTGAGAACGGCAATAGAGTGACTGAACAAGTCGAGCAAAGTATAGGCTCAGTGAAACACATCGAAATGACTACGAAAGATTGATTAGTCTCTTGAATGCTCTTTTTTTTGTGCTGTTGTTTTCCGCTTTGTCCTCGGCTATAACTCTGTGTGCCGTGTTTGTCTCACGTCATCGAAGTTGGAAAGGCGCACGCGAGCTCGAAACTGGTTAATGGACCTGCGTCAATTCTATGGTAATTCCCGCTGCCATCGTAGACGAGTAAGAAAAAAGGGGCAAGCTATTCAAGGCATGCATTCCGACAAAATTTCGTCGGCAACGCATTATTGCGTTGAAGCAATAAAACCTTCACTTGTTAGTCGGCGTTCGCCCTGTGTGTTCCTTCGCTTGTGTTACGTCTTCTTCGCGATGTTTTTCCCATTTAAAAATGTTTCACCAACTAACCCAACGAACCACACTTCTAGCACATAACCTATTTGGTGGTTCAGGAAATTAACTGTAGCAAATTATACAAAAGCAAATCTCGGTGTTTAGTTTTTTTTTTTTTTTTGCAGCCCGGAATGAAAGGAGAATATTTTTATCTTGGCAAAAACTATCATTGGTTTCAAATTCTGCCGAGGCACACGTGCCGTGCCGTCTACTGTCTGCCAAATAGTTCCAGTGGTCTTTATAGACATCAGACGGCAATTAAGGTTTGGAGTATAACATATCTGCCGCATGGGCAAATCGCTGTTATCACCCGCGCGTGCCAGACAGAGACGGTCTCCGATGCTCCGCCGAGTCAACGTGGATAATCTGATCGGAGAGGAAGCATCACGCACTAGTAAACCTGAGAAGCGATAGAATGCGATAGTGAGATACTAATGGGTTACTCTTGTTTCGCAGGGGGATACACGATTCTGCTTTCGTGTGAGTATGTGCGCTCAAGTGAGCACGCTGAGTGCGAGGAAGCGGACACTGCATGTTCGTAAACAGAGGGTCACTTCGATCACCAAGTGTTGATTTTGTGCTTCAGTGTGCAGTTACTTACAGGTATGGTCGATATGGTAGGTAGCACGCCTAGATAGTCCTCCTCTGAAGAAGAAGAAACACTAGGCTCTTAGTGCGCCCCGTATTTTTTTCGGACAGCAGCAGACTGTTTCGCCGATGTTAGGCTCCAGTCGGACGCGTTGGAATTGAGCGTCTGGTTACGTATTGTATTTTTGTGTTGCAGTAAACTAGCACTACCGGTGAGAGCAGCCGTGTAACTGTGAGATACGTTGGTCACGACTAACTTATGATCACTGAAAGCGTTCCCTGATAGCCATCGTGCTTTTTCTGTTACATTTTTTTTCGGTCCATAGGTTTCCTCTCAGGAGAACTTGGAAGTACCAGGAACCGTAAATATATCGAAGAAAAAAAAAAACGCTGTGATGTTGTTTTGTATCGCTAGGATGTAATGTTTTACTGGGTCAGTAGGTTAAACGCAATAGGAAAGGTATAAACAAAAAGAATGCTACAAAGATTAAATTTACCGATAATGAAACCCGAGATTGTGGTCTAAAAGTATCCGAAAATTTGAGCGCGTGGTTTTGCTAGCGCATATACACGGGTCTACGTTTTAGGAAGACTTGATGTTGGGCTAGTTGGTAGCTCAATTTGATAAAATAATTCGGCGCACAAGCACACACCTACACGCGCAAACATTCAAACGCGCCTGCGAGTGTTTTGAATGTTTGCGTGTGTAAGTGTATACGCCCCCTTGTGGTTTCCTTATTTCTCGGCTAAAGCATTCGTGTAAGAACACCTCGATAAAATAATCACAGCGACACTCGGCATAGGTTGTTGAACACACTTATATGTACGAATATTTTCCGAATAAAACGACAGTTGCGAGTCAGCGCATGACCTGTTCATTCTTTGACGTTCTCGTCATCCTTGTGAGCATTGCAGGAGCTTAACAAGATGAAACAGAAGGTGATAGATAAATGCAACTGTGTCGCAGCCCCCCCCCCCCCCGAAAAAAAAAACACCTACAGAACATATTGATATCAGGCGAGTAAGCATCCAGAAATAAGTTATCCAGGGCGAAGGAGATTTCTCGGCTGTAATAGCGCCTCCGTTGGGACTCCATTTCAGGCTGCATGCTTTTCTGTTCCTTTTGTTTACGCTATGGATCGTGGAGAGATGGGAGTCCTTCACGTATACCTCGCTAATTCCACGAGGAAGCACTGGCTCGTCCCAGGAGGCTTCCAAGGCGACAGCCATATACACCCCCCCCTCCTTCTCCCTAAGGTGTCTAGAAGCTCCTCGGGCCTGACCATTATCACAGAATAAAGGAGGCTTCGTAAAGAACAAACAACAGTTGCCTGTGTGGCAACCGTTTGAGTGTGAATGATACGGTGGGAGCTGCCGTCCGAGCGACGGGCATCCGCTGACAGCTCCAGAGGACCGTCCATCGCCGAATCTCCTCCCAGGGGAAGAGGAGCGACCCCACTCGGCGTCAGCATGCCACGTGGTTCGTGACGGTTCCATTAAAGGTTGCTGGAGTTCATTGGACGCTTGCATCAGTTATTTATTTCTTTGTTCGCTCTTCTTACACTTCTAATGAAAAGGACGATGATGATTGGAGATAAAGAAAACAGGTGGCTTGTGAAACAATGTTGAGTACAGTGGCTACGGTGCTCGGCTGCTGAACCGCAGGTCGCGGGTTCGATTCTGGCCGCGGCGGTCGCATTTCGATGGAGGCGAAAATGTAATAGAGGCCCGCGTACGTAAATTTAGGCGCACATGAAAGAACCCCAGGTAGTCGAAATTTGCCGTAGGCCGACTACCTGGGGTTCGGCCTACGTCGGCCTATCTTGCCGTATAGGCCGACTGCCTTTATCACTTTCAGGTGCGGCCTGAGGACAGGCTGGGGTTTGCCCATAGGCTAGAAGAATTCCAGCGTAGGCCGTTATTGTGGAAACTGGCTTAGAATATTACGCGAAGTGAGGTTCTCAGTTTCACGGACAATTTAAATTGCACTAGCCCGTAGCGCCTTCCAGAATTTTTATAGCCTTCATAAAGAAGCCTTTTCTACAGAAAACCTACGCTTATTTCCAATTTCAGCTAGTCTAACCTAGCGTAACCCGACAATGATGGAATATGCAAAAAAAAAAAAAATCTTCTATAGGATGCCTCGTCTTCACTCCTTTTTTGTTAACTGCGCCACTCCCAACGTTGGCTCCGGAAGGTCGGGCAAATGAACCGACCTTATTGGTTTGAGCCATTTGAAATTAGATCATAACTCCTGTTTCTGTCTTATCCTGTTTTGCATCACAAAACAGCGCCGAAAAAGAATTATGTACAGACAACATATATGTTGTTATTATCACATACAAATAAAAATTTCGTACGAAATAACCTACAACACAACGACGTTATTGTGCTGAAGGCGGAATGTTTTTTTTTTTACCACGGTCCGAAAAAGTAAATAATGGTGTGCAAGATTTTCGACTGCTGCCCAGGCAACGCAGGACACATATCATACTCGCAGATACTATACAGAAGCGCTCACAAGTGCTAAGAGTTCTCGTTAAAAAATACAACGCGAAGCACGCGAGAGCAAATATATCGAGAATAAGATGTGGCGATTTCCTGTGTGTATTAGTGTACACGCAACTGATTGAGAACGGCGTGAGTCATATTTTGAAAGCCCTCGTGGAGAAATGACGCCCTTTGTGTACTGTAATGTGTCGCTCGAATACAACTCTCGAAAATAGAACGTACAGCCATAAGGCGGGATAATGTCGCGAAAGAAAAATCGTGGCAAACGATATTGGTGTGCCGTACAAGTTGTTTGGTGCCTCCCCCCTCCTCCCACTCCCCCCCCCCCCCCGCTTCTCTTTCGCTCTTTCTCTATCATTTAAACGAAGTCTTATGAAAGGAATAATTTCTCACTAATACCATAAATTTTATTCTTCCATCGCCATCATTACAGGAATGCTCGATTTGTTAGCGTGGGGGAGGCGCGGTAGAGAGCGTGCATGCTTCCGTATACATGTCAGATGAATGAACGGTCACTTACTTAACCATGAAATAGTTGACGTGCCAGCATAGTATATCAAGATTTCTTGATTAAGAAATTCCTTCAGCGCTGATTACTTTTGAACAAAGAAGGCGAGGTCCTGATGAGCTCGCAAGTTTCATAGTTCAGGTGCCTTCAATTATTCACTGAGCGGCGCTTTGTGCAAACAAGGTATTTTTCTACCTCCTCTCTCTACCTTCTGTCACTCTTCTAATGAGATTCCCAATAACAATTTATCAACGGGAAAAGAGGGATGCTTACGTGTAATTTACGTTGTCTCAAAAAGTGAAAATAAATCCATTACAACGCAAGTGCATTTTTTTTCTCATTGCACTGTAGTTCAAAGGAATGCCCTGGAGAACATTTATCTTCGTTTGAGACAGAGCGAGTATTTAATTAGGGCACAGCCTACCACTCATCTTCGAACTTTTGTCTTGCTCCTGGATAAAATGGTTTTCATTTTATTTTATGCCATGTTCCAAGCGAACTTATGCTGTTGCTCGCAGGAACCTTCCGCTGGTCAAGTTTCATCGACACGCGCTTGTTGGAACCGGAACCTCAAGCAATCTATAGTTTATAATGAACAATGAGTCCGCAAAAGGAAATAAAAATGATGTGCGCGTCACCGAAAAACGCGTCATTTTCTTTTGAAGCCGAAGTCCACAATTTTATCAAACTGTAAAATACACTTTTATGATCTCGTCGCGTGAGATGCGCGTCTGAGGGGCATACCTTGCTTTGCTTATTTCACCTTCCCTCTTGAGTATGATGACCGTGAGTTAAAGCATTTAGAGATAAGTTAACAATTTTTTAACGAGTACCCCGGGGACGTTGGTTCATCGCCTGCCTTGCTCCTCCAGGTGTCGCGGCTGTTGACTATGGTATATACAATAATCAAATATATACAAAAATAACACATACAGTCACGCGCAAACATATGCACAAAAGAGAAGTGTTTACAGTAGCCACGTTTGATATTTCTTCGCGCAAATACTCTTGTTGCTACTTGACTTTCCAGTGGTAGCAGGTCTGTTGTTTCACACATCGACATATTATTGCTTCGACTCTGACTCTGGTACGTACAGGGTCCGTCAAAAGTTCCCAGGCCACTGTCCCACGTATTCTTATGGCAGCGTGGCCTGGGAACTTTTGACGACCCCTTGTACGTTTCCACGTCGCTTGGTATCGACCGCATGACACTTCTACTTTTGTTGGCTGTAATGAAAGTAGTATGCCTGATTACATTGTTTTTACTATTCAGCAGTGGAAATATTCGTGTACTGTGATATTTTCATCAATGACCTGAAAGGTGGATTTCACGGATTGGAGCAGCATGCGGAGTTTTTTTTATCCTTTTATTTTGAGTCAAGAGCCGGCGAAGGGCGAGCTCCGTCCCTCATAACTGGCACATAGCGTATCTATTAACGGAGCTGAATGGTTAAAAAATCTCCCCTCCAAATAATTACATACCAAAAGAGCAAACGCTACCTAAATATTCCCCTTGCAACAAATACCCACCTTCATGACCACTGTTCCTGTAGTAAAGTGACAAACTTTATGGAAGTGCCCGGTCGTTCGCTAACGTCGAATCGATCTCAGCGGAGTTTTCCTCTTAACAACTCACGCATAAATTTCATTGTATCTAAACGGTCTCGGCACGTGACGAGCCCCGCTTTGTTTGTTCCGACCACTTTATTAAGCGGTGTTAAGCCTGTCAAGCTACACGTCACGCTGTTCATATACACGTGTGCAAATTGGACGCGTCTTTCATTTCCCGTTTGCGCTCCTTTTGTGCGTGCACGGAAGTCCGTACAATTCAGGCTGCGTGCCTATAACACGCTCATTCATAATTTATGTCTGCAAGCTGAAAGCGGCAGCATCGCGTTGCGAACTGTAATTAGGGAATAAGCGCCTCTGTAATTACCACAAGACAAATTAGCCCATAAGCGCGCTGCTCTTTACCGCGTGCGACCAAACACGATACAGGAGCTCGGGCACTTACTCTATTGTTGCTTTCACTGAGTTATTCAACTAAGATCTCGCGCTAACTTCCCATCGGTACTAATTGAGTAATGCGACGTGAAGATAAGTTTAACGTTGACTGGGTTGTAAGATAACTACCTCGGAATCTTCTGCATAGAAGGTGCTTATGTTTGTATAATATCCTGCGATTGCTTGTCAGGTGTCTTAATCTTCTTTTGGTTATCTTTGTAGCTTAGATTGGTTTGTCGAACCGCTACGTGAACTCCGTGAATCTCCAGTAGATCTTTCGAGTTTCATTTTGCTGAGCTATCAGGAAGAGCATTATGATATTCTTATCCGGGATCGTTACAATACGTTATTCTTATCACAGCGCTGCGTATACCTGCTAGAGCACAGCACGGGCCCGGGCCAACCCGAAAGCCCGGGCCATCTGAAGCGTTTTTCCGGCGGGCCCGGGCCGGGCTCGGGCTTGAAAGTGCGGGCCTTGGCCAGGCCCGGGCCCGGGCTTGAGGCTGCGGGCCGGCCCGCAGTGTGTTGTACACTTCTTTTAAATAAAATTTAATTTGTTGCTATCTTTTATTTTCACTATACTGTTATTGCAATGACTTGCCATGTGCCATATAGGCAATAGGCAACATTTAATTTGGTATTACGTGCCCAAACCACGATATGATTACGAGGCACGCTGTAGTGGGGACCGGATTAATTTCGAGCACCTGGAGTTCTTTAACGTGCATCTAAAGATAAGTACACGGATGTTCTTGCATTTCGCCCCCATCAAGATGCGGCCGCCGTGGCCGCGGGGATCGCATCCGCGTTCTGGGACTTAACAGCAAAACAGCTTAACCGCCGAGCTACCACCGCCGCCAAAGCAACATTTCGATGCATGTACACTCCGGATTTTCCGTCCGATCGTCCGCTACAAAGCGAAAGGCATCATTGATAATCATTATCAACAAGTAACATCCTCTAGCGCGCCCGGGCCGGGGCTGGTCATGAACAAGCGCGCCCTGGATATGTTTAGTAACGAACGCCCGGGCCCGGGCCGGACCCGGCTGGGCTCGGGCTTCCTAAAGCGGGCCCGGGCCGGGCCTGGTCCGAAAAATCAGGCCCGTGCAGTGCTCAAATACCTGCTAGCGTATGTACAAAATAAACATGAAATCCTTTCCGTATACCCATCCTCCTTGGTTAACGATGAGTGCTACGTCAAACGATGCCCATTTGTTGCAGGTGGGGAAGATATAGACGAGGAGCGGTGGGGAGGGTCCGTTTCCTTTTAGATGTGAAGCATCTTATGGAGTTCAATCCGGTGGTGGTGGTGTGCGGCGTGACCACCCTTACTGCGCATGCGCAAACCCTCTCTACACACCTCTCCACACCCCCCCTCTACCCCTCTCCACTTCCCTTCTCCCCTCCCCTTCTCCATTTACTCCCTTCTCCCCTCCCCCTCTCCACTTCCCCTCCGAAACGCGGGCTCTACATGCCGCAACGCTGCTTCGCATCGCCTCATGGTCCCCTTTAGCGGGAGATGGTGCGATTTCTTTTTACCAGCGAAGCTGCTTAAGCTCGCCGTAATTTGCCTGTCGGAAACATAAATGATCATCATCATGAACCGGCACGTGCTCTCTACATCCTCTTCTTCATGTTCGTCCTCTTCTGCTTCGCTCCCAGAATACGTGCGCCGATTTCTCCGGCGTGGCCTGTAATGACGCTGATGAGTGAGAGAACGAGTACAGAGGGAGAGAGAGAAAGAGAAAAAGAATGAGGTATGAAGAAAGAGAAAAGCTCTTTGCGAAAATAAATTCTTCACTAGGCGGAATTCGAACCCGCGTACCCTCGATCCGAAGGCGGGCGTCACTACTCGGCTATCCGGGCACGCTAGCAGAGCATAGCGTAGCATTGTATAGTGTAGTGTAGCAAGGATAAGAAAGGGAAGTGAGCGTGAGGAGGAGAGATGTGATGGTGTGGTGAGGAGGAGGGAAAGAAGAAAGGAAAGGAGGAGGGGAGAGATTGAAGCACAGCATAGAAAGAATTATAAATAGATAAACAAAGATAAAGATGAAATGCACAAAGAGAAACAAGGAAAGAGAATCAAAGAAAGAGAGAGAAAGAAATATAGTGAGCGATAGAGAGAGAAAAAGAGAGAAAGAAGGAGGAAGCCAAGAGAGAGAGAGAGAGAGATAAGAGAGGAAGAAATGTAGAAAGAGCAAGAAAGAGAAAGAAACAGCGAGCGATAGAGAGAGAGAGAGAGAGATAAATAGATGAATAGAAATAAACACAGGAAAAACATAGAAGAAACAGAGAGAGGAAGAAATAAATAGAAGATGAAAGAAAGACAAAATTTGCAAAACTTAGCAAAACAGCAAAAGCCAGGAATACATAGGTGCCCATCAGCTCCGTTGTCTCTTTAGCACTGCGCCTCCAGTGCAAGCTATGCTAACTTTGCTGAGGCATCTAAAGCCTTAGATGCCTCAGTCGGCGTCAGCACGAGCGATGCAAAAAAATCACCATCACGAGATGTCGCCATCCTATGACGTCATCACGACGTCAAAGTAGACCAAAATTTGTGACGTCGTCACGAGGTCCCTATGACGTCTCATAACGTGACGTGACATGATGACCTCACTCTGATGACGTCATCGCATGACGTCATCCCTTGGTCAAGGTGGGCCGATCCCTGAGGAATGGCGAAACCACGTTCGGTACAGAAAGCTTTCAGGGGGGGGGGGGAGTGTACAGTGGGGGTGGGGCAGTTGAAGCGACTGAAAAGAAAAAAGATGGCTTTCACGTTCGAGTCCTCTTAGGCAAACGCATAGGGGGCCGCATGGCAAGTGTACCATCGCGCTCGTATGTCATTTTTTGTTCTTCTTGCTGTGAGTTTGTGGATTAAGTTACTGCCACGATTGAGCTACCCCCCACCCCCCTACAATATATATATATATATATATATATATATATATATATATATATATATATATATATATATATATATATATATATATATATATATATATATATATATATATATATATATATATATATATATATATATATATATATATATATAATTTCCCTCTTTCTTTTCTGAACGGATATCCAAAACAGAGAGTACGTAAAGCTAAAAAAACATGGCTGATCCCTCCGACACTCCGACATAGCAATCGGTATTAGCAAAAAAGCTAAATGTGCCTTCACAGAAATAGTTGGCTGACACACTACCTGCGTCTAGGGTGCCTCGGCGACGCCAGCACGGCCAGTGTCCCTCGCTGGTATCAAGACGCTTTAACCATGGTCTCCGATATCGCGCGCAATCTCGGAGTAAGCGCTATTAAGTGTCGATCGTGACGCATTACTTCTTTTCACCTGTCACAGACGGCGGCACGGCCCCGCTCCGCCCCGCCTTTCGAATAGTGTACGCTAAGTTAGCGTTAGCGTTTGCGGCCCGCTATTTCCGTCACTTAACGGGAGCCCGCAAGCGGTTAGCGTACGACGCATGCGCAGTTGCGCGAAAAGCCAACACAAAGGCCCATCGCGCTGAATTGAAATAATGAGACACTTGAACATCATTTACGCATTAGCCGATGTCTTGGACCTCATTACAGTCATGGCCATATTTGACGAGGAAAATGTGAAAGCTACGCGGGGATAGGATTTCGCGCACTTTAAAGCCCACTGACATTTTTGGATGTTTGCTAATCATTTTTTCATCTCTTAAGCTTTAATTCTGTAATCATATAAAACTACCATCTATAGACGTCATCACCAGCAGGATAGACGGAACGGAAGAAATGCGCTTAGCGAGCTTTGAATAAATGTCCGCAGTTGGATTTTCTTGGCCGTGGCGGAAGAGAAAGCTTCAGAAAGCAAAAAAAAAAAGAAGGAAAGAGAGAGAGAGAGAGTATCCTATTTCGTAGCGCTGGCAGATGTATTCCGTCAGGGATTTCGTTCCCACTTTATGAGTTTTCATCACGAGAAGGCTTACCTTCGAGTCGAACGCATCCCAGCCGTCTTATACGCAGAGCAATACAGCTTAGCAAATATGCACCACCGAAAGCGAGTATCGACATTGCACGCTTTCATCTTTTTCTCATAGTTCCGACTTTTCACTCTCATAGAACAGGATGGAGCTGCGGCTGGCACAGTTCCAAAGAAGAAGCGAACCGTGCACGCAAAGCCGTTGAGCTAAATGTAATACGCGGCGACGTATAGCCTAATGGTGCATATCGGCGCGTAAGAACGGCGCCTGGCACGCCGAATTTTCGATGAGGCATATGCGAGCACACGCTGACATTTGTGAATCTATTCACGGAGATTATTTCTCGACGTGAAATGTACCGTGGCTGACGAAAAAGTAACAGACAACATTGTCTCCCGCCGTGGCTTCAGGGGAATTTTTTTCGCAATGCCCGAAGCAAACGTCAAAATTTCTTACATTATATTCTTTCCACATGGAGTGACGTCAGTTATGGTAACTAAGCCTGCTTTACCTTCAAGTATGAATGCGAAGGTGTTTTAATCTGAGGTTAAGGACGCTTCGTGCGCACAGTTTGGTAATACTCGTCCTTTTTGATGTGCGCCTGAGTGCGCGAGCGGTGCATGCGTGTGTGTTCACATAGGTGTGCGCATAGGGGGGGTGGGGGGTAGGCAAGGGGGGATCACCTAAAAGGCAGGGGGGCGCAAAATCTGCCCAGTACATTGACCCTTCTAGTCATCTAAGAGGGGGGTGGGGGCGAAATCTGCCCCATACATTGACTTAGTAGGGTGGGGGGGGGGGCGCTGCGATGAACCTTCGCACTCCCCCCCTGATTGGGAACTCTGCGCACGCCTATGTGTGTTCATGAAAAACTGCAAAAAGATAGAGTCGCAAGTTTCTCAAATAATTCAGGTCCGACAACTGTCTATTGATGTAAGGTAATCAAAAGGAACATTCTGAAAATGGCAGTACGTTGCGAAAAGAAGCGGTTCTTGAAGAAGAAGCTATATAGGTGGTGCTATTTTTATTTTAGCAACCTTTCCGTGAGCAAGGTTTCCGATTCCCTCTCCACGACGAGGCTACGGCAACAGCATAGGGGACGTGAAAAAATTCAAGCCCCGAGAGTCGGCTGGAGGGCGTACTGTGCTGGACCAAAATGGAACGCACGGCATCGAAGCACGGGACACATCTGATCACCAGCCGGACCACGGCGACCGCGTCTTCCACGGGAATGCGTGTCACGGCGTCACAGAAACGAACGGGACCCCAGAGGCGCGAACACCGAGAAGAGGGTCGAACGCAGGCAGTCAGGCCTCCGGAAGCTTCCTTCCAACTTTCTTCTTTGCCTGCGCTTCTTCATGCTGCCATCTATTATCTGTGCCCCACTCGGCATCTTGTGAACTTCGTTTCTTTCTTGTGTATCAGAAATTTGTACCTCGCAGTCACGTCGCGACGGCCCTCATGGTGAACTCCTTTCTCGGCTGTGGGCCATTTGCTTTGCCGACGCTAAAAGTAAGACATTGTGCCCTACAAAGCTCTTTTATTCGGTCACTGTGTACGTGATAGTATTAGAGGCTGTAGTGTGTATATATATATATATATATATATATATATATATATATATATATATATATATATATATATATATATATATATATATATATATATATATATATATATATATATATATATATATATATATATATATTTATATATATATATATATATATGTATATATATATATATATACCGACAGAGACAAATGTATTGCGTAAGCAACGAACGCATATACCATACTATTGAATCAGGTAATTGAAACATTCGACAATTGGTTTCAATATCACATTTATGTTACGCCAAAGATAAGAATTATATAAACGCAGAATTTTTTCCGATTAATTTTGCAAGGCTTTTCTACAACAATTGCTTTTCATGTGTACGGGCGCTTATCATTTTGTAGCTGCTTCGCCCCTAACGCAGGGCTGTCTCTCTCTTTAACGACGAAACAGTGGACACATTTTAGACATGTTTTGTTGGTTGTATATATGCAACACAATCGGGACAATAATGGCTCAACAAACAGCCGTGCTGCCTTTTCAAGCCTTTCAATGTGCTGCGAACTATTTTCTTACTGTGAGGTAATCGTTATTTACCAGTTAAACTTGCCTAAATCATCTTTCTTCTTTAGTGCCCGTTTTAGCCAGCGCTAAACAGCAAGAGTAGCAACAACAACATTGATGACGACGCCGACAAAATCAACTTTAACGAAGTCGCCCAAATTTGCTGAGGAACCGCGACCACTTTTGTTTAGAGTGCCACCGTTTTTTCACAATCTGAGCAAACGGTCGCAAGAAACAACGAGCTACCGAATTTTCAAGGGACTCCACGAGATTCACAAACAATGGTATCTCCCATTTTGATGGGAAGCAAAAGAAGTATTCTCTAATCGAAGCAGTAACTAAGTAATAAAGGCAAACGCATAAGGATATTCTACGCACGAAAGGACATTGCGTTTTCTTACGGACGCTTGTCCTGATAAGCGGGACAGAAGGCGCCACCCTGCACCACCAAGTGTGCGGTCTTTTCCGCTATCCTCTATACTTGCATGGGTGACAGGCTTTTTCTTTCTCAGGATTGCAGCAAGGGCTCAAGCGGAACAAGTATAAAGCGTCTCTTATAAGAACCACTTGGCTTTCAGTTGTGGTGCTATCTAATGAAAAAAAAAAAGGAAGAGGTTGTTTTACTCGGAAGTACACCGCGTCATCCATCTTATGCTAGTGTTTAGCCCCTATAATTCAAGCGCCCCTCCTCCCCGCTCCTCCTCTCCTGTCTCTCTCTCTGAGATAGTAAGGGAAAGTTCATTCGGTGTGAGCTGTATGAGAAATCGTGGAGAGAAGTGGCCTACTTAAAGGCTTAAAAGGAAGCATTAGCTGGAGACCAGCTCTGGTGCCCCCACTCATTCAAACGCATGTAAAATGCAGAAATGCTTTTGTCAGGCAACCGTGAGACCGGTCTGAATCCTAAAAGAAAGGTCACCAGCCATGGTAGCTAAGCCGCTAAAGTATTGCACTGCCAAGCCCTGGTATGGGGGTTTCTAGTCCCGGCCACGGCGGAGTCATTTCGATCGGGACGAAACGCAAGAACACCCGCTTTGCACGTGGTTTCAAAGCGCATCTTGCCACCCCTTTAGGTTTTCCAAGTCTGTCTAACTAGGGAAAATTCCCGAGTTATACTTCTATTTATGTCCCAGCACCGCTTGAGCAAGATAAAAATCTAGCAGCACACAGAAACCTAATCATGCATTAGTTTAATAAAGAAAACTTGGATGAAGACAGCGCAAGCACAAAACCCCTACGTCTCTTGGAAGGAGTCGTTTGTTGAGCCTCTCAAGCAACGCGGCGAGTTATCGTCGAGGCGAACCCACAGGGTCCAAGACCAATGCCTATCCACTCGGTTCGTTCGAGTTCGTCTCGGAGGAAATCCTTAATTAAATTACCGCCATTCATTGGATCAGCGCCAGAACGCTATCGGCGCGTTGCTCGCCGCACACAGTACACAGGGATATGGCCTCTATAGAGACATTTCCTAAAGCGTTACTGGGGCAATCATGTTTAGCGGGTCTCAGTGCGTCTTTTCCCAGATCGTCACGTTAACAGCCTATCACTGCCTGCGGCTGCCGGCGATGTAAGAAAATAGTAAGAAAGCACTGGAGACGATTTGAATCGTTACTGGATTAGGCAACACCCAGTGCTGTCGGTGGGTTGCCATTACAGGATAGGAACGATCGCTTGCATGCAGTCTCTCAAGGTGTTGCGCTACGCACAGCTCTTAACTTTCATGGCTTATAATGTAACAGCATGCCTTTTAATTCTACTTTCCACTCCGCACTGAGCTAGTGTATAACGCAATGCTTCCTTTCTCTTGATTCTATTCTTGTCTAATCATTCATTGTTCACGACCGGCTAATAGCGACAAAGCGCGAAAAGAAAAGAAATAATTAGGGTAGAACCGTCATCTTATTTTCTTGGAATTTCTTCTCTGTCACGCTTGCAACGACAAGGACTATTCACTAAAACAACCGCTAGCACAGCGGTACTGCAGCACAGCAGTCACGTGTAGAACACGTGACTTCTGAAGCTGTTAGTTGTCATCCGCACTCTTTACAAATAAACGCGTCGCCTCCCTTGAAGTGCTCGTCGGTGTCATTGTGATCTGGGTCATCGGTCCCGGCTTCGAAAAATTACAAGTATGCACATTGCAAGGTCATTGTCATAGCATTTGAAATGACATTTGTAGCACTTATAAATCTTTTGTCTGTCGCACAACGTTTCATTTTGAATGAGACAAAAGCTCGGCGCATTCGGCGGTTCAATTTTTGGCACAACCTTCTGTTACAACACGAATCTCACTGATATCTATATACATGTTATATATGGTACCTGCATGTTATAGGCCTTCTCAGCAGCAGATGGCTTGTAAAACGTGCTGCTTCATATGAACATTACGAACACAAGTCCGCATCCCCTGAAACGCATGAACGGGAAAAGGCTAGCTCATCACAGAATGACGCTTCATCTCGCGTGATCAGGGAATATTTTGCGTGACAGCATGAGGCCGAATAAACGGGGAATGAAGTTAGGCATCCCCACCGACCAAATGTGTCACTGTAGTCTCCTTTCGGGCAAATTCATTGGCCGTGTTTCCTCGTGTCGGATGTCTGTTTCCAGATGCATGTGCAAGAAGACATATAGCACCACCACTCCTCCCCTCTTCCCGTCTGATCACTGTAGCAAATACCTTCAAAAGCGTGAGAAGTCACGTGAGACGCAAAGCAGGTCACAAGTTGTTGACTGCCCGAGGATGAAGAAAAAGCCCGGAGGCGTCGCCGTATAAGACTCGACAGGATGGCGCGGCAAACCTCATTTGCTCGCATCCGCCAGAAGTTGCTCCTCTATCAGCTATACGTTGTGGAGGCGACTACGTAGGTACTCATCGTGAAGCATTTTTGTGTTTTCGCAACGAGGGTGTCACTTCGATAACTCTGGCCAGAATTTCAGCCACTATAGACCTTATGCAAAATTGCTGCCATCTGTCGGAGGTTTGACGAAGGTACCGATTCGGCGCCATGTTGGAGGCTTGTGTCCGAATCGTATTGCTGTCGCTGCTATTTCTTCTTGCTTGTATCTGCTTTGATAGTCGGCAATCGGGGCATAAAAACGTCAGACGAGCCTGTACACGCTACCGGCATTTTTTAGTTTTTACGCTGAAAAATATTACGTGTGAAGAACTGCCTCGCAACGAGAAAAAAGTACAAGTTCGTCACCGAGTCACATGTAAGCCTGTCGTCGTTGAGAATGAAGCTTTGCGCTTGGTTATTAATTTTGTCTGTTTTCAGTGTAGCGAGCGAAGCGTTGTTAGCTATCGGAATATCATGCGTGCAGTGTAGGATGGTTGGGAGCAGGCATTAGCGCGCGACGCGGCTAGGCACAGCGATGACGGTAAGAGAGTGCTGTTGACCCATTTAAAAGCGTATTTCATAAGAGACAGCCTACGCGTCGACCTAATGTATTGTGCATCTTAATTTAAATAAAACGTTGTCCTGTTTGTTATTTTTGAAATATTTCACTGCTGTAGTCACCGACGTATGTTTTGCTTAGAATTACCGCACGGTTAAAATGTAAGAAAGGTCCGCTTCTCACGCACGTGACACGTGAACATGAAAGGCGTTATAGTTGCTCCAAGAAGTAGGCGCCGATTAGCTGGCATTATTATCGAATATCCTTCCGACATGTACGCGTAAATGACACATCGTCGCTTTCGGGAACCTACTGGCGCCTTAAAATTTCAGCCCGTTGCAGCAAGACATTTTCGCGTCGCCGAATGAACGCTTGCGAAACCACCTCAGCGCGTAACCAACGGTAGCGCACCCACGGTCGAATGTAACACATCTGGGGGAACAGCATTTCTTTCACTTTCATACAAAAAGTGCCACACACGAGCATCTGTTAACATTTCATAGCATACAGCTAGGGGTGGATGCACGATTTTTCCGAAGGGGGATCAGCGTCAGCTTGGAGGACCTGATATGTGCTCTTCTAGGGGTACAAATAAAAAAGAAAGTGGGGGGATTCAGGTGATCCGGGCCGCCCCTCTGCATCAGGCAGTAATAGCACATGAAATGCTTGAAAAATACGCATAGGGAAGCAGTACGCGCGCAAAGCATCCCACCAAATAAATTCTACCTTGTTAAACTTCACAGTCGAAAACAAACTACGAACAACACGCTCCAGCACAATCGATCCGTTCGCTGAGAATCGATGACACGCACGAGCTACCTAACATGCAACTGTTATTGCAATGTGATCAACAAAGTAATGGTGTCACCAACTGCGCAGTCATGCGCGAGTAGCCGCGATGCAGCTTTGGAGCGCTCACACGAAGCCGGTTTGTCTATGCCTGCAAGTACACGGCTCGAAAACTGTCTCGTTCCGGCATGACACGAAAGAGAGTTCTCTGATGAGTGCCGATGCTGTCACATACCGCATCTACTGGGAACGGCGAACGTAAACACGGCGTTAGTCGTTAGCAGTAGCCGGAGCAACGGAACGATCTGCCGCTTCTAGTCGGCCTCAAGGAAATGTAATAACATATGGAGGCCAGTTTCCTGCAAACCTTTTTTCAGCATCCGAATTCAGCCGCCACACGTCGACACGTACGCTCCGTGTATTCGCTTGCGGAGCGCGCTTAGCCTTCAACATGGCGGAAATGCGCACGGCGGCCGCTAGATGGCAGCAGATTTTGCATAAGGTCTATATACTTCGGAAACATAGGGAGGTAGACGCGTATCTTTAGTTAGAATGGCACACACACACACACACACACACACACACACACACACACACACACACACACACACACACACACACACACACACACACACACACACACACACACACACACACACACACACACACACACACACACATGATAAACTTTAGCCAAGAAGTGGTGAAATCCCGCACGCTGTAGTGAATGCACTGCATATCTTCTCTCTCTCTCTCTTTTTCTCTTCCCTCCTCTCTATTTCTCGTCTTTCTATTCCCCTTCCCCGATCCCCCAATGTAGGGTAGCCAACCGGAAATGTTTCTGGTTAACCTCCCTGCCTTCTCCTTTTTCCTTCCTTCCTTCCTTAGCTAAGAAAAGGCTGCATTGCTTACAGCATAGCACCAAGACAGAACTTTGAAACGATACGAGAAGCCTGATCGGCACTTTTCCGTCTTGTAGCTAATAACGGCAAAGATAGCAGGTTGTTTTTTAGATGCGAAGTATTTTATGGCGGTGTTCAATACGGTGGTGGTGGTGGTGTGCGGCGTGACCGCCTTTACTGCGCATGCGCATACCCTCTCCGCTCACCTTCTTCCCTCCCCCTCTACACACCCCTCTCCACTTTCCCTCTCCCCCTCTCCCCTTTTCCTTTCTCCACTTCCCCTCTCCCCTCCCCTTTCCACTCTTCCCCTGAAACGCGGGCTAGACATGCCGAAATTCTCTCCTGCGCAACGCCGCGATGAGCACCAGCGCATGCGCGTCCCCTCCCCCTCTCTCTCCTCTCTTACGCTGCCCCCCTCTCGCACGCCTGCCAACTGCGTTCCCCGCTCGCCCTGTGAGAATTAACGGCCAGGCTAAGGGAAGACAAGACGCGCGTAGCGTTCCTCTTCGCGTTCCACGACACGAGGTCGGTAGCAGGGGCGTAGCCAAGGGGGGGGGGGATGGGGGGTTCAAACCTCCCCCGAAATTTTTCAGTTTTGCTTGCGTATATTGGCACGCACACATACAAACGCACGCACGAACATGCATAAAATATGGTTGAATCCCCCCCCCCCCCCCCCCCCGAAAAAAATTTCTGGCTACGCCCCTGGTCGGTAGCATGCCCAAAGAACGCCAACGGAACGCGATCGTGCAAGTGCTCCGGCTTCGCATCGCCTCATGGTCCCCTTTAGCGGAAAATGGTGCAATTTTTCTTTTCTTACAGTACGCACGAAGTGAACAAATAAAACGTGAGCTCTAGCTGTTCACGGTGGAACACGTTGCCCTGGGGCAGAACACAAGTTCTTTGTGTGTAGAAAGCATAAATAACTTCGTGTCTTTTGAATTAGGAGTACTGAAGTCTCGCAAGGCGTCACACGGCTGCTGCAGAAGACTCAGCAAGGACGCCCGCTTAAAGCAGTGTTGCAGAGTAAGCAAGAGGTCACGGGGAAGTGGCGCAAGAAATTTGTGTTGTACCAAACTTTTTTCTGACTCCTTCTACTAGAAGAAAGCTGCAATATCTGTAACCTTTTGGTGGTTCTGCGGTCGAAGAAGCTTTGACAATGACGCACTGTTCAAAATGCAAAAAAAAAAAAAATAACTGAAGGAACGGCACTTAAAGAATACATTTCACTCACGGTGGTTTGGAAGGTAACCAGATTCATGGTTTTACACACAGTGGTCTAAACCAGCCTGGCATAGAATAATTACGGTAAGGGCCTTAGGTGGGCGGCGTCTTTATTTCAGATAGCCACGGGTCGTAACTAACTTCCATGCCCGTTCGATGTGCATGTGTTCGCCTGGGAAAACACATCCTCCAAACACTAATAGAAGAGCAGTTTGAGGCCATTCTAGCAAATACGCCTAAAATCTTTGCCTCTTTTTAACAATTACAGAACAATGAACGACTTTAATATTCTACAATTTCCTAAAATAAGATTTACATATAATTTCCATCGACCTCGTGTTGTGCTCACTTTCGCACTGACAAGCTATCCAATCCGAATTAGGGGAATCAAATGGGCGAGTGGTTTTTTTCATGGTGTCTTATAAACCGCTCATGTAAATAAGAAGATACCTGTAAATATAAGCCATTCAAAAGAAGCTGCCTCTTCATTTGTGCGTGTGTGTGCGTGTGTATTTGTGTGTGTGTGCAACGACAGCGGAGCGATTACGACTCAATTGACTTCTCAGGGCATACGAACTTCGTCTTTGAGATGCTTCGTTCACATTCGCCATAGTGTCGACAGTGTCGAACGGAGAGTCGAGATATCGTATAAGCGCAAGACTTCGCACAGGGTGGAGCGCGATGATCAATTGTCTTCCTTATCGGGAAAGGTGTTGCCCAGACCACAGCGGCACGACTCTCGCGCGATGGGGACTATTTTCTTACTCTTGCTATTTCCTCCCTTTCTATTTGCTGCAGATTCGCGTTTAAATATAGTTTACTTGCATCTAAAGAATATTCTCATCAGTCACTTTTTGGGGACAAGGAAAGAAAGTGCTTTTGTTTCCGGCGTCTCTTGACATTTTCTTTTTCTGCGCTATCTAGAAACGAGGCCAACGCAAAGCCACTACAGCTTTCTCGTACGCTCCTTAGGGCACCTCATCATAAAAGAGTGGGCGGTGGTTCCGCGGCATTGTTCCTTGCAGCTTTCAACTTATCCATAAGACAATCTCGATTACCGGCGTAACGTTAAACAAGGAAGGTTTCCAAAGTAAATGTTGGAAGTATCGTCTCTGGAAAAGATAGTACACAGCCAAACGTCGTGTCGCAATGATGTCCTCGCATTTAAGCACGTTTGTTGTACGCCCTTTTTATTGAGTGCAATAATAGGCAAGTGTATAGCAAAAATATGAAGCCTTTCGTTAATCTATTCCTATTTGTTACTCACATAAGTTCGAAGAATCACAAAACACAATTACGCGTATACCTTACCGTATCTTTAAATAGAAAAAGTTTATTTCGTGTAATTAGTGAAAGGAAAATTCAGGCAATCTTTATGCGGGACATAATAATGAATACCACAGATACCACATACTGGAGTATACTATCATGCTGGTATACTGGACGCGAGGGGCCAGTATATATCAAAGATCACTCCGCATTCTTTCTCACTAAGAATATCACATCATAAACAGAACCGAGCATCACAGGAAAGAAACATAACATTAGCGTGCCATGCACACTCAATAACACAACATAAACGCAACATAACATAAACACAACATAAACAAACATAAACACAAGGAAAACACAGGCGAAGCACTGCTCCGCCCTTCCTACAGCTTTCACGTTGAGTGCAACTGCATATATTTTAACTATGGAGGCCGCTGCGTCCCTGTTCAAATCGTGAACAAACCTAATGCACCGACATGCCCATATCTCTGTCTCGCACCCTACTTCGCTGAATGGACAGGGAGCAGCACCCAATATAGAAAGAAAGTGTGCCCGATGAATATCCCCGGTCGCGAGAGGGAAAGGAAACTAGGAACAAAAATGTATGCTCGATGAATACCCCCGGTCGCGAAGGAGACAATCAACTAGGAGCATCGGCGCAGTCTCGGCATTGCGAGATAAACGCTTTCGAAAAGCGCTGAATGGAAAGCGCACTGCAAGGCCTACCGAGTGGCGCCGTATTCATCCATCTGTGTCGCTGAAAGCATTGTATACTACAGCTCCTGTATTGTGCGGCTTTTTTCCCTTCATCTTTACGCAGAACGGGATCTTCAAAATCTCCCTGCGCTTTACTTGCATGCCAGCGGGCGACCTGCTTCAGTGCTTGAAACAGCGCGATAGTCAAACTTACAGCATATGCTCAAATTCTCGTAAAAAAAAAGAAAAAAAAGGAAGGCAGCTTCGCACTCGTGGTGCCAAGCCTGAAGGAAGTGCGGAGCTGGGCAGCCTTCCTTGTTCCTCTGTTTCTCTTTCTTCCTTCTTTTTTCTATCTGTTTCTTGTATCTCTTTTTTGTATCTATTCATTTTGGTTCTTTCTTTCTCTCTTTATCTACTTCTTTCTCTTCTCCTTCTTTCTATGTTTATTTCTCTTTCTTTTTTTCCCTACCTTTCTCTGCTTCTCTCTTTCTCTTTCTTTGTTTCTCTTTATTTTTCTCTTTCTGTTTCGGTGTCGCTCTCTGTTCTACCTTTTTCGTGTATGCGTCTTTCTTTCTCTTTCTGTATTTCTCTGTCTTTCTATCTTTATATGTCTTTATTCACTTTATTTCTTTCTGTTTTTATTTTTCTCCTTATTTCTATTGCTTTTTTCCTCTCTTTCTCTCTCTCTTTCTCTCTCCCTCTCTTTCGCGTGTTTCACGTGCTCCACTTTTGGCGAGCAGAGTTTTCGTTTAACGCTCGCACCTGCTGCGCTCGGTAGCGGGGCTTGCCCAATTCCTGAGACGCATAACAACCTGCAATTCTCTGCGGACGCCAAAGTTTTCACGGCCGGATTAAGCAGCTCCGCTGTTAAAACTTCTTCAGCCTCAGCTGGGCATGCATACAAGATAGATTGCGTCCTGAGAGACAAATGTTGAAGCACTGTATGTAGATCCACGGGGGCTGTTCATGATGACGGAAGGTTTGCCGAGAAACAATCCGCGTCCGAGGGTAAGAAGAGAGAGAGAAATAGATGAAAAGGAAATGCAGGGAGGTTAACCTGGCGCGAGTGACCGGTTTGCTACCCTGCACAGGAGTGGGGAAATAGGGGTAAGAAAGAGGACACAGAGAGAGAGAGATAAAATGAAAACGAAGAAAAAAACACGCACACATGCACACACACGCAAGACGTTCCAGTCAGAGCCGTTCTGAGAGACCGGTGAACGCAGAAAGCGCAGTAGCGCTTACACAGCATTTTTCTGTGACGTTTGGTTTGGTCGATGGCGCAGGATTCTTTCTACCGACAGAGTGCGGTCGTCCAACTTATCGAGCGCGTTGCAAAGTGACTGTCTCTGTGAACAGTACTGTGGGCAGTCGCACAGAATATGTTGAATTGTTTCATCACTGCCGCAGTGGTCACATGATGCGGTGTCGTCCATTCCTATGCGGCACGCGTACGCGTGCGTAAATGCGACACCCAACCATAACCTGCACGGGAGGGTAGCATCACCTCGGCGAAGGCCTGGAGGTATTTGAAGGCCGAGGGCAAAACACACCGAGGGCAAAACACACCATTGACCCGTATTGCATGGCTCGCACGATGGTAATGGCTGCTACAAGAGCAATAGAACACTAAGACGCTTGATCTACGGCAGGATGATCAAGGTTTGATAGACATTGGGCTTACGGCAAGCAAACGACAAAAAAAAAAGCCACCTACGCATCCTATTTTGATACTTATTTGTTGTTCGCGTTACGCGTGTGATGTCCAAGAAAAACTTTGAAGATAGAAAACACCAGAGGAGGAAAAGGAACCGGTGGCACTTGCAAACGGTGAAGCGATCGTAAAAACTTTTTACGACGGTCCAGCCGGGAAATACTCGGACAGACAAACAGGGAGGAAGACATCCTATTGCCTGCCGCCAGCAATGTCCACTGGAGAACCGGCGTGGACGAGGCTTGATTGTCGCCGAAAGTGTAGGGGACAGCGAGGCACCTTGAGCGATCTACGAGGAAACTCCCACGCTTCTTCCAAGTTTGTGGTGCCCGTAGCCTCTTGGGAGTGCCGGAAGTTCAGGCGTGGGGGAATGCAGCTGTGCCGTAGAGAACAGAGAAAGGTTACGTACGCCTTCTGGTACGATATATCACGCCATGAACTTTGCTGTTTTTCTCTTCGTATCTCTATATATTTATTTTTCTTTTTACTTTATTTGAACATCTCATTGAAGATACTTCTTTTCGGTCTTAGTCTTCAAGTTTTCTTTTTCTCGCGAGCAATGATGCCATGTAGGAAGCCGCGGTGAGGTATCAGGCATATTTTAAGAGCAAATGCCTGTTGGCTCCATGGAATGTCCCAGGCGATAACGGTGTGCTTCTGCTTGTATTACTGCCGGCTGCTCACTGGTCTTTCACGCTGGTGGTAGCGGATAGCCGTAAGAAGAAGCTGCACAGATACGTCTTCTGGACTCAGACGCGTTAATTTTTTGTATCTCTCTAACTGCAAAGTAACATACCGTGAACATAATCTCACCGACTGAGCACTCATACATCTGCAAGTACTGTGATGTCCCGAACACTCTAAGCCGTGTGGTCAAACCCGTAGCCAGCCGCCCCCCCCCCCCCCCCCCCGCCCTCAAATTTCGGTGAGGTAGGTGTTTCCACCAAAACTAAATAAACAATAAAAATAAGTGTTTTTCTCAAACAGTCAAGGTTTTCAGCACGTGCCCCCCCCCGAAAAAAGTTCCTGGCTACGGGCCTGCATGTGGTACGGGGATGCATACAAAATCCTACCACAACTACACTAACCGAGGAGCAGTGGAAGGCCAAGCTATCGGACCCAGACCCGAAGAATCAGCGAAGCCTAGTTCAACGGGCACGAGAGATGGCGATGGCACGCGGCTACATGGAATAAAGAGGCCGCCCATCTTGGGCGCACAGTGCGCTTTCTCAAAATAAACGTTTATTCTCTCTCTCTCGCTCTCTCTAACTGTATTAAGTACAGAGTACATTACATGCCACGATACTTCGTTAGGAAATCTTATTAAAACATGCATCTGAGGATTAATCCTTCGCGATGTTAACCTTAGCAGCTATTCTCCGCTTATCGAACCTCAAGTAGAACAAAAGATTCGGCAGATCCCACGCCTTGTGATAATCGGTTTCATGCGAAGCAATCAGCGAGTAGTTGTCAGTGCTGCATTTTTTTTGCTTTGGGCCAAGCGTTACGAGGTGGATCGATGTGTTTTTGTAAGCGTAGTAGTTGTGTGCACATC
Source organism: Rhipicephalus sanguineus (assembly GCF_013339695.2). Taxonomy (NCBI): domain Eukaryota; kingdom Metazoa; phylum Arthropoda; class Arachnida; order Ixodida; family Ixodidae; genus Rhipicephalus; species Rhipicephalus sanguineus. The sequence goes on from NC_051178.1 coordinate 232,985,061, forward strand.
CTGGCCTTACCAGGCACGTCGACTACAGTAACTTATGGTCTGGCGTAACGTCAGCACTCATTTTAGAGCACAGACGTCAGTATTATCTAAACGAAGTGCACTTTACGGTGCGATGATGTGAATATCATACGTAACTTTCGTTACCGTATTCCTCCGGGATCGAGCAACGCTTCAAAATAACTTGCTGAATCATAGGAATAGATATGTAATGTTTATTAGACTGCTAGCTGTTACAGCGGAGCAAACACTGGAACCACAATTGACGTTAACTCGACATGATGCCTGTATAATAGGAGCACATATGTAATCTTTATAGCTTTGTTATAAAATTAGACAGCCAGCACTGCTACCGCAATTGTCGCTGCACCGATATTACGCCTGCAGAGGGTCTTTTTCCAAAGCAGTTTCAAAACCTGGTGTGGCTCTGTGGTAGAATACTTGGACTCGATTCCTGATAGGATCGTGATTTTTATTGTTTGCAATTGTCGGGTGAACGCTGCCGACGTCGGTTTTTCTTTACGCCGTCGCATTTAAGATACCAATGTCAGTTCTCGCCGTTCTTGGGTAGACATAAACTGTCAAACACCTGTGGCGCATACCTGCTTACCGTGGCCCGTGGTATGCACGTATGTGCTAGTTTCCAAAAATTACGAAGTATCAGTAGTTTCCTCTATTCACGGGTGCTCGAATATCTAAAGCGCAACATTTCCTGTGCAAGGAGATTCGTACCCCAACCACGTATGTTTACCTCTCCTTAAAAAAATAATATCAGCAGAAACAAAGTCGCCAATGGAAGTTGAAGAAATGAAGACTCGAGACAATATTTTAAACTCACCGCTTACTTTTCTTCGTTTAACCTGATGTAGCAGTACGGTGTACTTAGGTAGCGTTTGTAGCCCTGCATTTGACCGACAAAAGAGCTCCAATAAGAGCATTCATGTTCCGCGCAGTCAAATAAATCACAAAAAAAAAAACAATTACGGCGGCTTCGCACTAGTGGTGCCAAGCCTGAAGGAAGAGGAGAGCTGGGCGGCCTTCCTTGTTTCTCTTGCTTTCTCTTTCTTGTATCTCTTTTTTGCGTCTGCCTCTTTCTATTTTTCTTTCGTTCATCTCTCCATTTCTGTTTCTTTCTCGCTCTTTCTTTGTTTTTGTCTGTTTCTCTCTTCCTTTGTCTGTCTGTTTTGCTCTCTCTTTTTTCCGTCTCTTTTCTGTGTCTGTTTCTCTCTATCTCTTTCTCTGTCAGCCTATGTCTTTATCTGTCGTCCTATCTTTTTATGTATTTATTCCCTTTATTTCTCTATATTTTTCTCTTTCTTTCTATCGCTTTTATCTTTCTCTCTTTCTATCACCCTATTTCTCTCTTTCTCTCTCACTCTCTTTTTGACGTGTTCGTTTTCGTTTAATGCTCTCACCCGCTGTACTCGGTAGTGGGGCTTGCCCAATTCATGTGGCGCATACCCGCCGGAGGTTTTCTGTTCGCGTTGGACAGATTACGACCGACTTAAACTTTAACTTCGTGGTTAAAAAAAACTGCACTATAATGTTTTTTAGAGGTGTTTCTTCAGCAAAATGATATCCTAAAGCAATTGTAATATTGAATGATTTTTCTTTACCAAGTTTACCAAGTACTGCCCTGTACTTCGTAAACTTGATATGTGCCACTGAATTCTCCCGCTAACATACGCGCAATTTAGATTGGCAAAGATGTGCCATCAACACGAAAAGCGACCTCCCTTCATTCCCTTAGCTCTTTTTGTCTGTGCCTTCCACGAATGCTATTCAATTCAGCAAAGCACATAATAAGGTCATCGCAAAAGAGTACACATTAACCCAGGATAGTGTACAATGGGTGCTAATGAGGTCACACCTTGTCGTTCTCAGTGCCAAAGCGTAACAGCTTTGTTCCGCCGAAACAGAAGCACACTTTTCGCGCTTGTCAGCTTACTTCTCCCCGCATTACAATTCTGCGCACGACCAGTTTGCTCAGTGCATGTGGTCTGTTGCATTTTTTAAATGTTTCTTTCTCTTTGTCTTTACTTGTAGAACTCATTTTGTTTGTCTTGTTCTTCCTTCTGCTCCTGCCGCTTTTCACGCTTTCCGTCTCTCTTTCTGTTTTCGCAAGATAGGCTCTGGACGGCTTTGTTTTCTTAAAAACGCCTGTCGCTACGAGTTTCTTTAGGTTCTGACGTTTTTTCCTGTTTTTGCTTTGCGAAAGAAAAGCATTTTCGGCCGTTCTCATTGGCTGTGAGCTGTGTGCTTGGCTCGAAGCACCATACGGCTGAAGCGCATTAGAAGACAAAGGGAAAGCTAGGATTAGCAGGCACAGCACGTAGTTGGGGTGTTCCCATTTTTCCTGAAATTGTTACGGTATACGTTCCCCTCCCCCCTCCCCCTCTCCCACCTCCCGCTCCTTTTATCTCTCTCTCTCTCTCTCGCTACGGTGGCTTTCGCAGCTCGCACGCTGTAGTGCAGTGATGTAGAGCACGTTGTACAAGGCCCTTCTTATACAGGCAGAATGAAAAAGGATTACGCGTTACGAGGTCTAACGAAAATAAATTTGAAACTTGAGATTGGGCAACATTTAGTGTAGCCTTTTCTACTTCGTTTTCACCGAATTTTATTCTTTTCTCACGCAAGAAATTTTGCATCAGGGGAAAGAAATATGTTTAAAAAATACATCGAAATCACTCGCGCGAGAGAGACTATAACCCTTTGGAAGTTGATATAAATCTTTAGATAATATCGATGGAAATGTCAAGCATCGTGATGGATGGGATCTGTGACAGAATGGCGAGAAGGAAACATTTTAACCAAACAGTTTGAAATTGCCGAGTTGTGTCTGCATTTTATAGGACATGTACGCTTAATATAAGTTCGAGGAACTAAAGCAGGTATGAACTCAAAAGGGCTAATCAACCATAGGCTTAATATCTCCCTCAATTTTTTATTTCCATCTAGTAGGTATTGATGTAGTACGGCTTTGTTATCTGTCGTGTTTTCCTTCATGTTTTCATGGTTTCTTTCGTACTTGATCCGTTCAGCTCGAATCGCATTTCAATATAATCTTGCTTTGGCTTATTGACTTTGTGGTTCTTTTTCTTTGTTAAGCAATGTACTAGTCAGAAGTTTTGTCCTATTTAAATTTATTATTCGAGGAACGATTTTTATTACCATACAGAGGTCGAAGTAACGTCAGGTACTAATTGCGAGGACTCCCCCAGAACCACTCATGACTTTAGCTCGCTCTCTTGTGCGAGGAAAAATAAGGCGATGTTAGAGAGTTCGTTGTCCCAGATCTTGCGAACACTTAATCTTGCTTGATGTTTTTGCTGTCGACATTACTAGCACTTCGAGAATAGCTTTCTTTATATCGTTCACCTTTTAAAATGAAATACTTTCGCCATATAAAAGCCGTTAAGTGGACTGCGAAAAACAAGAAGAAAAAAGAAACGAGGGATCGGTACCCCCCCCCCCCTCTTTCTTTTTCGAACGCACTTGTGCCTTCAATATGGCAGCCAGGGCGGGCACAGGTCGACGACAGTCGGCATAAATCAACTCCGGAGTGGCCACTTACAGTCGGCTTGAGTCTCAATGAGCACAAAGTTTTAGCGCGGAGCGTTGTTCAGTTTGCATCGAGAACGACTGCGATGGTGCGCATATTTTAGCAGCCCTTATTTGGCGAATGCCAAACGCCGCATTTAAGGGCTTTTCCGAACAGAAGGAAATAGCCGCACAAAAATACGAATCGCATAGCGCTGAAACTTACGTTTTGTTATACTCAATACTGAAAGGTGAATTTATTTTTTTTATTTGTGTTCATATGAATACAGGAAATTTCACGTTCTCTTGCTTACATGTCTTATTAGGTGTAAACAGTGCCGACTTGCGTCATTTCTTTGCTGCACTGAACAAGACGGTTAGTTCTGGAAAAAGGGGAAGAAAGGGTGTGTGCGTGAGTTGGGGGGTAGGAAAACACTTGTGGATGTTTTACAGCACAGTTTTTATGCCCGCCGTTTGTGTTCGCAATGTAGACAAGAAACAATCGTCACCATGCCGGCGCGCGCTCTCTTCATCGTGATCTTCTGCAAAGCACCCCGAACACGTGCGCCCGGCGAGCGCTCTCCCGCTGTGCCTATTTGTCCGGTGTGGGATGCAATAACTCGGATAGGCGAGAGAACGAGTACAGAGACAGAGAAAGAGAGCGAGAAAAAAAGAAAGAGCTAGAAAGAAAGATAGAAAGAAAGAGAAAGAGAGACAGAGAGATAGATAGAGGAAACAGGTATAAAAAAGACAGAAAAACAGAGGTCAAAACAGGAAAAGAAAGAAAGAGATAGAAACAAAGACAAAGAGAGAGAGAGAGAAATAGAAATAAAGAGGAAGCGAGAACAAGAGACAATGCTCATTAAGCTACTTGGGGCTGTGATTGCCAAGCGATCACCAATCGAACCCGATGGATACCTAACAAATGATCGCGATTTGCAATGTCAGCACGTGAACACTTAGTGCATCGACGTGTGAATGCCCGTGTGCTTAGTCAAGCCAGGACCAGCCGAGTGCCGACCAACTCTGCTGTGCCTGAGCCTTGCGTGACTCAGTGCAAGCTGCGCAATTTTTTTTATTGACAGCTTTCATAAACTGACATTGACTCCGTTTTTCATCCGCCGAGTCAGAACTATAGTTGCAGCGTAGGTTTGAAAATATCGACCCATATTAATTTTCATGGGGGCACTGAGCAATTTTATGGAAAACAAAATGCAGTGAAAGATCTTAGAGGAACTTCAATGCTGGTTTGTTCTTTCAACAAGTTTTTACTGAGCACACCAAAGAAAAACACAAATATTTAATATGTTTAAAGGATGAGGCTTTTCTGTTACGCTGTCAGGTTATATACATACTCTTGAAGCTCAAGCGTCCTCCAAGTTCTTTTTATTTGAACAAAAACGAAATATACCTCGCTTGCTTCCATGCAGCGGATCAGAACGTGAAGATCATAAAAATGGAATGTCATATTAAGGCAAAGGGGGGCTGTGCACAAGGCAAACAATTACAGCTTCGCCTGTGTGCGGGCTGCAGGATGGCACATCCTGGAATTTCATACTTCATTTCTTAGACTTACCTTCGCTGTTTCTTGCTGAAATATATAGCAGGCCGCCATCACCAGCGACCGCTCCTGCAAAGAAGAGAAACAGCACGATGTTAATCCTAGATGAGAAAGTTGTGAGTAGTAGTATTCAGCTGCGTTCATCTCGGCTTTCGCTAGGAGTTTAAATTTCAAAAAAAAGAACACACTTCTTTGTGCGCTCATCAGCCACTCTAACAAGGCTTGCTTTCAGAAAGAGAATTAACATCCTTCCTAGCTATTCGTCGTAGATAAGATCCGGTACTAAATCCTCGCAGACTGAAGCTCTCATGTAAGCCGCGCACCTGGTTAGTGCGCGATTTCGCCAGCGGAACAGACACCTCGAAGTTAGTCAGACACTTTTTCATTCCTAATACGAAGAAATCTTGCGCTGCTGCGTAACATTCGTAGTCCGTTGTCCGCTGACAATGCCTGCGCTCGACATCATTACTAGGATCTCGTAGGGACATTTAGCAGTAAGAACTGAAGCTTGGACAAATTGGTAAGGATACAATAGGAAAGTATTAACAATGAATCGACGACAAGGATAAGGGACAGAATCCTGTCCCTTTTATTTATCGTCTTTGCTGCAAATCTCGTTTCTTAACATTGACATTTGTAAGTTTTTAGCTCGGTGCATGCGTCATTTTGAACCAGCACGCTAATGCATGCCGCTCGTACTTTATTTTCTCGTGTGACGTTGTATTCGATTATATCTGAGTTGCTAGTTCCCTAGTAACTGCTTGTTCTGTTAACATATACGCAATATAGAAAATCCAAAAGGCACGGGGCCTAATTCGCAAAGTTGTTGTTCGGAATGCTTACTTCTCACCGGTCTGCTTGCCGTCTCTGTCAATTATTTTCACTGCGTCATCATTTTCTGACGTTTGTTTCTATAGCAGTCCTGGCGCATGAAAAAGTCATTTGCAATTATAGGTCCGTTGATGAAACAATCGAAACGGAAAATACGAAGGCTTCTTGTGAAGGTTGTATGCCTATAATGGCTATAGTAGCTACTCCTAATGAAAACTGCGTTTCTTTTTGCACAGTAGAGCAATGTCCGTGTAGTGGCTTGAACGCTTGAAAAAATTGTTTTTGCACAATATCTCTCCAGTTTAATGAAGAACTTCATTGACTTATTCTGGATGTTTCCTTAAGAAAAATTTTCTCGAAGTTCTCAGGACATAGCCTCTTTCTCTTATAGCGAACCATTGCGTAACACATGGTATCTAAGTAACTAAAAAATAAAAGGCACAGCGGCATAAAAAATGCTGCAGTGCTTACCTATACAATGACTTTATTTGATCTAATCGCATTTGTTTCCTTAGCTGACGATTCTGAAAAGCATACATTAAACTACTATAAGAAAATCGAGATTATCATACACGTTGCGCGCCTGTAGCTTATATGCCGACATTCGATACATTTCCGGCAGCTGCAGGGGACGCGGATGCAATCTCCACTGATCTCAGAGCCCTCTGAATAGAGGACGCATCTCTTAAGAAGTCTTGCTCTCGAGGCAATCAGGCGACAATCGAGCGGAAGACATCGTATGAAAAAGGAAGCCGTATGCGAAAATTTAATAAGCTTAGACATCAAACGGATGTCTGCCGATATAGACTATATATATATCTACACAATATGTATATACAAAACATAGGTTCTTCGATATGAGATTTGGATTTCAATTGCTGGGAAAACGCCGCTCACGTAGATTGATTTCTCACATTTCGTGTGCAAAATGTTATAAAGGCTAGCACGCATATAAATATTACGAAGCATCAGCGATTCGTATGTGTTCGCATATGTCTTTTAAAAAGCGCTACGTATATGACGCGTGAAATTGCATTCCTTGTGTTAAGAAATGGAAAGATAGATTCCCATTTGAGCTTCGCGCGACGAAAAGCGGGCGCTACATTAACAAAGTTGTGTTCATATATTACATTTTGCCATTATCCAGTCACCTTCGCTAATGACATGTTAAATATGACGATTGCATAGTACCTGATATTGTGAAGACGGTAATAAGTTTCTTTGAATACAATGCCTCAGGGGTTATAAACTATTTTGGCTAGTCAAGGCCTCTAACTTCGCTGTTATTGATTGTTTATATTGATTATTTATTTTGTATATATTACATGCTCAGTGTAGGTAATCTTTATAGTAAAATTTATTATAACCTCAACTGAACGCATGTACGGAGATCGGTTTCGTAAGCTAGTGCTGCGTGTCTCCCTTGGGGCAACAAAAGTTAGCACAAATGAAAGATATTCAGAAAGCGTATCCATTGTGTTTTTTACATATTTACTTTCCTCTGCCAGGCATCAATTACTACCATGCATATCAACCTGCCGTCCCGAACGTGCCTCCGGGCTAATAAACGGCAGCAGTGTTGCCAGCATATTATACTGCCCTGGAATGGCCTTCGTCGACGTTACTGCCGATAAAAATCAGCGTTTACGCGTGTTATTGGTCCAACCAGCTTGTTTTTGCAGCACCGAAAGCAGCAGTCAGCCACAGGCGTTAATGAGAGACGCGCGAGTCGGACTTCTTAATGACGTCGTACGTTCGTGCTGGCGGAGGAACATTGTCCGACCACACTGCAGAAACAAGCGACGAGGCGATACCTCACTTGCTTCTGTGTACCCTTAGCACGGCATCTAATGAGACTCTTTTTGCTTAGGGCGTTCTTTATATTTAAAATTTGTTCTCTGTATGCCTTCAAGGTTTTGTTTTTAAGCTTGCTGATACATTTTCGTTGTTCGTTTTTGTGGAGCAAACTGACAGATGTGCATATTTGCACGGGTGTGAGTGAGTGAGTGAGTGAGTGAGTGAGTGAGTGAGTGAGTGAGTGAGTGAGTGAGTGAGTGAGTGAGTGAGTGAGTGAGTGAGTGAGTGAGTGGGCATATGGGCAAGCATACGTGCTCGTGACGTGCTGTCGTCCTCGCAGAACCTCAACTATATAGATATGCGCGAAATAATTATACGGCAATAAATATGCAATAAACAACTGTCACAGCTCGACAGTTAAAAGCGCGCTGCTCAAACACAAAGGAGGACGCACGAAACGAACGCACAAGTATACACAGGGTAAGCGCGAACTGTTACAGTTGTAACTTATTTGTGTGTGAGCATCGCGCTCCTTTCGCAAAAGCGGCCGCTGCAGTGAGCGAAGTGACCTTCGTGCTCTCTGAACTTCAATGCAAACTTGAGGTGAGAGCACAAGACGTACAACCCACCGCCATCACGAGATAAGCGCGCGCACAAGCGACCACGCCTTGTAGCGGCGCGCGCTCATCGCAACGCGTGGGGGGACGACCTTTAATGCACGCCCTTCGAGCCATTCGCACCATCTCGCTAGTGATAACGCAAACACGCTGAAGTGCCACCAACCTCTGAGTACCGCCACCGGCAAATGGTGTATATAAATAGCTCGCCGTTAGTATGATGAAGAACGTGCCGTCTGTGGCCGAGTTTTTCGCACCGCGCGCTGCGGAGCGAGTGGTCGTAAGTTCAACTCCCGGTGACGAAACTTTTTCATCTGGTTTTTTTCTTTGCCATTTTTTAGTCAATATATTTTACAACGTCATATCCGTGACGGAAATACGTCAGCGGAGCCGTGGTGGACCCCAGCATAAAATACTTTCATGTTAAAAAATCATATCTCTTGAAAAAAGATAGTTATCAAAAACGACTCCGGGTTCTACACCACAGAGACCTACTGGAAAACTTGTGGTAAAATTGCAGTATTGCACTACAAAGCGTGTGGCTCCTCAGGGCAATTTAACACCACCCATTAGAAACACCTGGGGCCCAATCGTAAAATATTAAACACTCTGGGAAGCCGCGCAGCTCTTAGTGCTACACTGTAATTTTAACAGAATGTTCAAATAAGTCTCTGCTGTATAGAACCGGGAATCTTTTTTGATTACTAGATTTTTTCACCAGATATGATTTTTTTTCACCTATTTCCCATTCAGTTACGTCAGGCCGCCGCTGTCACTGACGAGAGATGGCGCTACGCGCACATGTCCCCAAATCCTGGTCATGACTTTGAAATTTTGTAATACTAAGAAGGAGTGCGAACGAAAAATGGCAAGTGTTCCATGAAGAGAACAAGGTGGTGCTAAATCATTCGAACTGTTTCAATTAGCCGTTTATAAGAACAGAGAAAAAATGTACGCCGAAAATACCTGTCCATCATTTAAGCACTTCCATACTTGCGTGGCCCAATGATAAATAGGAGCACCATCGTGTTCGTAAAAACATAATTTTAATAATAAAGCAGCCTGATTAACAGGCAGACATTTGGTGGTCGCTCTGTACGGGTTACGCCTTCTCTTATTTATTTATTTATTTATTTATTTATTTATTTATTTATTTATTTATTTATTTATTTATTTATTTATTTATTTATTTATCATCGACTGACACGCTTCCTCACACATCTTAATGAGCGATCCCTGCAAATATATGCAGTGTTCATTCTGTCACTTATTCATTCTTTAGTCCTTTGAATTTAAGGAAGTCAATACTAATCCTCAAAATATCACATGGATCGATACAGACGCTTGTGTACATTTACCGCCCGCAGCAATGAATGAGGTTGCACGAACACGCGCATTAAATTTCTCCCCTTAACAACAATTGCCGCGTTTGCGTGCGCTGATTTCTCGATCACACACACACACACACACACACACACACCACACACACACCACACACACACACACACACACCCACACACACACACACCACACACACACACACACACACACACACACACACACACACACACACACACCCCACAACATATATATATATATATATATATATATATATATATATATATATATATATATATATAGACCGTTGGCTGGCACTCGTGCACGGCGTACAGCTTCGAGCTAAAGCCTGTTTGCCCCAAGCGCCCGGCAGACACGTAAGTACACCTGCATTGGACAGAATCAATTGGACCTGACAGGCTCAGCGAGCTCTCAGCGCAAAAGCCGAATGCGACCTGACGTCTCTGCTGGTCAAGAGAGCGGATGCACGCTTTCGACAACTACACGTGGAAATGACATTCACCCAATAAAAGCCCGCGAAATACAAAAAGAACCACGTGACTAGCGCGCTCGCGCGCCGCGAGAATGCTGCCCTCAGCCGAGGTTTGAGCGAACGAAATCACCTGCGGCCGGGACTCGCCGGCTCCGTTGTAGCGGTAGGCCTATAAGTGGGCGGTGGTTTCTTGGCCCGTTGCCAGCCAGCTGCGCGCGTGACGGTGCAAGTTGTAGCGAGCGCGGGCCAAGAAACCACCTTTAACTTATCGGCCTACCGCTGCAACGGAGACGCCGAGTCGCGGCCGCAGCTGATTTCATTCGTTCAAACCACGGCTGAGGGCAGCATCCTCGCGGCGCGCGAGCGCGCTAGTCACGTGGTTCTTTTTGTATTTCGCGGGCTTTCTTTACAGCTTGGAAAAAATGGTATACGTGAGACTTTCTTTATCGCAAATGATGCGATTGGGGTTTCTGAAGACGCTCTCGCACTTGCAAGCAGCATTTCTTGACTAACGGATGTCCTAGAAAGCAATGAGCGTCTGTTTATTATACAAGTTTTTTTCGGGGGGGAGGGCACGGGCCGGTGGGCCACCCCCTGGTTACGCCAATGACGTATTCACAACATCTGAAGGTATAAATTTTAGCCAATCCTGAGACGATAAGGGTAGAATTCGGTGAAAAAAAAAAAAAAACGTTCTTTTTAGTCACGCATGAGGGCTGCCTGTGATTTGCAATCATCACGGCGATCAACATGTCAGCGAGGAAGCGTTCTTACGCAAGACAAGCTTGACTGATGCGCGCTATTACGCATGCTATTTAAAGCGACGCATACCGCGGGTTACGCAAATGAGGCGCTTTTAAAAAATATGAACGAGCAAACATGTAATAAATATATTGCATTCTACTCACCAAACGAGGTTTGGATCAGTGGGAGACTCCCACTGATCCAAATTCAGATAATAAATTTGGATCATAATAAATAGATATGAATAGATCCAACTAATAAATAGATCCAAATTTAGATAGTAAAATAATTTAGAGCACCGACGGGGTTCTTTTACGTGCTTTCGGGCCTATAGTACACGAGCATTATCGTACTGCCGGGGCGGTGGTCGAACCCACGACTCAGCAAGGCCGCGTCGTTGCCATTAAACTATACTATTGGAGTGGCCTGCCATGTGAAATAATAAAATGAACGGTGAATGACGTTTGCATACAATACAAGGTTAATGACTTTATGCGCACGTTTACCTTCGACATGCTGGATGCAAAAAGGCAGCATTCTGGAGCTCTTCGACTCCCCGTTCTAAACACAGTAGTTGAAAAGCGACACAGTCCTTTGTTCCTATCAATGCTAGCGAAAATACAGTGAAAAGGGGAAGTCCGCGAATAAAGAATGGATGTTAACGAAAAAAGAGAATTTTGAATTCGGCGCTTGAATTACAGACATGTTCCTGAGCGAGACACTTTGTCGCCGCTTGTTGCATCGCCGGTTGCAGCGTTGCAAAGTTGGACGAAGAGACGCAATTTATTGGAACCATATGACACTGGTTTTATCCGAGATCGCGTTGCGTGAATCAAGACTTACTGTTGTACTCTCGCTGCGTATATCTCGCCTGTCCTCGCGCACGTGCTTGCCTCAGTCAAAAGGGATTGCATTTATAGCGCTAACTTTCGTGTGGGAAAGAAAGGAAGAAGGCATTCCGCCCATAGGCACGAAGAAGCAATCTTAATATTTTACGACTTTCGGCTCAACATCAAACATTCCTCGGAGTAAATAGAGGGCATTCGGGGATAGTGCCTGGTTACCGCCACCCGAGCTGGATTACGACATGCAGAGCTCGGTTGGAGCCTGCCGAAGGCAGAGTGGACAGCGAGGAGAAAGTCTACATTCGACTTCTACATTGTTGTCGTGAACGAAATCCTCAGGGCAATAATAGCTAGCAGAAAATAGCTAGAGAAAGATGAAATGAGTGGGAATATCGCACGAAAAACAAACGCTCAAGAAAAAGAAATAGACGAACGCTTTTTCTTTTCATGGCGACAACTGCTCGCGTTTCTGTCTTTTGTACAACACGCGTAGTCCTTACAAGCTTAGGGCGATAGTGACCTGCTTTCTTGGAGTGTTTGCAAGCAATGCGGATACCAGCAAAAACGCAAGACGAGTAACAACTCGCAATTCGACTATCAAGAAGCATTTCCGGACACACAAGTACTACGTGTTGTAACCAAGTAGCGCAAGACGTTCGAAAATAAACGTAACATTTTAAAGATGTACCGTCCGTTATGCGGCCGAGCTAATCGCAAAAGCTATCGAATTGAACGTATGCTAATCAAATTTGTTCGATTAATAGCACGCAATGTACAAGCATACCGATGGCGTTTCACCTGCACTAAATCGCAACACTGTATATCGCAGTGCCGCAGAGTAAATTATCCGTGGTACACTATCTCTGTGACTTTTTTTATGTAAATAATTTTGAGAAAAGCGTGATCTTGTGCGCTAGATTATTAAAGCCGTTCGTTTCAGCGCAACATAATAAATCCCTGCCAGAAGCTGAGCACGCAGCCTCTGGTGCAAGTAAAGGGAAAAATTAGGGAGGAGGGGCATGCGCGAAAACAACACTATTGCTGGATGCGCTTCCTCCTGCAGTTAGTCTTTAAGCTGGTCTGAATGTCGCGAAACGACGAAACATCTAGACGAAGACTGATACGTATACAGGTCGACACAATAATTTTGCAAATATAATTTTATAACAAATTAAGGAGGCTCATCTTAACGTATGCAATCTTTTTTTTTTCTTTCTGTGGTTCGGGTCTCAATCGAAGTGAGTCCTTTAGGACTGGCATTCGATTGAAATTCTTAAATGTGAAAAGCGAACGTCGTGGACAAGCTTTGATCAGCTTTATCAGTTTTCTTTTCTAAACTTTATTTTTGTCATAAGCTCCTCTTTTTTTTATTTGCAAGCAGAAGTAGCCATCAGAAAGTTCACTACAAGAGAAACTAGAAGACAGTATACTGTTGCAATCTTTTGTGCACGCACTTTCGGATTGTTGCGAAAGAGCGCGGACAACACTGTTGACCCTCGTGTGCCTTCTCCAGTCTTAACGCTCGATTTGTGTCCAACCCACGTGGCCCAACCTAAAACGTTCTCTGCTTAATGGAGCGAGCCAAAGGAGCGGCGATTGAGCATCGAAGTTTGCACTCCTGTCGCGAACGCTTATTTCCTTCGATCCTAATTGACTCGCGATAAAACAAAGAAAAAGAAGGTCATGACTAGAGGCCGGATTTTTAGGCACTAAAAAAAGCGCGTTTTAGGCGCCAAAATTAGGAATGCAATACACCGTTTTAGGCCTCCAAAATCTTAAATATAGGCACAATAAATATTTACATAAATTCAAATAACATCAAGAAAGACGTACACGACTTGTATATCTACGACAGAAAAGCAAGAAATGTTATTGTTTGTGATCACAATCAGAATTTTATTGATAGAAATACAGAAATATTACATGTGTTTAGTATACATAAGGAGGTCCCCATGTCGAAGACTGTATCGGGACCTCCTGGCACAAAGGCGCGAATGGTTGAACATAGCCATGTAATTGCCCTTTCTTCCGCAGGGTTCGCAGAACATGGTCTATCCTTTTATTGTCTAGCATGGTGGTCAAGTGTCCACCGTCGAATAAACACACACTCATGTGTCTTTTTTTTTTTCGGCATGGCTGAGAAGGGCAACAAAGGAGCAGACAGCCAGAACGCCAAAAGACCAGAAGGGAGGGATGCCTCGTATTGGCCGGGTCTAATCGCGCAGGGTGAATTTCTCTCCTGGCGGTAAACACATTAAAAGGCTCCTCACCAGGTTGTAACACTTCGAGCTGACAAGTGTAATGCATGCGCTGGCCGCTCATGATCACGCTGCAACCTACATGGGCGATCATGATCACCCATGTAGGGTTGCAGAAATAGCGTCTTTTCCTTTCCTCAACATCTCGTCCTCGTCCTCCTCCAACCGCTCGCGCCATGTCAGCGCAGCGGCGTAGGGTGGTCCATTTCACTACTGCTAACGGTTGTTTTTCGGAAGTTGGTTGAACTAGAGGGCTAGGTTGAACAACATAGAGTTCCGAAATATTATAGAAATACACTCTATCCGAAAGATCAATGTTGCCAGGTAACATGAATAACGTTCTCAAACTGCACTCGAAAGCGAAATTTAAGGGTAAATAGTGTTGATATAGGCACCGATTCCGAAAATAGGCATTTATAGGCAGTTTTAGGAATTTAGGCACAAACACCAGAAATAGGCATTTATAGGCACTATAAAAACACTATAAAAGCCCTTTTAACCTCTAATTCATGCTCATATATCAAAGTGGCACAATAGGAACTCAAGAACAAAATATGCATTTGCCTAAAATCCGGTCTCTAGTCATGACAGCCTACGAGAACGTGCCTTTCTCGATGAAGGAAAAGGCTCTGCGCTCTCTGAATTCGAGCGAGTTGCCAGGTCGAGTGCGTTATCGACTCGGAGGTATCTACTGTCACGCATGCGTACACGAGATCCGCTGTCCACTCGCATCAGCTAGGGCCGAGTCTAATCGAGGGTTCCCGCTCAACCTTTAATCCCCGACATCAAAAGTACGAATAGTCTGCCTCCATCCTTCATTAACAATGCGTGCGTCGGCCTGACTGCTCCCGTGAAAGAAAAACATTTGAGTGTGTGAATGGCGAAACTAACGAACTTCCAGTGAACTGTCAGCTCACTTGGCGCGGGAACTTGCCACCGCTGTTTTTATTTTAGTATTCTATTGAAGCATTCTTCGCAGCATCGAATTAGCAGGTAAAGCCCTACAAATGATCTGAATAATTACTTCGGTGATCCATTTGTTTACCCAACAGGTGGACGAAAAGCCACATCGGAACCATTTTTCCAAGTGCAAATCTTAACCAATGCCTGCCGGATAACATCTAAGGACAGTCTTCTCAACTGACGTAATATGTTGGAAGTCCTTGGCTATTGTTCCATCAGTTAGTGGGACTCTTAATTTACGAACTTTCAATTTTCACATGTACACACTTAAACAGACAACAACAGATGCTCACGAAGCAAATAATGCAGTCACTGAACAATCGAGCACCGTTGTCCACCTTAAGGGCACCGTAAGGGCACCGTAAGGGCACCGTAAGTCCACCTTACACCTAGGGACTTGGAATCATAATGCACTATACTCGACAATCACAAAAAAAAGCATGTTACACCTTGTGATAGAAAACAAGGGTTATTGGTAGGTATATGTGAGAGGCGCACGCTTCGTAAGCGTAAATAGGAAGCACATTGCTAAGAGCCATTCTCAACAAAATAAAGCGTTGACGCTGGCACGTATTGTGCGCTCAAACTTCACCGATAGCCCCATTTATTTTGCCTCTAATGTGCATTATTTGTAATAAGATCGAAGACCTACTCATTTCTTTCAGAAAGCATCATTGGTGTGCGCAATAAGGACCACGCAATGTACAATGGCTACTGCCTTTTCTAAAGTGTACCAGGGAAACCTCTCCTTTCATGCTCTCTGCATGCACTTAAGAAATTCAGCGTGTCCCCCTATTTGTTATAATTTAACTTTTTTGCGAGCATCATCTATCCAAAAACAGGATCATGCTGGAATTGCTTTGCGAGAAAGGATTCCTCTGAGAACACTTAAGGAACGGCCGCGCGTAGGCATTAATCTCTATGAAGCCGTCTCAAGTGGGCTCATCTAGGCGGACAATGTAATCCACTTTGCGAGCGCGCCTCTCAATATTCATCAAGGATTCCAGGACGGCCCATCCTTCTTTTCACTGAACATTCTAGCTGCTCCTTGCAAACAAAAACGTGTTTAGTGTTTTCTTTTTTCTTTCCAAACAAAACTAAACTGCAACAGTGCGTGCGCGAAAACCTGGTATAGAAATGCAGGGTTATAAGCACCGTGCGCGTGGAGTTGAAACTATTCTTATGGCTAGCCTTGCGGATGCAGCCACGATTCCTCCTGGGTAAGAATACCTGAGCATGGAACAGCTCGATCAGAGAAAGGGGTCGGAGTGCCCCAAGAGAGGATTTACTGCAGCGCTGTATTCCGTACCATGCAATCTTTATCGCTGGTACCAAGGCAGAGGTGGATTCAAGTCACGCTAGGCTAGTTTAGTTCCGTTGTCCTTTATTTCTTTCTATGAGGACGCACACGTGCTGGTCAGTACGTTCCTTTGTGTAGTGCAAGACAGAGTGGCGATGCAGTTCGAGTGCACTATGCCGTAAAGTGGAAACGAGTCATTCAGCCTTTGTTCCAAGGTCGCTGTTCATTTCCGATGGCATTACAGTACGTACCCATAAAGCGAAGTTAGTGCCATGGTGCATAGAGTACCCTTGAAGGACAATAGATATGGTAGCCTGTGTCTACTTGGGTGTGCTAGACATTGCACTTATGAAACAGGAAATGGAAAAAGAAGAGCATAGAGAAGCGAGTAATACGTCCTCTTGTTGGTCTACGAGAAGAGGAAAATAAAATGACATTAACAAAATTGCTCGCGCGAAGCAGTCCTGAAGGAGTGGCTCATTCTGAAGATGTTTCTATCTCCTGTGGACCAAATTAGTGTTATTGGAGTCAACCAGCCCCACGATGTGACAATTGCGTGTCAAGTATTGTCAAGATGATGTGCATTTCATACGAGCTGTAAACAAGTTTTTCACCAACGTGCTCTGATAGACCGTTACAGATGAATGCCCGTTTACTGTCTTACATGTGGTGTTGACTTTTTACCACGGTGCTGCATTTTTGTTTGTGTGTGTGTGTATGTAGGATATTCGTGTATTCTTTTTATATTTGTATACATCGACGGTCGATCCCAATAAAATTTCACTTGTGCTCGTATCTTCAGTTTCTTTCATTTTGTTTTTTTAAGCCTTGTACTATACATTACCAAACATCCCCATTTTCTAGACATACTACAAAGCACACCGCATTTTAAACATACTAAAACAGCCTAAAAAGACTAGAAACGCATTAAGAAGATGTGGTTCTTGTGTATGGTCGTGTAAGTTCACTTCACGCGCAGAACAGAACCACATAAGAGTTCAAAAATTCGCGCTATGTTTAATTCACCTTCATCACATTATAACAAAGCATCTTATTTTTCGAGTATGCGAAATAGTAAAACGAAGAAAACCTATTTTAAGAAAATTGTCACAAAGCGTTCTAAAACAATGCTCAATAGCAAAACGGACAACCTGACTTAAAATTTCTTTCTGTATGATCAAATAATCGGATGTGGAACCCGGATCAACGCTTTTGTGATACACCTTCCCCCGGTAAATTTAAAATTATAGTGGGTTTTTCACTGTACCATACTGCCGTGCCTAGTGTCAACAGTACGCGTGAGCACTAGCACATGTTAACATTGCGCCTCTTTCGTACATTTGGGGGAATGCGCCGTACTATCACTCTTTTTATAGTAAAACTCAAACTAATAAGTTTGTAGTCGCCGGCATAGCTTATAAAACATTGCATTTTCCGAGCAATATCTAAGGATGTCTCTCAAGTATACGTTTTGCGATGTACGCTCGGAATTGTATGTCTGCTATGTAAAAAAAAGAGAGTCACAGTTTCGCCGCAAGGGCGAAGCTATGAATGCGATAGCAACAAATTGGAATGTCAGGCGAAGCACGGCAAGCAGCTCAAAACGTGCAGCGCGCTGCTCAAGCACAAATGACGCACGAAAAAAAAAACAAAAAAAAAACAGAGGACCAGCGCGAACTAACAACGTTCACAGCTCGACACTTAAAGCGTGCTGCATGGTTAACTTTTCTGCCTTGTGCCTTTCTGTTTCACCTCCTTTAAAGGAATTTCACGCTTAAGAAACTTGCGACATTTTTTGCGCTAATATTTAAACACTTCTGCCTAACCACCGTCGCACACGCTGCACCCTTTCCAGTTCACAACAGCGCTGTTTTTTTTTTCTTGAAGAAGGCACGTCCCCGCTAGGACGCGAGCACTGTGGACAAGCAGGGTAAGCACCACCATCGATTATGCTGGCTTCTAGTGGAACTGCGCACTTCCACATTAATTATGGAAGCGGCTGCGAACCTATTTAAATCCCAAACCGACAACCAAAGGTCTCTCTCGCTTCTTCGCGAAGTCCTCGCACCATTGAGCGTGCGGGTGACACGGATGAACGCTTGGTGCACATCACTCATCTGAAGTAGAGGACGTAACGGTAGCCTCTCATGCACATCGCGTGTCTGTGGCGTCGTAGCTCTGTGTGCACAACTTCTGCTTGCTTGTTTTCCATATTCACTAATGAGACGCACCGCGCAAATTTCTGTAACTGCGGTCTGCGTACATGGTCGACATGACCCATGCTGCGTGGTAAAACCATGCACCTGCAAGTTTATGCAGATGTAAAAGAATCATTGCAGTAAAACCTCGCTAACATAAAAACAAAGATCCGGCAACTTCGCCCCTAAATTAGAGGTGCAGTGCTAAGCGCTATATGGGCTTCAACAAAGTACAAAAATTCCTCGCTATCTTTTATAAGGGACTTCAGATATGTTCAACAATAGTTAAATTGTTTTTCCTTTCTTTTATCTACGGCCCGAATGCATCTACATCGTGGAGGTGTAGGAATCTTTTTATTATCATTTTAATAACCTTTAAACGCCAACAACACTCGGCGTTCAGTGCACCTAATTTGTGCATCACTACATTTCTGAATTGTATGTCATGTCTCTTTTTATGTCGTCCTTTGTGCGTGTTGGCTAGCACTATGGAAGCATACAATCAATACCAACTAGCCCAGCTTAATGCAATTAACGAATGTCGTACGAAGCTCTTCTCTCCGGATACGACCATATCTTAGTTTTTCAGGCCGGTCTCGTTAGCCGATGCATGCTGAAGAAATCAAAGGCCACCTAATTCTACATTCTGAGCTACTGAAGGCCAAAATCACATTAATATTGTCCAAAAGGAGGTGCGATCATTGGCCAGAGTTGCCGTCGAAGCGAAGGCGGCTAACGTACTTTCCTTGAATCAGCCTTAAATCAGTGGACGGACCATGTTCAGGGAGAGGCATCACGTACCGTTGAGTCCCGGGAACACGACCCGATATCGAAGGCAGTTAGCTGCAGTTAGCTCCGCGCTGTATACTATTGCAGCTGCTCGCTTTGGGAATACACGACTTTGCTCTTGTGGCCGAGAGACCCGAGAGTTAAACATTGGGTACTCCGCTCTCAAATAACGTGCTTGCTCTCGTATAAAGCTATGTTCTTACCATCTGAAATGTTGCGGTTGAGTCCCAACATTTGTTGGACCATATTTGCGCGATGGTTTTCATAACACCAAGACCGCATCAAGAGCATGCTCGAGAAATGCGCCTTTCGCAGCCTCACTTGTCGTGATTACTTTTGAGAAATTTTTGTTTTACTGGCACGAATACACACCTGTTAGAAGACGATGCACGAAACCGGCTACATATGAAAATGAAGGAGTTCCAAATTACACAATGATTTCGCATTATCAAACGATCACAGAGATACGACGGACAGGCTGTAAAATGTCACATGGATAAATACAGTCTGAAATATCACGAGCGTCATATGTGCAGTATAAATGGAAAGAAAAAGAAAGCCTTAAAAGAGCGGATTGTGCGTAGAACAATTTCGTGTATGCACATGCAAACACGTTGCATATGCGCACAATGCGACGCATGTGCAACATTCCGCAAAGGTGAGCCCTTCTTATAGTGACGGACGCTTGCGGAATGTTAGAAGTCTGTTCTATAGATGGACAGAAGCGTGTAGAAGTTTTAGGATATAGCCTACGAACACCGAACCTCAACTTCTTTTCATGAAAGAAGGACATATGCGTGTTCAACCACCACGTAAAGAGTTTAATACAACCAGCAATAATAAGAAAATTTGAGTAATAAGAACATTTGTGCAGAGGCCAACGCCATGTAGTTTTTCTTTTGATGTGTTAGCCTTTTTCTTAGCATTTCAGTCATGTTGGCATGTTTATATTTACGTATACTTGGAGCGCCGAAAAATTTTGAAATTGTTAGAAGCGCCCTTCTAACGGGGATAAAGTTTTCTCCAGGCGACTATACACATTATGCGACTATACAGTTACGTTACCAGGAGGTATCACGATTTTCAAAGTTGGCGGTCGCTTGCTGTGCCCATGACGACACAAGCGACCGCGAGAAAGGGTACAGGCTCGTAAAAGCAGTAGCTTCTGATGGCTGTTACAAGTGTAACTGAACACTGTCTGTCTAGACACAACGGTTGCTCAGGTTGGTGGTGATGAATGCCCTGACAAGCGTCATTCCTCATAGAGAGAAAGACAAGAGATTTCATTGCAACAAGAGCAAAACACAACGGAAGACAACACCCTGCGTCCCTTCTGCGATGTTAGAACAACCTCGTTCGTGCAGTGACACCTTAATTAGCGGCCAGGTGACCAGCACACTCACAACAAACTTTGATTCAACGTGACTGGGGCTTTGTCTTTGCGTCTCTTTGCTTGTGTCCAGCTGACTACTTTTCTTCATTTCATCGTGTATGCTGCCGAAGTTTGCTCTTCCGGGGTCCCGCTCCGTGAAGTGCTTACTGATGTCCCTCGTCAGGCGCGGGTTGGGCTGGAGGAGAAACAAATCAAAGCTTGATGTGAGCGCCTTAAGTGTTGGGCGGTAAATGTTATTTTGTTTCGTTTTCTTACTCGTTAT
>NC_051178.1:233006089-233035520 GCF_013339695.2 Rhipicephalus sanguineus
ACTTTGCAGTCCTCTCGGCTGTCAATGCGCATGTCTGAGAGTGGTGCCACCACCCTGCTTATTGAATGTTGTCTTTCTTTCATTGAAATTAAAGCTCTTTTGCAGAAAAACATTCTTGTATTCAAAAGTATTTATCTTTGCATATAGCATGATTGGGCATAAAATTACCCTGATATCTGCTTTCAACGTGGTCTTCACAAACATGTATTTGTCGTCTGGTCAGACATAGAATAGCTTTTTTTAATTTCATATGCTGCGCCGAAAATTGCTGCATAATTGTGACAAAATTGTCGTGCGAAAGAAATTCTTCAATGGAATGAGGTAGCTATAGACTTAGTTGTAATTTATCAACTCTCCCACCAGAAACAATATCTAAGTTATATCTGTTGCAGTACCTAAACGCAGATAAATAGTTACATTGTTTACGAACGTTTTACGATAGTCATGCCGTACAATACAGAATCCGTTTTGTGAGCAATATATGAGAGATAGATCCGCTTTAGGTGCACAATTGTAGATGGTGCTTGATATTGTTCTTGATTCGCGAACCACATAATAGTGAGCAACAGTGTTTCGCTTTCTGACAATTTGCGACCTTCATGCATTTCGAAGAAAAGGTCCGAGCAAGAGGCTCTGCCGATGCGGCTTCACAGGTCCATAGAGACTGGTTAGGAGCGGTGCTTTGTTTCTAACAGCACAACAGAAAATTGTTAGCATCGAAATAAACTCACCAGTCGTGCATGGTTCACGGGGCAGTGCCCGCAGTAGGAGCACCAGGCAACTTGATGTGGCACGCCGTTCCCCTGGCTGGCGGCTGTACGCGAGCAATCTAATCTGATGCACTTACACTCACATCGCACTCACACGTGCCATCATAACTGCACGCTCTTCCTGAATGCCTTTGACGTCGGTCGAGGTGTACATCCCACGCAGCAGGGCCTGATCGGCACTGCCGAAACGTGAAGCACGCCAAGACGATCGCGGGACCGAATTCTCAACGAAACAGAGAGACCACGCAAGGAGCGGGCGCAAAAAAAAACAGACACCGCTCGACGCGCATGAGAGAGAGAACTGTAGGGGGAATAAGTCCCAGCGTGAGCAGGGAGAGAACGCGATCAAAGGTTAAAACTTGCTTCGCACGTTGAGTTTGTTGACGTCGCGGGCGTTGTTTGCGTGATAATACTGCGTATTCACGAGTAAACAGAAACAAAGGCACGTCTACAATACGAACTTGTATACTTTAACAAAAACGTTGCGAGGCGAACGAGGCGACTGACATAACTCGGCACGGCCGCTGCTGGCCGCTGTCTTTCCAACGCACGTGCTTCGCACCGAAATGAGATGTAACAAGCCCCGCAATAATTACGTAACAAGACCGCACATAATAACAGACGATGCTCTTCATGTCGCCATTTTCTAACTTCTTCTTATTCTCCCCCGTCCCACTGGCCTGAATTCTGTCGTCTTCTTTTCAAACTGCTTGAGCTTGCTTCACTCCCCCACCCTTGTTTTCATCCCTCCTGGGATGATATTTGAAAACATTAACTATAGACGCCGATTCAACGGCTCCATTGGGACCTATATACCAGATCGTCTTTAAATGTCCCTGCTGGCTTGCTGTCTTGACAACAGAAAATGGCCCTGTGTTATTCGCACCCGAGTTCGGCAATCCTTTTCTCACCAGCACGAAGTCTCCCACCTCTATTCCTGGGTCCATCGCATTCTGTTTTTTGTCGAAGTTCCTTTTCATCCTCTCCGATACTCACTTCGCTCTCTTCAGTTCTTCTCTCTTCTGTCAGGCGGATCGTCGCTTCAACTCCTAAGGTCGTGTCAGCCGGCAAATATGTTGGTTTTCCCGTAGCAGCAAACAGCGGTGTGCATCCCAGAGCTGTTGTATAGGACCGGTTATGATGCGCTACTGCAGCTTCAAGGCAGCATTTCCATCCACCTGGGAAGTCCGGATACATACTTATACTGTTTGATATCTCGAATAGCTCGCTCCGCTAGCCCATTAGCTGCTGGATGATACGGCGCAGTAAACCTGAGCGTAACTCCTCGCCGCTTTGCCCATTCATTGAGTTGGTGACTCCGGAAGGCTGGTCCATTGTCTGTTACCAATACCTTCACGTTCTCAAGCATCTTGCGGTTTAGAAAAGAGATCACACACTGTTGGTGTCCTGCTTTCCAGCTTTTGCTGCCACCATACTTGTGCACTCATCGACGCACAACAGGAAGGCTCGAGTTTTTTTCACATTCTCAGATCTTTTTCGAAGTTCCGCGAAGTCCATGTGAATCACCTCAAACGGTGTAGTAGAGTGCCTTGGTAATACCATCTGTTGAGTCGGCTGTTTAAACTTTACTTTGTTGATCTGGCATTCGTGACATGATTGCACATATCTTTTTGTGTCTTCTTTCATGCCGGGCCATGTGAACCGTTTGGTCAGCTTCATGTAGGTCCGCCAGAAAGCATCGTGACCACCTGAATGACTTGTGTGATAAAGATCCAGAATTTTCGGAATTAGTGTAGGAGGCACTGCGATTCTTCCGGTTTGTGTGAGTTGTAAAGCTTCAGTTCCTTCCCAAAGTTTGGCTGCACTTATTGTTTGCCATTGTACATGAACAAGCCTTATGACCCCCAGCCTGGACATTGCATCGGCGTCTTTCATTGAAGCTCCCGGGCGATGGTTCACCTCAAAGTCGAACTGTTGTAGCTCGCTTACCCACCGTACGACTTTTCCTTCCAGCTCTGCCATTTTCAAAAGGTGGGTAAGTGCCTCGTGGTCAGTGTATAATTTGAATTTTCGACTTTCCAGGTAAGAGCGGAAGTACCGAACAGCCTTTAGAACGGCCAGTGCTTCCTTCTCCGTTGTTGTATAGTTCACTTCCGCTTTGTTAAAAGTGTAGCTGTGGTAACCAATCACGCGGAGTTGGCGATTACTTGGCTGGCGTTCATCTCGCTGGTAAAGTATTGCTCCCGTTCCGTAATGTGATGCATCCGTGTTGAGCTCCAACGGAAGATCAAAGTCTGGTAGTGTGAGGACTGGACCAGACGATATAACTCGTACCAACTCTTTGTAGGCCGTTTCGCAGTCATCTGTCCAACGGAATGGTACATCTTTTTGCATCAGTCTTGTCAAACACCTCGTTTTAAGAGCATAATCTTGGATAAATGCCCTAAAATGACCGGCCAGCCCCAAAAACACACGCAATGAGTGGACATCAAAGGGCTTCGCCAGTTTTGCGATGCGTGCCACTGATTCCTCCTTGGTGTTTTTCGTAGTGCCGTCCAGCACTACTCAAAAAAGTCACCTTGGTTTTAAAAAATTCGCTCTTCTTAAAGTTGACTTTGAGGTCGGCTTCTGACAAAGCTGTGAGGACCTGTGCCACATGCTGTTGATGGAGAACTTCGCTTTTAGAATAGACGATGATATCATCCACGTTGACATTGCAAAAGCTTCCAATGAAGGGTGTAGAACCGTATTCATCATTTTCTGGAACCAGCTAGGCGAGTTCTTCCATCCGAAAGGCAGTCGGTTGTACTCATAAATGTCGAATGGTGTTATAAAAGCTGTGTGTATTTGTATCCTCTTGAAGAGGTACTTGCCAGAAGCCTTTACAGAGGTCTATCCTGGACAACCAGGAACATCCGCCTGTCTCGTCTATAATTCCATCTATTCTGGGCATAGGAAAGGGAATAAATGCGTCTGGCTGTTAATGGCTCTGTAGTCCGTGCAAAGTCGAAGGCTCCCGTCCTCCTTGGGCGCTATGGTTATCGGCGATGCGTATGGTGATACGGACTGACGGATAATGCCTGCATCCAGCATCTTCCCAAGCTCTTCCTTCAGCCATGCTTTCTTTTCCCTGGTGAGGTTGTATGTTTCCTCCGTACAACCGTTGTGTCATGCAGTTTGAATGGAACTTCAACTTTGTTGTACCTGGAGGATAGCCTCCTCTGCAGAATAATTTTGGATATATTGCAGGGATGTCATCGGATTTTGTCACAATGCGAATTTTGTCTCTCTTTCTCACTGGTGCACATCTTGGCTCACTGACACAGTGTCATCCCAGTGAATGTTGAGCTTCAGCAATTTCATGTCTGGACGAGAGAGTAGAAAGTCATACTCGATGCCTTCAATCACCAGTGCCAGTATTTCTACAGATTGTGACTGGTATTTCAGACGTATCCGTACCCATTCGCAGTGTTCTTTTTCACGGCCATCATAGCCCCTTACAATGACAGTTCTGCCTCTGAATATGTCCTCGGTTTTGCTTTGCTTCTTTTCATAACTGAAACTGAAGCTCCGCTGTCTACAAGTGCTCGCATAGCTCGACCGTTCATTTCAAGTTGTATGTGCAGTAAACTCGATGACACAAGTTGGACGGTCTCATGCGTTGTATGTATGAGTTTAGAATTATCTTGCTCTCCAACGTTGCACTCATCTTTCGAGGCCCTATTCTTCTGTAAGAGTTGCGCTTCCACGAAAGTCAGAGGTGACGTCTCCAAAATCCGACGGGTACTTTTCAACCCAAGTGGCTAACGCTTGTCGTCTCTGAATATTTTGTTTACTTTTGAAGCCTCTTTCAGCCCAGGGACGCGATAATAGCTTGAGTAATTGGAGAAGCGCTTCGGGCGTTTTCGGACAGTGTATTAAAACCTGTGTTGCAATCTATAGGTAAGCCGTGAATTATAAGAGCAAGAAGTGACGAGGTCGACAATCCAGGTTCAGCTATGCGAAGAAGTCGCTGTTTTTTCAAGAAAATACTCGAGTGGCGTTCCGGACTCCAAAGCGGCAGAATATTGCCTCATGCCACCGCTCAAAGGGCTTCCTGTTGAAGTTGCAAGGAAACTTTCTTTCCATTTACACCAAGGTTCAGGCTCCTGTTTGCAAAATCTCCACTCGTGCACTTTCTTGGTATCCGTGAAGGAACTGTCGCATATTCATCACCAAGTCTTCATCAGACAGCCATCCATTGCTCTTGGCAGCTTGTTCATAGAAAGCTATCCACGCTTCTGGATTGTCGGACGCGTCGTCGAATATGTCTGGCTGATTAGTCGCGATGATAGCTTCGCCCGCTTCGTCAAGTCTGCGACGAGAGTCTCAATGACAGCGTTTTGCTGCACAATTTTCTGCTGTTGACATGCAATGGCTCTCTGTACTGTCGTTAACTCGTCAGACGGCGCTGGACAGGTCGTGAAATTCTTCTCTAGTGGTGTTAGCACCAGCTCGTTGAACCTTCTTAGAGGAATGTTCACTTTCACGAAATCTTGCTTCAAAAAGTTCCTCTGAAGACAGGGAGGCTTCGGTCAAAATGAGGTTTAGAAGTTCACCTGTTGTCACATATTCGGGAAGCTCCACGGCCGCGTCGTCCTCGACTTGATATTTCTTGAATACCGCACAGTCGCTGCGGTTGTCCACAAAGAAAGTCACCCACATGATGTCTCTTGTCGTCGGCTGTGCCAAATTATGTAACAAGCCCGCACATAATTACGTAACAAACCGCACATAATAAACAGACGATGCTCTTCATGTCGCCATTTTCTAACTTCTTCTTTATTCTCCCCAGTCCCCCTGGCCTGAATTCTGTTGTCTTCTTCTTCAACTGCTTGAGCTTGCTTCATGAGATAAGATCGGCGAAGGTCAGGGAGGCGCTGGCTTTATCTCGAGTTCACTGGCGCCGCATTCGGCGCGAACACAGGAAACACTATACGAACGTCAACGTGGATTTCGAGTCTTGAGCACGCTCGATTGGCGCTGTTGATATATAAGTTTCTCTCTCGCTTCTCGCCGCGGCGCCGATCTCAATTTCCCGCATAAAACTGCGGGCCCTGTATAAGCGTTGCGTCTGCTCGAGACATTTTCGCGTAAATAAGCACCAGGCCCCATATAAGCGTTGCGTCCGCTCGCGGCCGCATATAGCGGGCCCAGCCCGTCACCGCAGAATTTGTCACGCTTAATGGCGGTTGAAGGGCCGCTTATGGAGTACCTTGTGGTGGAATAAAAAATGGGCCGTTTATGTGCCGGACGTTATACGGGACTTGAATAAGAGTGTAGGCGCAACCCTTATCCCCCGCTTTAGTTCTGGAACTCAGCCCAACTAAATCTTCTCGACTTCTGCGCACTTGTCGAATCAGTAAGCGGTAGATAATAAATCACGTCATAGCAGGTAACGCTATTCGTTTTCCAAGAACGAAAAGGGAATTTCCGGTAAACGGCAACGTGTTGCTTGGGCTCCTCAGAAAATGTTTCTGGTTGCCACCCGAGCTTGCGTTGGCGTTGACACAAGTTTTACATCAGGTGGAATGGAACAAAAATAGGAGGGAACAGTTGTGCGTTCTTACGTCCCAGATGCCGCAGTGTAGGAGTTTAGGGTGATGACTACTGAATTCTATAAATCAATACTCATCATTCAAACATAGGTTACTGAAAGTTATGCTTCAGAAGCAATATTGATGAGCACCTGTGAGAATAAAAACGTTGATGGACTATATGTAGCGTTTAGATTTATTTGAAGAAAACCTCTCTATCAACACCAACGAAAACATCATTCTTCTGCAGTTACGGATTCATGTGGGAAATTTTTCGCTCAACGGCCTACGGTCAAAACTGAATATTAGGCAACTAGTGCCATTACACTCGCTCTATTTTTTCAGAACAGTGTCTGATGCGAATACGGCTAAAACGCTTCTCTGCAGCGCGATCACGAGAACAACGTGAACAAGCAGTGCGTGCTCTTTTGTTTCACATTCTTCAAGAATTTCCTTCATCTCTGTTTGTGTGCATCAGCTGCACTCTGTTGTGCGTTTCTTCTTGTGTCCCGCCGATTAGTTGCGCTATACAATCTACAGTGATGCTTTACCAACACGCCTAGTCTTCAGCCTAAGCCAACTTCTTTGATATTTGTGACAGCTCGATTTAAGCGGTGAAGTCCTATTTTTGTCTCATGGAATACTCGAGGAATACTGGGACTATTCCGAATATTCCGAGTATTCCGAGTATGCGCAAAGAGGACAGCGGGCGCCTGTGTCCTGTTGCTCAGAATTTTACGTCAAGTGTACGAGCGTTGGATGGCGAAGCATATGTCAGCAATACTATTTCTTTGATCATGGTCTATGATCCGGGCAGACTCGCGCACGCACGCACGCACGCACACACACACACACTAACGCGCGGACATACACCACACATACATACATACATACATACATACATACATACATACATACATACATACATAATACATACATACATACATACATACATACATACAAAATCACATACATGCATGCATGCATACATAGACATACATACATACATACATACATACAACATACATACATACATACATACATACATACATACATACATACATACATACATGTGCCTCTAGCATAACGATCAAAGAGACTGTCTAGATGGATGAGATGCAAGTATGAAGGAAGAGAAACGTAGTGTTATATCGGCGTCTCCACCATATACTGAGATGCTGCTTTCGCCACTCTTCCGCGTTCTTGCAAGATCAATACAATGAGAGGGCGCGCCTTAGCACCGGCTCTGAGGGACGTCGCATAACGCAATAGGCGCCGGAAATTAAGACGGGCACGCTGAGTGCCCGACCTACTTGACAAAATAGCGCGGGGCCGACGTTGCCACGGACGATGTCGCGGTACCACGTGTCACAAAATATAGGCTTTGGAAAGCCTGTTTATTACTGTCGTTTTTTGCCATTATCGGCAACCTTATCCTCGAGTCCGTCTACCATATTAATGCCCGGCCTGCTGCATCTAATCGAGATACGGACGCTGTGGAGAGTTAGACTAGGCCAAAATCTCTAGCCTAGAAGAGGAAGTTGTGACATCGCGTTGAGATAATCAAGTTGAATATTAGCTCATGAAAATGTTTTCCGCATTAAATGTCGTTTTCAATAAGAGTTTTTAGATGAAGCTGTGGACATTGCACGCATTTACTCTTAAAGAAATAGTAGCTGGTCATATGGAAAGTAATATTTTAAGTGTAATAAACGTCGCTCGAGCAGCAACTGCGAACGTTGATCGTAAGAGCGCTGGCGCGCGCACTATTTCGACATACAGTAGTAGACGGCTCGTATACGTGCTGTGCTCCCACCGCTTACTTCGCGTTGAGACGACAGACAGAACGAAAACCGCTTCTCTCCCTGAAGCGATCTTATTCGCTTTAACCAGCGTTTGGAGAGTTACGTCAGATCGGATCCAAAAAGAGTTAGCTGCAGGCCATTCTTATAATATTCCAATGCGGGGTTATCGCATCCATTGCTTCGCCCTAGCGCCGAAACTTTGATTTTTTTTAGAAGCTGCTCAAAGGAGTATATTTGCCTTTAAGATGCTTGAAAATCAATGTCAGTAATGGTTGCATTTAAGTTTTTTTCTAATCATGAATATTCGATTGCTCAATGCATTAAAATGAGCACTTTTTTAGTACCATTTCTGCAGAACTGCGTGTTAAAATTTTTCATTTTGCTTGTAGTTGTATTGCAGCAAGTCAGAAACAAAGATACTTCCTTGCTTTCAGTAAAAATAATTCCTTTGCACAAAAGAAGAAGAGATTCTTGGAGCTAGAGAAGGCACAAAACACTCCTATCGGTGTCCTACGTACAGCTAGATAACCTCAGCTTGATGATGATGAGGAATCGATATTTGTTGAGCCAAACTATAGCGGTGGTGCACGCAGCCACCAGATGGGGTGGTTCCCTAATACGGCGGCCCATATTTTCCCAGCAGCCTCCTGGTCACTTGTCCGTCAATGAGGTCAGTGAGCCCTACGGACTCAGCTCGCACTAACATCATCTTGAAAGACTTTTTAACAGCGATGCCGTAAAAGCTGGGAGTAAGTTGTAATCCGTGGACTGGAAAACCTCGCCGAGCGGTGAAGCGGACCGCGCTCTCTTCCTTCTCTTCTTCATCGTCTTCCTTACCTTCTGCTTCGATCCGAAAAGACGTGCGCCGATTTCTTCGGCACGAGATGCAATAACTCTGATTGGCGAGGACAACGAGTACAGATGGACAGAAAAGAGAGACACAGAGAAATAAATACAAATAAAGGCGCATAAAGAGAGAATTCAAGGGGAAGTTTCTTCACGAGGCGAGATTCGAACCCGCGAACCCACGATCCGAAGGCTAGCGTCTTAACACTCGGCTATCTAGGCACGCTAGCAGTACACAGCATTGCATTGTATAGTATAGCATAGCAAGGGGATAGGAAAGGGAAGTTTGGAGGAGAAGGACAGGTGTGAGGTTGAGGAGGAGGGTACAGAGTAAATCATAGCATACAAAGAAGGAGAAAGAGACAAAGAGAGAAAGAAAAAGTAGAAAGAGATGGAAGGAGAGAAAGAGAGAATGAAAGAGAGGGAAAGAAAGAGAGAGCGAGTGAAAGGGGAAGTGATAAATATATATATCTATAGAGAGTCTTCGGTGCCTGCAAAGGCCGGTCGCAACAACCCTGGTATATTCCTTGAGTTAACGTAGTGTCTCGCGCACTGACAAAGTGGATCGGAGAGACTACGTAGAAAGAAGCACGTGGTTGGGATCTGCTCCGCCAGCTGCCGCAATGATTCCAGCTGCTGACAGTTAATTCATTTTACTCACTATATTTATTTTCAGTCAAGAGAGGAATGGGCCTCGTATGAAGTGTAATGATGACAGTGAGAAATGAATAATGCCCTTTTTATTCCATGTTATAAATCAGATGTACTGAAGTTTTGAGTACACATGAGGTATTTCCCCTAAAGAAGTGGACGACTGTACACATTTCTCACGTGTAAAGCCCGATGTTTTCCAGTTATTGAAGATTGTACAGGTGTACTTGTGTAGAGTCATTGCGCTTTCTTGCAGCAATCGTAATGTTGTTTTGATGTTTCAATTGGATATCAGAAATACGAATAGCGCGGCAAGAAAGGAAGAATCGTTTGAGCGGCGCCTGTTATATACTGAAAGCCTGTGATCTGGGATTATTTCATCGACTCACGTTGGGAACAGTTTTGCGTACGCCACATGAATAACACAAATCCTCTGATCTCTTATATATGCATTGTCTGGTATCGACGCACTCTCGTATCGATTTGGAGTACACAGCATCGATTGCGACGTACGCTTACGTCGTGTAGATGTAGCCATTACAATTTTTACCTAGAAAATGAGATTGAAAGGTGTTGTCATCGCCTCCGGCGACGCTACATTTAGACGTTCCCTGGCACTCGGTTTGGTTTGGGAGTGAAATAAACAACAGGGAGGCTGACGTAGTTACAAAGAGCTCCCTAACTTGGACCGGGCAGTGAACTGATACCATCGATGTCAGCGCGTTGTTCTTTCCTGGCGGCGCAGTCAGGTTGCGGAAAGCACGGTAATTCCCTCTATGGTACGGTTGATCTACGTATGATGCATTCTTTATTTTATGAAATCAGCGTGGCTTTATGATGTCATTCAAAGCGCTAGCAGGTAGCCCGTACGTCGCGCGCGAAATGTGCAGCAACGCTTAACGGTAAAACTCCGAACAACTCTACAACTCTTGTCGAGCACGCATGCACGAACGCTCGAGGGAGAATAATTAGAGTGTGACGTATTTCTGTTGCCTGGTGTAAGCTAGCTCACTGAAACTTTCCAAAGTGCGTGTCTTCATTTAATTAGAAGCTAATTATTTATCTCATCAGAATATGCATTGAAATTACGCTGGAAGACAACAAAAAAGTAGGGGAAGAACTTCACGCATCGACACGGGCGAAATGGGGGGGATTAATCGCATCGCGATGCACACGCATTGTCAGGTAATCCTGAGCTCACATCGGTGAGCCTTCGGCTTTCAAACAGCTAGCTGCTTCCAATTAGGTACAGGCACGAATAGGAATCATTTTCACGGCTCAAGGCACTCCAATATAAATGTGTTTTTGAGAGGCGGGCCCTCAATTACTTTCTGTTTATACGATCGCTGAGCGGCTGCTCGAGTACTTAGAAAGCCTTTCGAAACTGTTCTTTGCAGTTCAACCAGCAATCGCACGAGGATTAGGTGCTGCCTAAATGTAGGCAATGCATAGCACGTTCCGATGCCAGTTGTACCGTAATAGGATTAGTTGGGATCTTCCTTCGAGAAGTTCATGCATTAACTTACCGACTTTCTGGGAGCAAGGGAAGTTAAACTAGAGCGATCATTTTCATTGAGAGTAATTCAAGGCAGCTTTATATGCAAAACGGGAACAGAAGCCTGTCTCCTGCATGTTGTATTCTACGGCTATTACTTTTACAGTGTACTATATGCCGCATTAATAGAATAAAAAAGGCTAAGGGTACGCCAACAGGTCAAGAACACAGAGTTTAAATGAATAACAACGTGATAGGCGTTGCAGCCGCCACGGTGGTACAGTGGTTATGGTGCTCGTCTGCTGACCCGAAGGTAGCAGGTTCGATCCCGGCCACGGCGGTCGCATTTCGATGGAGCCGAAATGCTAGAGGCCCGTGCGCTTGGACTGAAGTGCATCCACGTTAAAGAATTCTTCAAGTGGTAAATATTTTCGGAGCCCTCTGCTACGGCGTGCCTCATAATCATATCGTAATTTTGGCGCGTAAAACACGAAGTAGTCAAGGACAAAAAAAAAAGTAAACATTGCAGGACGTTCCGTTTTGCAAGCAACCATAATAGATGCAGGTATGGTAGTTATACAAAAAAAAGGCGACGGAGAATAGTATTAGGAAAATGAGCAATAGGTGGAATGAATCAATAAATGTTATTTAAAACTGGTCCGGTTGCTTTCTTTGGGCGAGGCGAGGGGAAGAGGCGATCAACCCCTGTCCCGTCCCACCCTCCGTTCGATGATAATGACGGCGGAGGTGCCTTAGTTGACGGCTCGAAGTCCTTGGACCGTGGTGGCATCTTCGGATTGCCGGACAACCCAAAGGTAGTCGGCCAGCTCGTCGCTGGTCAGTGCCCCCTCCCAGCGGTAGCGACGCCGACGGAGAGGCGATCTGCAGACGCGACGCGGTGGCAACGGCGACGATTGGGCTCCAAGTTTGTTCTTGTCTCCCATGCGTCGCAAACTGAGCGGCGGCAGCGATATTACCTTTTCCGGAACATTCCCAAAGCAAGTGCCGCAGCGTAGCTTTGCCCCCTTTCAGATACTATGAAAGGCGTTAGCAAAGGCAAGTAGCTCCAAGGACGCACTACAGTGCCTTCACTTCCTAGTGAGCCGATAACAGGTTGCAACGGTGTTCTCGTAGAGCCTACGCTAAAAACGGCTGATTGTCAAGTTATCATGGCGCGTCGGAAAGCGATTTTCTTTCAGACTCTCAGAATAAATAATGAGCACAGTCGCGGCACAAATTCTCGATGTTTCTTCGCGGCCGCCGACATCGCACGCATCACTGTTGGTCACCAGACAATGGAGATTTTCAATAAAAATTCTATGACGGTCAGGCTCCTGTCGTTTTCGCGCACGAACTCTGTCGAGGCAGATATACTTCGCTGCAGCTAAAATGACATTGACGTGAAGAATAACAGAAACTCGTTAATTGACTTTTGAATAATTGAATTGAGGGTAGTTATTTATAGCACAAAGTTGTAGCGCGTGGTTTATGGCATACCCATTTTTAAAATAAATCCCTGAAGCGAAGCCTCAAGGCAAGAAGATGCTGAGATTTCAGACTGCAGGGATCACCTCCTCTCTTACAACGAGCTAACTGAGCACTTCTACCTAGGGGACAGGGTCTTCCCCCTCCGCGCAGTAAACTGAATAGAGCTTAGGCCATTACGCTAAGGCTCTTACAAACAAGAACCTATCCGAACCCGCTGTTAATTAACAAGATTTATCCGGAGCTCTTTGCTCCTACAACATGCGATAAATGGAAACGACACCATAGATGCTAATCACATGCTCTGGCTTTGCTCCGCGTTACGCAGCGACAAGGAGAACACTGAAGAGTGGTGGGACGCAGCTCTACGTTGTCCCACATTAGACGGACAGTGCAGTCCAAAGGGCCCACGAAGCGGCCGAAAGGCTGGGTCTTTCGGTCCCAACGGGGGGGGGGGGGCACCCCGCTTCGGGCTAGGAAACTAGCGCGACCTTTTGGATCTAAATAAAGTTCTTTCATCCATCCATCCACTGAAACTCACCGCGCCCATGCTCATGAAACGCGGCGCCTGTGTTACGCGAGAACGGAACCAGCCATGACAAGGAAGTGACGAAAATGGGTATGCCATCAATTGACGAAATGGGTATGCCTAAGAAAATGGGTATGCCATATACCACATCGAAATTGGTATCGTATGCGGTGTAAGTTGCATGCCGTACACGCTGTTTATGAACGTTTGGAAGTTTTCTTGTTTTTCTTGGAGATAGGTTTGGGCCAATGACAATGTTCTTATAGTTTAGTTGCGAAGCTGTGCGAAAATTAATGTCATCGTTATGAAACGGAGAATGCCATTGTGTCTTTGCCGCAGCTTTACCTATTATCGAAACATGGAATGAGTGAAATCTGGAGACTCTGACACACGTGTAACTATTGTTTAGACGGCCTTAAACTTTGTCAAAAAATGTTGCAGTGGCAATAAGTAGACGTGTTTTCAGTTTTGCGGCACCATGAGAAAAGAAAAAAATCTTCGTGTGTGTAACTTCATCTGCGGTGAGGTTTTTCCGCCGGCGTAGGATTCGTTCGCGAAAACGACAGATGCCTTACTGTAATAGCATTTTTATAAAAAAAGAAACCTGCATTGTCTATTAAAAAAAACTCGCTGTATAGCCCCCATAAGTCGTTCATAACATGCAAATTGTGGAGAATTTATAAACAGTATTTCATTCAGGATAATTCCGGGGAAATGTCACTGACTCGGTTCTGCTGCTAAAACAAAGTAGATAATTATATATACATATAGTCGGTGACAAGCTAAGAATAAAAAGTAAACTATACCGCTGTCCATTTGTATTATGCGCGTCCAACTACGGCCGATCTTTACATTGACGTAACGGTTAAGACGAACCAATGAAAAATGCAACATGGCGCCGTTCGCGACGAGAGGCGAGGTACCGCTGCACCGAGACCGAGATCCGTCATTTCGAATTTCCTGCGGTGTTTGTTTCTTCCAGAAGATGCTATTTCCTACTGTTATTCGCACGTACCCAGCATCGTCCTCGCCGGTCGTCATCCGATGCAGTAGAAGCCTGTGACTGTGCCGCGTTTGAAGTGCACCGAAGTGGCAGCAGCTCGGAGTGTTTTACAACGCTTTAGCGCGTTTCCGTCGTTTCGGCAGCGTCAAGTTGCAACACGGCGTGTGTTCCCTCCATCGCTCGGATACATCAAGCATATGAGGGTCACCACATCGGCGATTGTCGTCGCGTTCATTCGTGTGCAGTGAGGTGAAAGTGAAGTCGGAATGTGCGCGTCTGTGTACGATTTACCTCCCGCAAAAGCCATGACATTAGCGTTGCCACATGTGCGCGTGTGTATGTTGCTTGGAGCTCGTGACATGGGAATCTTGGTGATAAATTGTGATATGGGCCGTGCTGTGCGCCTAAATAAACGACGTATGTGCGGACGAAGCGTGAGAGAAAGCGACCAACATAACCCGTTAGCGCAACAGAATGCGAAAATAAACAAACCAGATGTGAAGAATATGCAGTGGTGTGTGCATTATAAGAAGATAATTGTGGTCATCTGATGCGTTTGTCATTATAGTGATGTGTGCCTATTGGCGCAGTTGCGTCGTATCAACGGAATTTAGTTCCACCAGCCCAGAATCATGTGCTAGGTTGAAGTGCCCGTCGCGTAAGTATCGCGCTCGATGCACGAACGCCTTGCAATGAGAAACGCCGTGCGATGTAATCGTTGTTTACGAACCGTGAAATGATGCGCTCGCTGTGACACGTCGATTGCATGGATCGTGATCGTAACTGAAGTGACGCCGCTAAAACTATTATTGAGTGAAAAAAAAAAAGCTTTTGTTTTTATTGGCGTTGCATCATACTTCACGATATCATACTTGGAATTCTTGTTTTTATCTAACGCGCGTTCTTTAGCATTTCGCGTGTATCGTGTGCATGTATTACGCAGTGATAATTTGTTTATATTAAACTCGTGAAGCTTATAGTGCATAGACCTTTCTTTAAGCGCTTATCCCTTCTTGTGAAGCCTCACCCCCTCACTATGCTTCACGAACAAATGAGGAGGGGGGATCCGGATAGGTGGGGCTTGACAATGTACGAAAGGAATGTACTTACCGATTGTGTCTACCGAGATTATCTATATAGACATCTATATGTTTTCCATTTTTTTCTTCGAGGATGCACGTGTTTTTTCTATGTCCGAGTTATACGCGTGGTCTTTTGGCTACTGATGTTTTAATTTCTACACTTTTTATTATTATTTTTACTCGCTCTACCAGCACGGAGGACGATGCTATAAAAACGCATCGAAGCCTCGTAAATTTTTCCTTGATAAAGATCGGTCTTCGATCGAAACGTTGGCAAATAAATTGTCTTTTGAGAAGCGTGTATCCTTTTCCTATTACGGCAACCGATGACAGCCTTTTTGCAATATATATATATATATATATATATATATATATATATATATATTATATATATATATATATATATATATATATATAATATATATATATATATATATATATACCTTCGCACAGACACACACATATATAGAAGGTAGGGGCCCCTCTTCTAGCAAAAGTGGGCCCCCCTGCTGTAACGCCCACTGGGGCGACGCAGGTATGTAATAAATAAATAATAAATTAATTAGAAACATTAACGTTCAAGGGCTTAAGGGGCAATGGCAGTGCCAGCGCAAGTTGTCGAAGCGAGAAACAATCCCACGTAAAGCTTTTAGTCAATGCCAATTTAGCCGCGTACATGCCCTTGACGTGGACGTAACGGCGACGCATGCAATGGCCCCCACAGTTAAACGCCATGTGTGCTACACGCTTTTATTTCGTTGAAACAAGACGTCAAATGAAGCCTTGGTGTTTTCCTCAAACGCGATTACAAGCACGGCGACGAGAGACGCAAATGCGGTATTTACGGCAACACAAGAGTTGAAATTCACAAAGGCGATCTCAGACCATTTCGCCGTACTTCGCTTTGAGTCACAGTCACCATAGTTACAGCAGGCAGTGAAGAAAACTGGCGGCGAGAGTTTCGCAAAAAAATTACAAACGACCTTATTAAACGTGATAAATATCCCTGTTTTGTTCTCTTAAACCGTAAAATAATGATTCCTTTATTTTAAGTTTTATCTTAAATCTGGCATTCGTTGTTTTAATACCATATTAGGTACTGCTCAGAAACATTGCCTTTGAGATGTACATTACTTTTTCGCATAGACTCCGAGATGAAGGCGGCGGGGGGTGCGATTTAAACAACACAAATATTGTTATGCTGACGCTGAACTCCGTGCCTTCACAATTTATTTTATCTAGCTTTGCTTTCTTTATTTCAATATCAGTGCAGTATTGCAAAATAAGGTTTATATGAGTGAATAGTATTGCCATTGTTTAGGAACTACTTCGTTTGTAGCGCGGATGCATGCAAAATATGAGCAATGCGGCCTCGTGGGCGGAGCTTATATTTATTCTTAGGTTGTCACCGACTATAGAGCTCTGTTGCTCTTTTAAACGATGGGAATACGAAATATGGTGTACACCTATCGCTAAACGGAAGCGACGGAATCTGAGGTTATCGATCATAACGTCGAGGCTTTAAAATTGGTTCACCGTGTTAAAGCCATCAATCAATGGATCGTGCGTAAGCACGGCTACAAAGCTTTGATTTTTGTTACCTGTGTGTGCGCTGCCTCTATTCACCAGAAGGTGTTCCTACCAGGCTTTGCACATGAAACTTTCACTTAAAGCAAGCAGTATATAATATATA
Source organism: Rhipicephalus sanguineus (assembly GCF_013339695.2). Classification (NCBI taxonomy): domain Eukaryota; kingdom Metazoa; phylum Arthropoda; class Arachnida; order Ixodida; family Ixodidae; genus Rhipicephalus; species Rhipicephalus sanguineus. The sequence goes on from NC_051178.1 coordinate 233,022,986, forward strand.
TATATATATATATAGAATATATATATATATATATATATATATATATATATATATATATATATATATATATATATATATATATATATATATATATATATATATATATATATATATATAGATATATATATATATATATATATATATATATATATATATATCGAAACATCCTGTGGGCGCTGCATACGATGTGGTTGGTGCTGCTCCATCATATACGTACAGGCTCAAAACAACTAGATGTTGAGCTTGAATTTGTGTTGTGTTAATCGCGGAAGAAAGTAAGGCGTGTAAAGATGGACATGAGAAAAATTGAGAGCCCTTTCACTACTGTGATGATGGAGGACAGTGAAGCTGTGACTATGGTGAATTTTATGTAGTGAATATTGCCATAGTGGATTTATATGTTATCATTTTTGAGTATATTGAGCGAGAAAAGAGACATACACTCAAAGACCCCGGTGTTTGTCCTGCGCATGACGCATACAATCTCAGCAACGGCGGCCAACGGCAGTCTCAGAGTGAAGTGCTGACCTGTAGTACGTAAGAAACCCTCGTTGTTCGAAAGTACAAAAATGGAATGCCGTTCGTTTCGTAGGCAAGTGGCCCGGTCTTCGAGGCCCAAATGTTCACTTCATCAACTTATTGACGCGGATTAGTCGAGTTAATCAGTTGGCCGAAACATCTTGTTCTACGCATGTGTTGTCCGCGGACATGATCCACAAGAACCTAGCCAATCAGCTTCGTTGTAAAATAAAATAGAGTGCATAGATAGATACTTGGCGTTTCTGTTGCCAGCCTCTCTTCTGACACCGTTTGCGTGAGTGACCTTCTCTCACACACTATGTTCTCGCATGTAAAAATGCACGTGGAGCGTATGTGCGACATCTCAGCTTGATTTTCCGTCTAACATACCTGTTAGATGCATCAAGTGCCAGAGTAAACGCACAAACCAGCTTGTATTTTTGAAATTATATCATTGGCCATAGCAGTTGAATTTAAAAGAAAGTATTCCGCAAACTGTCCAACGATACGACGCTGAATAAAACAGTAGACTTGCGACAAAGTCCTATCGCTAGTCCTGTTTCCTTATTACCGAGTTGGTCCTTTCCTTACTTAGAAGGTTCTAATGATCCATCAGGTTGTGTCTGACAAACAAAACGTGCTCTTGATCAATTTCCCTTCTTTCGTTCACGTGTATATGTATATATGTAGACTGATGTGCAGTTTTCGCGTAACGGTACATCAATTTTCTTTCCTCCTCCTCTAGACTGAAAAGAGCAAAATTGTTCAACCAAGTGGCTTTCCTTGAATACGCCTCCAGTGTTCAATGTTTTTACTTTATATTATTGTAGAACTGGCGTTGGAAGAACGATCGCTTGTTCGGCGCCCGGCTGGGGTTGGTCATAACGAGATCGAATCTGAGCATATTAATCTGCGGAAGGGGCATCTGCGTACTATCTCATCGATATAGGCAAGACAGTGACTTGCCAAAGAAGCGCAATACACGTATACTTTCGAAGATCGAGAGATTGCACTTCTGCGGCCGTGCTGTAAATTTTGGGCATAAAGTGGCGCAGTTACTTTTTCCTCAGAAGTAACCTTTGTACAGTAACATAATAAATAGGCAAATAATTAACAATAAAGTTGATTCCAACCAAATCAATCGATAAAACCAGCACACAATTAAGCCAAGGAAAGCATGGGGGATATTATTTGTTGTTTTCCTAACTGCAGTGTAGTGGTTTTGACCTAAAGTGAAAGAAATAAAGATGAAGAATCACCCATATGTCGGTAGGATCTCATCCCACAACCTTCGAAGTACGGGTCCGATACGCTACCAATTGAGCTACGATGGAGGGCGCTCCCTCGTACACTTTGTAGGGGGGTTTATGGGCGTTTAATCCTTGGGAGTGTTAGCCAGCGCCACTCGTAGCCAAGGCGGCGAGTGTGGAACCCTCTTTTTGCCGGAGGGCATCACATGGCACGTGGTCTTTGCACGCGGTGTCAGCTGACCAATAAACCGAGGCATGCTGGCTAAGGCAACAAGCTTGCCGGGATGAAGCCCGCGCTATGAAAGTACGAACGAATGGGGAATTGTTCGAGGCGCTCGTTTTCTTGTTAGACACAGTGTTTACTATTGCGTTGCCGGTGGACTCGTATGTTCGGTTAACTATTGCGTTCTGCTTAAGGATGCACATGTGTGCGCTATATATCGTCAATCTTGCACGTTCTGTGTTACACGTCACCCTTTCACCTGCTTTTTTTATTGACATAATGTAAGAGGAGATGTTGGCACACTAGTGAGGCGCCGGCTACTCCTTAGCCCTTGAGTGGAGATCGAGCATACAACATGGATATAGCATACAAACCACAGCACATGTAAAATAAGCACACGAGCACACACATGGGAAAACACACTCACACACGCATATCAAACAAAACCATCGTAACGTAAAAGGAAATGTCCGAAAGGCAATCATAATGTCGCTGATAATGTCTCTCGTCAGCATTGAAACTAATCGGCACACTAGGGCAACATAGCAATCAAGAAGCCTGGTGATGATCTGGCGATGAATCCGCACATCTGGGCAACATAACAGTCGACACATCACAGACTTCAGCGCACACATATACGTATCACATAATGACACATATAATAAGTAGGGCGTACATATAATCATTGACTTAATGTATCATGAACATAAATTTATTCATCATTGCCAACAATTCCGCTGTTAGCGTGCGCCTGTAAAGCTCTGGTTGGCCACGGGCCCAGTAGTTTTAAATGCGAAGCATTTCTTAGCGAACCTCTGGCACTTTGAGCGTTTCTATCTACGTATCTATCTATCTATCTATCTATCTATCTATCTATCTAGCCGCCTACGTCTGGGTGCTCTCATGATCGCCTCCTCAACTTGGTGTAGACCAAAATTTGCATGGGAGGGTAAGAGGATTTGACGAACACTATTGCCGGGTCATGACATGAATAACTTTAAAATACTGTCGCGTACGTCGTCAAAGCCTTTCCACTAGACACGTGTGGCACATACCCGTTTACCACGGGCCGCGGTGTACGGGTATGCGCCACAGGTGATTGACAGTTTATATCTATCCAGGAACGCCGAGAACAGACACTGGTAACTTAAATGCTAGAGCGTTAAGGAAAACCAACATCGGCAGCGTTGACTCAACGAATGGAAAGAACGAAAACTAGGATCCCAGCAGGAATCGAACCCAAGCATTCTGCGTGGCAATCAGGTATTCTACCACTGATCCACGCCAGGTGTATAAACTTTTTGTAAAAACAGCCTACGCAGGCGTAATATCGGTGCAACGTCAATTGTGGTTGTGGTGCTGGCTATCTAATTTTACAAGAAAGCAATAAACACTACATGGTACTCCTACGATGTGTACTCCTACGATACAGGCGTCATATCATATTAACGTCTGTAGTTCCAGTGTTGGCTCCGCTTTTATAGCAGTCTAATAAACATTATGTTTGTATTTCTATGATTCAGCAAGCTATATTGAAACATTGCTCGACCCCGGAGGAATACATTAACGCAAGTTACATATGATATCCACATCACCGCAGCGTAAGGTCCATTTCGTGCACCAGAACGACGCAGTGTCCTCTTCATTTCTTACGAGGCTGGGCGATGGCCTCATGCTGACCGAGGAAGATGCCAGACTGATTGACAGCCGCTTTGTAGACTAGGCTGCGTAGGCCACATACGCCCAGATAGTCTACGAATACGACAAACACCATCCACTGATGTTGGTCTACGTAGCACTATCCAGGCCTACCACCTCGACGGCCTATACCTCACCAACGCGAAAGGTGGCTTCAGGTTCCGACATGTCGCTGGCTCTGTCGACACACAATTTGTCGACGAAATGACCGAGGCATCCACAAATTCCAACAGCTCTATTGTACCACATACTTCACTACACATGGACCCCTCGTCACCACGATCACGACCGGATCTATATATAACAAGTCATGACCAGCTGCTGGTGCACACTGATCACGGTGATGATGCCCGTGTTCAAGAACTGTCAAGAACTTCTTGCACACATGCACACGGGTTGGTCAAACGTGCATGCGTTCTCGGGACACGTATAAGCACTACATATCAGCTTACCGCTTCTGGTGTTGGTAATACCCACGTTGCCATTGGCAGCTTTACCCAACCGTAAACAACTGGTTATATAACACATATGCGGCTCTTCAACATATATATATATATATATATGTGCGTATAAAATTCATAGAAATCTTGACGTCATTTTGTAACGTGTCGCTAAGTAAAAAAAGTTACGCCACAGTCACCTGCCCACCGCATGCTTCGCATAACATCGACTCCCACGGTACGTGGGATCTGCCGAAATTTTAGGGGCGAAGCTCCTTAAGGCGGCGCCCGTTCGTCCCTCGTAGTCGTAGTCGTAGTAGTAGTAGTCGTAGTGCGTAACCAGTCTTACGCTTTGACCTCCAAGGTGGTGCCGGTGGGAGATTTTTCCTGTGCGTTGTTGAACAATAAAAAATTCGCAGCGTGCGCGTTAACTAAAAGCCGAATTCTTCTGTCTCTCATTCCCCATTAGCAGCCATTGGCATGTTCCAGTAGGAAACGTTAGTAGAAGTAGAAGTGTAAGTGTTAGCTAAAAGCCGACTTCTTCTGTCTCTCACTCCCCATTAGCAGCCATTGGCATGTTCCAGTAGGAAACGTTAGTAAAGTAGAAGTGTAAGTGTTAGCTAAAAGCCGACTTCTTCTGTCTCTCATTCCCATTAGCAGCCATTGTTTACCTCCAAGGTAGTGCCTGGTGAGATTTCTCCTGTGCGTGATTAAACAATAAAATTTTGTTCAAAACGCCGTTGATTGATGAAATAAACCAACGAAAGACGCCAGATGTTTTGTAAAAGCAAAACGAAAGAACGCCAGATGTTTCTAAAGCAAAACGAAAAGACGCCAGCTGCTTAACGAAAGACGCCAGATGTTTTCTAAAGCAGTGGTTTTCTAAACAATGAAAATTCACAGCGTACATGTAAAATTAAAGTGAGCTGCAAGTCGTCATAACTCATCGAACCTTTAGTATAAACGCGCCTGATCTCACGTCGGTGATGATGTACTGGGCAGAATTCACGGAAGATTCACGGTTTACCGATGAACCTCCGCAGCTTCGCCCACTCATCATCATTCACTCCGTGGATATGCTGTGATTTTTTAAAGACGATAGTCTTTCTTGGGGAACTTAAACGCAGAAATTTTGGTCTGTCTGTCTGTCACCCGATTCAGTCAACCGGCCAAAGTTTAACCACTTGCTTACCGCCCAGCCTTCTTGAACTGGTACGGCCGTTCATACTTGTGAACACTGTCGATCAAAAATAAATATTACGCATATCTGAGGCGCATAATCAATACCTAAGTATCAGGAGGCGTGTTCCTTTACTAGAAAATACGTGGACAAGTAATTCTAAAGACCCTGTTTCTTAGGCTGCACTGAAAATGCTAGTGTTTCTTAAAATTCTAGTGTTTCTGAAAATGCGATACTATGAGGCAGATGCGGCGAGTCAACGTAGAGAAGAAGGTCTCGTGTAGTACGACCGGCACAAGACTATCGTCTTGCGACGACATTTCCAGCGAAACACGCAGATACGAGGCCAATCTTTCATACTGAATTGTCTGCGGTCTAATGTATTAGTTCGATTTAAGACGCCGTCTCGGTGTGTCACGATACGGGCAGTCTAGATGAAGGTGACATACATCTTTATCTACAAATCCACATTCGCATTCAGGAATTTCAGCTGTGCCAATTATGTGTAAAATATGTTTCGTGTATGCGGCGCCTCGCCTGCTACGCACAGCAGTCGAAGGTCTGGAGAGCCAATCATTCATGTTTTTTTTGTTCATTATAGCACATTTTTTTTCAGGAGACTGGACAACGCAGTATTGATTTCCATATTTTCCAAAGGTTTCTCCCAGTGTGCAGGTCAAGCGGCTGAGGTTTCTGTCGATTTACGCTTGGGCAAAGGTCAAAGTCGCAGAAATCTGTAAGCATTGCTGCGATTTCATCGGTCTTGTTTTTTATTATTATGCAACACGTCTGTCATAGGCTTACGGTGATATACCCACAAAAACAGCTACATACACTACTCATGTAAACAACAAATATACAGCTGTGGAAGGCAAGCTCGACAGAACGCTGCAGAGCTAGCTAGAAGCCCTCGAAGTTGAAACTATTTGCCGGCGGTTCGATACAATATACCGTAAAAGCATTGCCTGTAAGCCCTCTTTTTTTCCCTCAACGTTATCAAAGTTCTTTGCCCTTATCTTTGAGGCTCGTTTGACCCCTGGGACAAAGGCTAGGAAAGACTACAGGGTCTTTCATCACTTTCGAGCTCTGGCGTAATCGTCCGTGCACGAATTCTCTCTTTGCGCGAGTCCCTTTTCCTGAGGAATACATTTTGCAACACGTGGCGCGTATATTTCCCAATTCTTTCTGCATTTTTACAGAGGCGGAGGCCTAGTTCCCTTGAAAAAAAAATGGCATCACTTTGGCGCCACAGAATAGCGGGACAGAGAGTATCAGTAAATAAATAAATAAATAAATAAATAAATAAATAAATAAATAAATAAATAATAGGTGCATAGCGCTCATTTAGCTTAGAGGCCGGGGCGTAGTCAGCAATTTTTTCGGGGGGGGGGGGGGGTTCAACCATACTTTATGTATGTTCGTGCGTGCGTTTGTATGCGTGCCTGCCTATATACGCAAGCAAAACTGAAAAAATTCGGGGGGAAGTTTGAACCCCCCCCCCCTGGCTGCCCCCCCTGCTTAGAGGTAAGAGAGTTGAAAATTCTTTAGTGGAAGTCAAAAGTCAAGTAAATAAAGTAACATGCAGTTAAAGCCTGCACTCGGCAGTTAAAGTGTTCAACTCGCGAACTGAATATCATATTGTCACGTGGCCGTGACGGTGAAGAAGGCTCCAACAGAACTCAGAAATCCGTAGCTCTTTATATGAGCGAACTTGTGCACGGAAAAAGAAAAGTCCAGGTATGCAAGCAATACACGCTGTAGACTGATAGCGGCGAACAGAGCGTCGAACGTCGGAAATATGCCAAGCGGTAAAGCCGTCCGCCTTTTGTACATGTACCATCGAAGCTTCCAGCGTTATCGCTGCGGGCCGCGTAATCTTTCGATTAAACAAGACAATTCGCGTCCTGCGCGCAATCTTATCGCTATGATCTCAAACAATCGCGAAGCTTAACAAACATTGCGGCGCCGTATGTGCGGAGCGTTGCTAAGAGTCTTCGCGGGTGAAATCCTAGTACATCAAAATAAAACCCGCGTGGCAATATTGTTGACATGACCAGTATTTGTTTGCGCCTTTTCGTATAAGAAATGATTGGTATGTCTAGTGAGCTTCTTATGCGAAGTGATTTAGTCAACTCATATGTTGTTGTTTTTAGAATTTTAGATTTCAGGAGCTATTACATAACGCCCCTGGAAAAGCATGTCGTGGATGTTTCTCTGCTTTAACATTTGCATTGCGGAATATAGTTTGCATCGTTTCTAGAAGAGCGTCGTGCAACGTTATTAGTATTGGAGGTTACAGACATTCTGTACTAATATTCATTCGGTAAATCACGCTTGTACAACATGTTTCTATTTTGTTTCATCTTTACAATCCTGTATCACACATCATGTGTTTATATTACGTTGACGTCGCAGTTGCCTTTTTTAAATTTTTGTTCTTCTTGTGTTTTCCCAGCTATCAATTTTTCAATACCCGTTCTTAATAAATTTCTCCTCCATGCTATATTCAGTGGTTAATGTAAATGTGCTTAGTACATATTAGGAGTCCCCCCCCCCCTCCTTTCATAACTCTGGGAAAACCGCATGAAATAAACCTCAGTAATAACACCATCAAGGACGCCGAAAAAAGCCCAATAACGCTATCACTTTGTGGGACCTCCGCCGCCACTGTTTGCACACGCTTGCCACTTAATTATTGCATCGTCTCCGTGATCATCCCACGTATCATTTGTTACGCTGTAACGATGTTTCACACGCTCACATGATTTCGCTTGAAGATGTTGCCGAAGGACACTAAACAAAAAAACGCCACTGCAGATAAGTCACGCAGGTTGTAGTTAAAGTTGAACCTTCGCAATTGGCCAAGTGTGGTACATACAACAGCCAGAGAGGCGACTTCGAATTCCACATTTCACACAGTAAACTAAACTTGGCAGCTGAATGGGACACATCGAAAAAATGCAGCCAGCTTCCGCCCACACAAAAGCCGTCGAAACAGCAAACCTGACGCCCCCCCCCCCCCCCCCCCCCCAATCGTCAGGCTATTGCCTTTCCATGTTTTTGCAAGATTTTATGAATACTTCTCTGTTTTCTAAGTACTTTCAAAGTATTTCTGTGTTTTATCGCTGCCCTTCATTTGGTACTCTGTGTTAAGCTTTGGGGTTGGGAGTGCGAGTAGTCATGGATATCCTGCAAAGGTGGATGCCACAAAGAACCGGCAACTGCTTTTACACCCCCTCTCTGAGCCTACTCCTAGCAGGCAACTACGTTCTGACGCGCTTTCCACCGAGCATCCCCCTCGCCACTCCAAGCGAGCCACCCATTGACTCATGCTCTCCACCGAGCCTCACCCTCGCCATTCCTTTGGCTAGACACCAGATTTCCCTTTCCGCAAAGCTTCACTGTCATCTTTCCAGTCACAGCACATCCATCACTCTTTCTATCATGCCCCATCCACGCCAAACCCAAGAACTCTCAGCCTGCGCTCAGCGAACACCGGCGGAAGGCCAAGGGTTCACCAAAGACCACTTTGCTTTTAATATTTGACATGAGAAGTACGATCGAGTACTTGCAGTGTGCGACTTTACGGCTGCGTTTGTACCTTTGGTGGTCTGTCTCATAGCGATAGATGTAAAACTGAAAATTGAATGTTTCGTGCAGATGTCTCGGGTAACATTTAAATAGAAATCTGCTGACTTTTTGTCCTCTTTTAGATTTACTGCTGCTGTAGGTGCTAAAGAAACGCCCACATTCTGCGCGCGTCAACAAAAAAAAATATCATATTCTGTTATTACATATCATTAGTAAAGCGTTGCCCACAACATTAAAGCTTGAAAAGCTCCTTCTTTCTTACACCAACGTATGATGATCAAGCAAAATTAGCAAACACTGTAGCTTCTGCAGTTTGTATTTCTTTGCCCAGACCTTAGCGTGACTGGCCTTGAATTTGTTAAATGCAACTCACTCCTAGTACAACAAAACAGCATGTCACTTGGGGTCGTCACGCATTCTTTACTGCCGCTAGAGATTAAAGCTTTTTAATTAACCTATAAGCACACCCGTGTAACTCCGTCTTCATGGCAAGGAGGAAGTCCAAGAAATAGACGGAGACAGGAGTGTTAGCAGTTCTCAGACCGGTTGGCAACACTGGGATGTAGAAAGGAGTAAAAGGAATAAAATTTAGTGAAAAGGGATGTTACAAAAAAAGAAATAGCAAACAAAAAGGGAAACATTCAACAGCATGTTCCCTATCGCGGGAAGGTGGGAACAAGCGAAGCTTCTCGTTGTGCGTGCCTGACCAACATAACATACATACTTTCTTTCTTCATTCTTCTTCTTCTTTCTTTCTTTCTTTCTTTCTTTCTTTCTTTCTTTCCTTTCTTTCTTTCTGTTCTTTTCTTTCTTTCTTTCTTCTTTCTTTCTTTCTTTCTTTCTTTCTTTCTTTCTTTCAGGTAATGTAAAATAGAAAAGCGAAAGCGACAGGAAGAATGGTGCGAAATGTTTGGAGGCAAGGCGTGAAAGCGGGTGACGGATGGATATTGCAGTGGTCGCCATTCCCGGCGCTCTAATGCTGAGTAAGCACAAACAAAGGCACAGCAAGAAACCGACAAATATATCTACGGCAGTAGAACGACAGCGGCAATAAAAATGCAGAGCACGTGGCTCCAACGGCCAATCGTTTTTCTCTTGTAAAGTGGGCCGCTGGCGGGACTGGACTTTGTGGCGACGGCCGAGCCTATAGGGTCCTTGGTTTCGATATGCGCGTAAAGAAGCGTGGATAGCAGCCGTTGTCGGAGCTGCCTGATCTTTCGGTGCTCTCGAGCGGTTATTTTTCGCCCGGTTTCTTTACCATACGACTACTCTGTCGCGGATCTTCTTTGTGCTCTTCTTTTTAAATATAGTAGGCTTTTTTTTTAATATTTGATTTATTCTGCCCCTTGAAGCTTGATTGATGTGGCTAGACTCGTTTTGTAATATTACCAAGAGTTGCATCCTCATAAGCAAGCAAGCTATTGCAGGTGTTGGTTGACTATGCTCGAAGCGCTTCAATTTAGTATGAATAGTTGTTATTGATTGTTGCATACCGATTACAAACAGATACTAACGGTCTGGTAACCTCCCTGATTTCCTGTCTCTCCTCACCTAACATATAGATTACTGTTAGAAAGAAAGCTACAAATCGAACTGAATATAAAGGGTCACTATTTACAGCATCTAGCTTATCTGGAATAATTTGACGTATTATATATCAATTGGAAAAGTCTGAAAATGTGAATATCCGCCGTAAACGCCAGGCAGATAGACGAATGCAAGTCTTTACTTATTTTTTCCGGCCGTGTTTCACTAAAAGAGAATAAAAAAAATAAAACAGGCTCATAGGTGCCAGAGCAAGAAAAAGAAAAAGAAAGGAATTACCTGGCTTTAGGAAATTCGCGAGATGCTCAAGGCTATGTGTTCGAATGTTTGCACTGTACCGAACTTAGTAAAATTGTATTGCAATTCAGTAGTTTACACGAGCTACCGGATTTAGACACCGTAATTGACAGGCGTACGTTAGTTGTCTGCAATATTTCAGTTCATTAAACGATCTTCGTAACGGAGCTTGTACACTACCGAGGAGAACTCGGACTGTTACTTGACTTACTGCCGAAAGCCTCTGCGGAACTGCGGGCGTGTTTTGCGAAAGTGATGTGCGGGAACGCAGGACTCTTCCCCAACGATGGCACCAGTTTCGCGAAGAGCAGTCCAGTTAGAGAACGCAATCACTTTGGCTTTGAACGCGGCTGATTTAACTATCATAGGACTGTTTTGGATACTCTAAAATTTTTTTTCTATGTGCCATGCGCCCTATTTTCAGTAAGTTTCACGTATCAAGTTGTCCGGGACAATTGGGGGTGACTGTTCCTTGAAACTGACGCGAAGTCTTGGGTGAGTTAATATCTAACCACGCGTATAAGATTTTCTCTCGACGTATTCAGTATTCCATGTGTTGAAGCATTCTACGAAAGGTTACGGTAACACATTTTGGCTTTCGTCACTCATTTCGTGCTACAAATTCTCCGGGTCAACAGTCTGATATTCCAGAGCTTGCAAAAGATCAAATGTGGCTGATTCTCCCTGCACTAAACCACTGAGAGTTTAGAGGCGCGGTTAGAACCAGCTCACAGCCCTGAAGACGTCACCGCGCTTATATTGCGGTGCGAGTAGTTGCTAGCATTCCGGAAGGACCGACCAGTGCGGCTCCCAGTATATATAATGAAGTCTAGATACTCGCTCGCCGCTGAAAGTGATTGCAGCTTGTTTACGCACCCGCAAAATTAGATCACGAGGAAACGTTTCCGAGAATACTGACGAAACCTGCACTTTATTCACCGAAACCGGCGAAGAGGGCCATAAACTGCACAAGGACGCGAATGTGGTGTGAGATTTTCAGCTTCCTTGTACTTGCTGCACGGATGTATTTTGTTTTTTGTTTTTTTCATCACGCGTTTCTTTGTGTAGATAAGGCCTTGTTTTCTCTTATATTTGTTCTGATTTTATACCAACAGTATTTCAGGGCCTCCCTTTTCTTGCGTGTTTCTATTTCATTATTTTAAAAGCATTAAAAGGAATGGGCAATTCTTATTGAGCGCTACAGCTCTACCGAGTGGGTCACATCAAGTTTTTTTTTTTTTGTAATGTGACGCTCATGAGCCATTCCAGTTCAGTTGAACTAAATAATGCACAAGTATGCAGGTATGAAGCTTAGAAAACAGAGAGCTGAGCTAGTTGGTAAGTATTCATTCTAAAAAGACAGGGCGTGGAAACAAGGACACAAGAAAGAAGCAGGACACCACCAACGCAGGAGTCAGGACACCAAAAACGGCGTTTGTGGGTCCTGACTTCTTTCTGTGCCTTGTTTGCACGCCCTGTCTTTTTAGAATGTATACAGGTATGTTCAAAATGGCACTTTAGTTTTTAAATAGCGCCTTATTCCACGAACAATAACTAATAGGAAAACAAAGGCACGGCTCGTGTACGAAAACACATTCACTTGCTTCTCGCGAAAATGTATAAAGAATAAGTGATTATATTTTCATTTTTCTGGCACAATAAAAAACCGCAGCATTCAAACATGTGCCCACCCAATAAATGAAATAACATTTATACAATCACGTGTTGTTTATTTACCCACTGAAATCATTTTCTGGGCTATTGTCAACGTGTTTCTATTTTTTCCCGGAAG
>NC_051178.1:233035620-233087813 GCF_013339695.2 Rhipicephalus sanguineus
ATAACAATATGATTTATTGCAAAGATCTTCGGATATAGGTTACACTGCTACATGGATTGCTTACGAGAAAGTAATAACAGGCTCACTGCCACTCTTTGTGTGGTCAAGAAATTCTTGATGTTGAACTAACAAGTTCACTTGTACAATGTGTTCATGTACATATCTATCGGGCCCAATGTATTTGGTTGGACATATTTTTTGATTGGTTGTCATCCTCTCATAGCAAACCGTGTAATTAGGGGGTCTATGTCGTAAAGCTGTGCACGATTTTCTTTTCGTTAATCACGATGTAAAGGTGGTTATCATGCATTTGTCGATATACACCACGTACCTTCATTATTAATGTTCCTTAATATAACAATTAGCAGAGCATCTGGCACACAAGTTGCAGTTGCGTTACTTTTATCCCTTTCTTGCATAGGTGTTGGCTAGGAGGCGCTCTAGGAGGCAATAAAATGCCTTCTAGAGTCATCAATATTTGTGACTGCTGACAGCGCCTGATTCACTAGCCCCTTGTAGAAAAAAGCATAGTGTTCTTTTCGCGATTAACACTTTCTGCCTACGTACCCTCTAAAAGCGGAGTGATTGGATCTCCACACAGAGAGTTTATTTCATATACTCTTTGACTCTTTTGGGAATGTTTCGCGGGCGACGATGGAGGTACTCATCAGTTTCAGCCATGAGCTCCATATTCTCCAATGGACAGCACCTGCAGAGTTAATTTTGTATTCAGGTTTCGGGAAGGTGCCACTTCCTCTAGTGACACGTCAACCCCACCCATCGCGAACACAAGTGGTTTTGAAAACGTTCTCGGGAATACGATACGACGTCGTGAGCATATGCTATCTCAAAACTGCATATAAATACGTGAGCGTTAATTGAATGCGAGATCGATGGATCCCGAGAGCGCGATAAGAGTGCAGGATACCGACCAAAGCTTCACGACCCTGTCACTTGCATGTCACGGATGGCCAAAGGAGATATAGTTGCAGTCCCGCCCATTCATTCTTTCTTCGTGCACCGCCAGGAACGGAGCGATTTCAACTAGACCAGTTCCGTTGCTCCATTAGTCTCCGTTTATCATCAAAATTCATATCTGTGGCAAGTTAGAAGGTTTTTTTCTGTTTATTTTCAAACGAGGGTGTGTTAAACGTAGGAGTCGCGACAACTGGACACCGGTTTTACTCCGACAAGGACTAACTATCAGCACAGGTAGCGATCGCTCGTCGTCGTCCTTGTCTTCTCCCTAGGGCAAGCCGCATGTCCACTACCTTCATTACAATCACTCCCGGGCAATAAGGGAGCCATCCTGGCGACCTAAGGGCTAGCGCACACAAGGGGATCGTAGTACTTCTTGAGCCTCGAAACGTGCACAATTTCTTGTCCGCGGCGACGCTTGTCTGAAGACACGTCGAGCGGCTCCACGAGGTAATTGACTGCAGACGTTTGTTGCAGTACCCGATAAGGGCCGCAGTACTTCGACGATAGCTTGTGGGAGAGTCCCGCAGGAGTAGGCGGAACCCACAACCATACCAGTGTGCCGGGATCAAAGTATGTCGCAGTAGTCGATTCATCGTGGCGATGTTTCTGACGACTTTGGTCGTGCGATGTGAATGAACGAGCAAGTTGGCGACATTCTTCGGCATATGCGGCTGCTCTTGAAACGGTTGTGAACTCGGAGGAGTCAGGCCGGTACGGAAGAATTGTATCCATTGTGGAAGAAGGTTCACGTCCATAAAGAAGAAAGAAAGGTGAGAATCCGGTGGTGCTTTGTGTTGCCGTGTTGTATGCATACGTGACGAAAGGTAGTATGCTGTCCCAATTGGTGTGGTCCGATGAAGCGTACATGGACAACATATCGCCAAGGGTGCGGTTGAAACGCTCCGTCATCCCATTAGTTTGGGGATGATACGCCGTGGTAGTGCGGTGTATGATGCGACACTGCTTCAGCAAGGCTGTAATAGCATCGGACAGAAAAACACGGCCGCGGTCGCTGAGTAATTCTCGAGGCGCTCCATGCCTTAAGACAATGTTCCGGAGTATGAAGCCAGCGACGTCTTTTGCGGTAGCAGAAATTAGCGCTGATGTTTCAGTATACCGCGTCAAGTGATCGATGGCTACTATAACCCAGCGGTTGCCGCTCGGAGTGTAAGGAAGGGGGCCGTATAAGTCAATGCCCACGCGATCAAAAGGTCGGGCTGGACACGGTAGCGGTTGTAACGTGCCGGCGATATGTTGAGGTGGCGTCTTGCGTCGTTGGCACGTAGGGCACGACCGGATGTACTGGCGAACGAAACGGTACATACCGCGCCAGTAGTACCGAAGGTGCAGGCGTGTGTATGTCTTTAAGACACCAGCGTGACCGCATTGTGGATCATCGTGAACCGTGGCGCAGATGTCGGAGCGGAGTTGCCGAGGAATAACAAGCAGCCACTTTCGGCCAATCGAGTTGTAGCTGCGGCGGTAGAGCAGGTTATCTCGAACGGCGAAGTGTTGGGCTTGGCGCCGAAGCGTCCGAGAGACAGGAGAAGGCGTCTTTTTCGAGAGGAAGTCGAGAAGCGAGGTGATCCAGGGGTCTTTACGTTGCTCGGAAGGCATGTCGGAAATGTTGATGGCAAAGGCACCGCCCACGGAAATAGATGAGCAGACGGGCTCCGCAAGCAAAGGTGAGCGGGATAGGGCATCCGCATCAGAATGCTTCCGACCAGAACGGTAAATAACACGGATGTCGAATTCTTGCAGGCGCAATGCCCAGCGAGCGAGCCGACCATTCGGATCTTTTAGCGAAGATAGCCAGCATAGGGCATGATGATCGGTCACAATGTCAAAGGGACGTCCGTACAGGTATGGGCGAAATTTTCCAATTGCCCATATAATGGCGAGACACTCTTTTTCTGTCACTGAGTAGTTTTTCTCAGCTTTCGTGAGCGTGCGGCTGGCGTAAGCAACGACGTACTCTTCAAAGCCACCTTTGCGTTGGGCAAGTACGGCACCAAGCCCGACGCCACTAGCGTCCGTGTGAAGCTCTGTTGGTGCTGACGGATCGAAATGTCGTAGTATTGGCGGGGCAGTGAGAAGGCGCCGAAGTTGTTGAAATGCATCGTCGCACGCCGTTGACCAGGCTGACAGATCAGAACTGCCGGCGAGAAGGTTGGTCAAAGGGGCCATGATTGAAGCAAAGTCACGGATGAAGCGTCGGAAATAAGAGCACAAACCAATGAAGCTTCGAAGCTCTTTAACGGTGGTCGGTTTCGGGAACGCGGCAACGGCACTAAGTTTCGCAGGGTCCGGAAGGACACCGTCTTTTGAAACCACGTGACCGAGGATGGTAAGCTTGCGGGCAGCGAAGTGGCATTTCTTCAAATTAAGTTGAAGACCCGCCGTGGCGAGGCACGTCAGGACTTGCTCGAGGCGAGTAAGATGGGACGCGAAGTCGGTTGAAAATACCACAATGTCGTCTAAGTAGCAAAGACAGGTGTTCCATTTCAGACCGCGAAGAGTAGCGTCCATCATTCTTTCAAAAGTGGCCGGCGCGTTGCAGAGGCCGAAGGGCATAACGGTGAATTCGTAGAGCCCGTCGGGTGTGACAAAGGCCGTCTTCGGGCGGTCGGCCTCTGCCATCGGCACCTGCCAATAGCCAGAACGCAAATCTAGTGAAGAAAAGAACTCTGCTCCCTGTAGGCAGTCCAATGCGTCATCAATACGGGGTAGAGGGTACACGTCTTTGCGCGTAATTTTGTTGAGTCTGCGGTAGTCGACGCAGAACCTGATGGACCCGTCTTTTTTCTTAACGAGGACCACCGGCGAAGCCCAGGGACTGTTGGATGGCTCGATGATGCCACGTTGCATCATGTCGTCCACTTGTTGGTTGATGACACGGCGTTCAGCAGACGACACGCGGTAGGGACGCTGTCGTAGTGGGGCTTGCTGGCCGGTGTCAATAGTGTGAACGACTGTTGATGTTCGGCCTAAGGATGGCTGGTCGCAATCGAATGAAGCGCGAAAACGCTGTAAAAGGTGAATGATTTCTCCGCGTTGGTTGGGCGTGAGCTCAGGATCAATGGCGTTCGAGAAAACTTCTTCATGGTCAGTGGTCGCAGTAGGTGGTGTGACGGCACAAATCGAGACTGAGACCGCAGGGTCGGGCATAGCAGCGGGGAGAACGCAGTCGAAAACTTCGTAGTCTCCGAGACATTCCCCACGGAGTACTAATGAAGCGCTAGCCGAAGGATTACACACGTACATCTCAGAATAACCCTTGTCGAATGCGACAACGGCGAATGGAAGCAAGACGTTCCGACGGCGCGTGGCACTGGTTGATGGCGTAAACAGAACAGGTACGGTCGCAATAGGGGCACAGGAGACCGGAATGAGAGCGGCGGAGAACGGTGCAATGGTGACGTCTGAAGCTGCAAACACTTTACTAGATGGGCGGTCTTCGGGGTCGACGCACGGCACAGATAATGATAGTTCAGAACGGGCGCAGTCCACTAGAGCAGAATTTGACGATAGGAAATTCCATCCAAGAATAACGTCGTGCGAGGAACGGAACAGGACGACGAATTCGACGACATACATGACACCTTGAATAATGACTCTCGCGGTGCACAATGCCGACGGCTGAATGTGGTGTGACGTAGCCGTTCGCAAAGAGATATCGGTAAGGGGAGTGGTCACCTTGTTCAAATTGCGGCAGAGTTTTTCGCTAATAACAGATACAGCTGCTCCGGTGTCGACAAGGGCACGTACATTGACGCCATCTACAGATAGTTCGATTTCGTTCGGAGGACAAAGATTAGGTCTTGAAATGTTCGCCAGTAACGCAGCTCTTGCCTCCGGAACTGCGGCTGTCAGTTTTCCCCTCGCGGCGGGCTGCGGTGACGTAGCATTGGGGAGATAGATCGGCGACGAGGAGAAGGTGACCGGCGTGCACCGGATGGTCGGGGACTGGTCGTCGGGTCCGGAAGCGGATCAGCAGGAACGGCATAGGGAGGTTGAGCGTGAACGTAGTTGGAGGCTGTGGCATAGGGAGGCTGAGGCTGAACGTAGTTTGAGGCCCCTGCACTGTCACGAAGAGGAAAGCTGCGCCGGCGGCAGTGGCGAGCGACGTGACCCGGAATGCCACAGAAGAAACAAATGGGCCGATTATCCTGCGTGCGCCATGGGTTGAGGGCAGGGGCACCGTTTGCTGAATAAGGTGCTGAAGGTGGACGTGTCGGTAGTGGCTGAGACGGGTAAACTCTGCCAGTAGCTTGGTAGGCGGCAGGGGGCGGCGGAGCACACGCTCGAGCAGCAACGGCAGCATAGGTGAGTGGAGCCGCAACAGGCAACGGAGTCGAACTAGAGGGCAATGCTTCGGCAACTTGCGTCTCGATGACTTGACGAAGAGAAGGCGTCAAGGACGCCATCGGCTCCGATCTGGTCGTGATGATAGAGAGTTGCCGTGCGACTTCCTCACGAATGAACTGCTTTATCTGCGGAAGCAAAGCCGTGTGGTCGGCGCCGTCACGGCGCATGCCCAGAGATGAAAGGTCTGAGATATCTTGAGCAGCGCCACGTGTGGAAGCGCGCTGCCTGCGCAGCTCATCGTAACTCTGGCAGAGCTGTATGACATCGGCAACCGTTCGAGGACTTTTCGCGGCAAGTACCTGGAATGCATCGTCATCAATGCCTTTCAGGATGTGCTTGACCTTGCCTGCTTCGTCCAGGGATGAGTCGACGAGCTTGCAAAGCGAGAGCACATCCTCAATGTAGCTCGTGAACGTTTCACCCTGTCTTTGGACTCTGCCACGCAAGCGCTGTTCAGCTCGAAGCCGACGTACAGCAGGACGTCCAAAGACCTCCGTGAACGTTGTCGTGAAATCCGACCAGGTGGTGCAATCGGTTTGGTGATTCTTGCACCAGAGTTTTGCAACGTCGGTCAAGTAGAAGTTCAGGTTAGTCAGCTTGTCGCTGGCATCCCACTTATTGCAAGCGGCCACCAGCTCATACTCGGCAAGCCAGTCTTCCACATCGTGCTCATCTGTACCACTGAATATGGGAGGATCACGCTGCCGGAGGGCGCCATGGCAGAAAACAGGCGTTGGTGCGGTATCGGGAGCGCCCTGGGACGGTCCCGCATCAGCCATCGTGACGGATCGCGGTAGTCTCCGGCTACGCAGCTCCAGCAGTTCCAGGATGAAGACCAGGCGTACCCAGCACTTCCACCAATTCAAACGAGGGTGTGTTAAACGTAGGAGTCGCGACAACTGGACACCGGTTTTACTCCGACAAGGACTAACTATCAGCACAGGTAGCGATCGCTCGTCGTCGTCCTTGTCTTCTCCCTAGGGCAAGCCGCATGTCCACTACCTTCATTACAATTTATTTAACACAAGGCACCAGAGAGCTGGTATAAGTGGCACGGTCTTTCAGAGAACGGCCACGCCGAGTCTCTGAAACAGTGCACGCAGCAAGCGCAGCGCTATGCGCAACGCAGCCACATACGAGTGGGTTGCTCACTGCTGTGCCAGTTTGTTCGTGCCGTCCAGCTTAGCCTCAAAAACACATGTAAGATTTCTTGAAATATCACTAAGATTCGTTTATGATGCGTTTTACATAACAGGTTGATTATTGTTTCGCTTTTGCGGTGCCTTCAAAAAAGGTTGGAAAGAAAAGTAAATTACATGAACATCGACTTTATCGATAGGCTTATTAAGCGCTGGAGAAAGGAGCAGAAATCATTCATTTTCACGCGATCGCCTCGCACTTAAAAGACAGATTAATTCAGAAATGATCCTGCTTCTATCAATGTTCAATAACAAAGCTTAATTAGATGTGTGACAAAGCGCTCAACCTGTATTTGTACATTTTTTCCTGCATACTTGTTCACTTTTGAAGTAGCTTATCCTATTTCAAATGTAGCCGTAATATTTCTATATATACGCAGGACAAAACATGCCGGGATATTCTGGAATAAGATTATGCTTATTCCTATTCTACTGCTTGGAATAAATGTGGGGACAGCCATACATACCAAATGCATTCCACAACGAGTCTGCAATAGTGGAATACTAGATAGATTCACGCAGTGATGTTGTCTTTCATGCTTGCACGAAGACTCAGATTCATATGCACCATCCACTGCTTACAGTTTTGCCGAAAGTATGGACAACTTGGTCTGTAAGTAATTACAATTTTTCTCGACAAATCGAAAAAAAAAAATTGGGGGGCGCTTAAGCTTCGACTTTAAGAGTTGAATGCGAAAGCGATATTCTGTTCCTAGTGCGCAGTTCCAACACTACGAGTGTTTAACAGATTGCGCGCACTGAGGTGTGTGCCTTATGTAATGGGTAGCATGCTTTAAACTAGGAGCTATTATGCGCGAGAAACTTTTTCGAAGTTGCGATGCACCCACTACGTGGTCTTAAGGGAATACGCGCAGTAATGTGTGTTCCTTTTGTAATGGATGATTGTCTTCCAACCACCAAGTCGTTATGATATTGACCTGGTGTGACGCCCGATGGCAATGTACGCTTGTACCACGCAATATTACTGCGATATTACATCTCGTACTGTGACACCTGTATACCGGACGCGTATTTTTGGGAAGCGTGAAAGTTACTTTCAGTGCAGCTCCAAGCAGAGGCGTGGCTGTGTGGTAGAACACCTGCTTGCCACGCAGACGGCCTGGGTTCGATTCTCACTCGGACCCAACATTTTTTATTATTTGCAGCTTTTTCGATTTTTCGGTCACGGACAAGATGATGATTTTTCGCTCACAACCAACGGCCCCGACGCCGACGGCGGAATTTCTGCGATACGAGCTCTTTAACGCTATCGCGTTAATACGGCCCTGAACATACGAACAGTTGTTTTCCTGTTAAGCACTCCTCCAGGCGAAGCATCCTGTGCTGGGTATTTTCAGGAGATTGAGTACGACACGTATATGACTGACTGGATCATTATTCCAGCGAGCGATATGTTAGACAACACTAGAGACATGTTTCAAATTGCTGAACAGTATTTAAATTGCTCGCTAAAGCACCTCGCGAAAAAGCACAGACACGGCAAAACATTGTGTCTCTCGCTGCCTAGAGCAACTGTAGTGCACCGACAGTTCGGAGAATATGACAGAAGTGAAGCGATCTCATTCATATCAGCACTCAGGGGACAAACGGTGGTATTCGCCTGCAGTTCTTCTCAAACGCTAATTGGCGTTTCTGGTGCTCATTCCGAATGCGATATGCGGCACTTCTCTGATCTCTTCAAAGTCCTGTACAGTCTAAATATAACGCTGCAATTCAAGTCATACCAAGGTCACTTTTTCCTATATGCAATGGTGAGAGGTGAAATTGATGTCACTTTGGCACTGGTTGGGGCTGCTTATGATCCAGTAAAGTATGTTTCGTATCCCCGTCCAATAGCATACTCGTTCGAAACATTTTACGTCAAAAAGGATCACAATCAACCTAAGGTGTCATCTCTGGAACTCCTAGAAGACTCGTATTTGGGCCTTGTCTTCGTCCGTTTGTGTATGCTCTTTTCGGCGCTCGGATTGAGTATATCGGATTACATTCATCGGGGCTGTCTTGAAATAGAGACAATGATAGACTCTGGAATGTTCTTGATCGCTTCTTTCCTTGCAACCTCCACGCCGATCCCTCCGTCGAATAACGGGCGTCATCGAATGTTTTTTATGCAAGGGAATGTGATCATCCTCGGTGTCTGGGTGCTTGGAATCCTGCCGTTTTCTGTTTACATTCGCAGCGAAATGACGTCACGCGTGACCGTGACGCTTCCGCCTAATCCTGTGGACACAATAGAGGAATTGGAAACGGCACTCGATAAGAGAGAAATCTTCCCGTGCCTGTTATACGGTGGTGTATTGCCCAACCCTGTTTCAGAGACCATTGCTTACAGCAAGATCAGAGTGTATGAAAAACTGCGACAAGTTATATATAATTACAAGGGGACGGAGCGCCTCTTTTTTCGTACCGTGAATGGCTGCTTTCAGTGTGCAAGTAATCCAGGTTTTGGTCGTTTCCTGCTAGATTTAGAAGCGGGCGAGCTGACTCTGAAGGCGGAATACGTACGTTCACGTGAACCACTTAACACAGTGGTCATAACCACTCCTGTTCGAAAGAACTTTCACCTCGCCTGGGCCTATGATCGACTTTTGCAAAGAATAACTCAAAACGGGCATTGGATCTGTGCATAACCTCAAGTACGAAGGTAACCCGTCTGCGTCCTTGCAGCAGTATGATGATTACTCTGAAGAGAAAACCTTACGAATGTCACAAATATTGGACTTCTTTCGTTTCTACTTCTTTTGCCTTGTATTCTCGCTTCTTGCATTCTCTATAGAGTTGCTGCTACGCTGTAAACGTTAATATTGAGTTGGTTGCAATCAATATGAAATGAAAAAGTGTTTTTGCGTAACCCTGTGCCTAGTTTGAGACGTTACATAATGGTTCACAAGCTACAGAAGAAACAAACGAACAAAATTTAGCGCTTTTCTTTTTGCTAAAATTCAAGCCCACGCGAGAAGCTTGCCAAATACAAAGACGTTTCGCCATCCATGTTTTACTGCTAGTTTTTGCCTGGTCTATATCTGGTTAGAGTCGAGTGCGCTTCGTCACACTCAACTCCAATCAGATATGGAGCATATTTTTCTTAGCCTTCCTACATGATTTCTCAAATCGGAATTCTACAAAATGTGAAGTGTTGCTGTCTTTATGGTGATTATTGGTAAGATTATTTGTGCTAAATAAACATATGGTGAAGGAATCAAATGGTCATGAATTTACCACGATCAAATGCTCAATCTACAGAGCGGCACAATGTCCTTTGATATTAGTGCGTTTCAGTAGACCGGATGCGGCTGGCGCTCTGTAGAAGCACTGTGAAGCACTAGCGGAATCACTGTGACTGTGAACAGTATGTGAACGCGGCATCCCGGTGGAGCATGATCAGTAGATGACACATGAGATTATCTGGCATGGGCACATGATGTTATTCGGTGCCTTGCTAATCATTCATACTGTGATAATATGGAATCCATTCATAAAATGTAATATTATTCAACTAGAAAAAGTGCAAAAGAATGGCTAACGTTTTATTTATAACTCTTACGGTAGAACATCGGTAACTGAGCTATTGATAAAATGTGGCCTCCGATCCGTTGTGGACAGAAACCGCATTTACCGACTTAAGTATTTCTATCAGTTGCCATTTAAATGTTGACAATACAGGCATACTTCAGGACTCTTCCGGTTACGCCACTCGCAAGCGACACAGTAAAATGATAACTCCTTTAACTTAACGAGTTAACTACTACAAGTATTCATTCTTCCCTAGAGCTATTAATGACTGGAATAGCCTTGCAAATAACGTCGTTTTTCATAACGCACTGTCATTGTTTAAAAACAGCCTCACATGAACCGCCACTAGTTATTGCATTGTATTATTTGCTTTATTGTACTTATTGTGTTAGTCTGTAATATGTATTATGCGTATTGCGTTATTGTGTAATATGTTGCTCTACGAATTTTTTTTAAATAAGCTTTTTTGCACCTTAGCGCTCTGTACTCACATCGTACTTATTTATTGTGCTTTGATTGTTTCCTTGAATGCATGTACATATTCTCGAACATTTTTCGCACCCTGCCATGATCTTTCAAATGAAAGATCGTGGCAGGGTGCGGATAACAGTTATGTGCAATTTGCCTCAGAATGACGACATCTGCGAGACTGATTTCTAGAGAAGGTGCACGGACTTGCACGATATCATAGATTGTGCATTTCATAATGCAGCCACTTGTGTCCCGTGCTCTCTCGATGTACGCTGTGTGTATCGCGCTCGAAAGGACAAGTAATGGTGGCCCTTGGGTGGGACGATGCTCGCTAGGAGTGTGGAATTTTCTATCTATGCTGAAGCGAACATTCCTTTTGCGATCCTTCTGAAACACAAACCAAAATGCTGGACTATTTCATCACTCATTCCGGAGTAACTTACCGCAGAAGCAGCAGCTTTGGCACACCAGAAAGTGAAAGTATCCATATGTATAGGCTTCAAAGTACGGGGCAAGAAAGCACCATATTATTCTTGGTCGGCTATCTGCATTGTTCATTCCCTCGCTAACTGCGTCCCGTATTGTGCGCGTTGGCATGTTCTACAAGATTATCAGCAATACTTCCAATCTGGCTGTGGGACCCTATAAGTGACACAGCCCTGGCGAACAGCTATTTTTCGTACCCGAAGGATCATGAGTTGGCCATGCGCAAACAATTCAAATGCGGTGGATGAAAACAGACGAAAGAAAGCTAAATATATGAGAAACCCGGTACCCAGGGGTTTGTTTAAACAAAGCCATCTGAAAAGTGCAGTTCCTTTGCGATCAAAGTCAAAGAAGGCACACTTACGCCATTGCCAGCGTTCCTTAACAACTTCAGTTTCTCTTAACAACAAATAAGCCTTAACAACTTCCTTTGAAGTTTGTTGTTTGATCTCGACAGGAATACTGTCTTGGAAATTCAGCATGGATTCGCAATGCCTACAATGAATATGTAGTGTCCCCCGGCATCAGGGCGCACCGTCAGTCGACCACCCGTCCTGTGTACGACGCTATTTGATCTTGCCTTTTCGCAATGCGCCGCTGAGTGTTCTAAAATGCACTAATTGGTCCGAACAAAATCGTTATCACTAGATGAATATGCAGTGTGAGAAAATATGTTGGCTTGCACTGCCTAAAGTCACAGCCATTGGCAAATTAGCAACCAGAAAGGGGCAATTAGCAAACAAATTAGGAGCCATTCAACTATCGCGAAAACGGGGGTGCCTGATCTGCTATTTTAATGCGAAGCAGCTTTTGTTCGGGGCTGTCTCCCGCTCAGGTGAGCCATCTCCCCGCTGCTTCGTATCAACACACGGTCCCATTCGCATCCACACATGGTGTTTACATTTATGTCTTACGCGTTGTGTGAGCACATGGTTGGATGAGAAGCACCTAGAGCAACATTGTACGCACGTGTTACCTGGAATGTACTTTGTTGTTCCCTATGGCCCATGTCTGCAGTGGCAGGGTGTTTTCTTGTTTGTTTGCTATTTATGCCTTGCGGGGTTATGTGAGCATATAACTAAATCAAATGTACGTCGAACAAGATTGTACGCAGGTGTTGCCTATTGTCCATGTGTGGAGCGGTAGCTTCTTTTCTTGTATGTTTTACCTTTTAAAGACGATAGTCTTTCTTGGGGAACTTAAACGCAGAAATTTTGGTCTGTCTTTCTGTCTTTCTGTTTGTCGGCACGTCCCTCGATTCAGCCACTCGGCCAAAGTTGAACCACTTGCCCAAGGGCCAGCCGTCTTGAACTGGTACGGCTGTTCATACTTGTGAACGTTGTCGATCAAAAATTAAATAACATGCATAGCTGAGGTGCAACATCACTAGGTAAGTATTAGGTGGCGCGTTCCTTTAATAGAAAATGCATACATACGTAATTTTAAGGACCCTAGTTTCTTAAGCTGCGCTGAAAATGCATAAGAATGGAAGCTTGAGCGAGTTGGTATGCGTTCATCTTTGTTGAAACAGCGCTCACTAGACGACGACGAAGTAAAAGAAGGCACAGGACAGGCGCTGCCTGTCCCGTGCCTTCTTTTACTTCGTCGTGGTCTAGTGAGCGCTGTTTCAACAAAGCTGAAAATGCGACTGCGCTGAAACTTGCCTTCCTCCGTGCCCTTCGCACGAGCTCATTGTTGTGTTTCGGTTTCGGTTCTGTATTGCACTGTACGAATGCCATGGGTTGGTGTTGAAAAACTTTAGTTTTGAGAAGGCCAAGAAGGTGAAAAAAAATATTTAAAAAATGAAAAAGCAGCGTTGTGGGCGGCCTTCAGGCTGCCGGTTGTGGGCGCCGCTCTGGCGTTCCTGTTTTACCCAGGCGACGTGTAAATAAAAGAGTGTGTGGAGAGTACTCGTTGAGTGCGGACGTTTCTCTGCTTCAGCGCTTCGCGCCAAACCGCGTTTTCGGGCTAGCTGGCGTCCCCGGCGGTCGCGTTGGTCACCGCCGGTCTTCGCCTGCTGCTGCGCCGGGACTACCAGCACGCAACACAGCACTCATGTTTCCCGACGTATTGCCAGATGGCGTCCATATCTCACACAGCGCCTCTTCTATCGTCTTTACACGACATTTGCAGCGAAGCATGCAGATACGCGGCCAATTTTTTATCTATTACGCTTTGTATGAGCAGATAGTGTTATTATAAGTGTGAGCCATGTACGCATTTGTGGCCCGGCATGTGTTTTATAGTTCCCTATTGACAATAAACAGTTGCTAGACAACGTCTGTCGATTCTTATTTAATTGCATATCTCCGTCTGCCGCAATATTTATAGAAATATGGTTTGTCATGTTTGCTTTTGTAATGTACAGCAATGAGAGCTACATGTGCCTTAGCCCGCAGCCCTGCCAAATTGAGATGCACTCACACATCCGAGAATACTAGCTTTTTAAGCATAGTGCTTCTAAATGTATGAGAAGAGAAATGGGAGTTATCACTGCTGGCTTTTAATCCATGCGCTTCTCCATTAGCTTTTTTTTTAACATGAAAATGTTTTATGCAGGGGTCCTCCAGGGCATTACGTACTTCATTTTCATCGCAGTGTTACGTCAGCAAAATCCACACGAACACGTGACAAAGAAAAACCAGAAGAAAAACTTTCGTCTACGTGAATGAAATCGGAAATCGAAGATACGACCTCTTGGTCCGGGACGATAGGTGGCGGACGCTACAAACGCTGCGCTATCGACACACATACAAGGTAGTTTGCAAACGCTCCTGACAACTCTCACACATTATCCTTCTCACAGTGCTTTTGACTGGCGGGCCGTTGTCGCCGTCAAAAAGCGTGGAAGTGAATCATGACACTAATATGCGCCGACGGGCAGTGCTTCGGTAGTCTCAGCGCTGCGGGTGCTTTCAGTGCAATACTGTAGGAAATTCTCGGGTCCATGAAATGCCACAAGCGCGCTAATTTGATTCCGTGACGACGCATTTACGTGCATCTAAGCGGGTGACACCTCTTTGCCACAGTGGTGCACCTCCCACATGTACGAACGGTATTTCTTCGCCACGTACTGCTTCGAGTGCGATAGCACTGACTAACAACACCGCTGGAAGAAGCTCATTCGCTCCACTTTTGGTATCCGTGTCGTTTTATGTGTTTGCATATGAGGCATCGCACACTGACGTGCCTTGTCGGCGGCTGCACTTATAGGGGCGAAGCTCCTTAGGGTGTGGGTCGCTCCATCCTCTGTAGTAGTAGTAGTAGTAGTATGTAGCCACCTCTAGTTTATTGAATTGCTGACTACATGATATCATAATTTACAAGACATACTTTGCGGGCGATATACTCTAGTGAGCTTTCAACTTTTCGTCTTAATGTACACGATAAAGAAATTATTTCTACGAAAAACGCAAAGCACACCTTGAGCAAGATGTTTGGTTTTGGGACGCTTTATGTGCAGTAAACCCCATGCATTGTTCGCGAAGGCGGAGGACTTGCACGATCGCGTTCCGTTGGCTTTCGTTGGGCATGCTACCGACCTCGCGTCGTGGAACGCGAAGAGGAACGCTACGCGCGTCATGTCTTCCCTCTAGCCTCGCCGTTAATTCTCACAGGGCGAGCGGGGAACGCGGTCGCTCTTGTCGCGCTTTCTCTTTCGCTCGGGAGCGGGCACTTTCCCTGCATTTCACCGATAACAAAGCGGTGATAATGAAGGGACCACGTATACTAACAGTGCAATAAAAGTTTGATGTTTAATATATACACGGTGTTTCACACTATTTATATGATGTACTGGGCGAACTTCACGGAAGGGTTTCACGGTTTACCGATGATTTCCTCCCGTGCTTTGCCCCACTCATCATCATTCACCCCGCGGATATGCAGTGATTTTTTTAAAGGCGGTAGTCTTTCTTGGGATACTTCAACGGAGAAATTTAGGTCTGTCTGTCTTTCTGTTTGTCTGTCTGAAGGAAAGAAGACGACTTTTAAGAGCTCGTTTTTCTTTGTTAAACACAATATTAGTGAGAACTGTCTGTTAGTTCTTATTAATATTGTTTGTCTGTCTGTGACACGACTGAGCCGCCCGGCCAAAGTTTATGCATTTGCTGAACACCCAGACTTCTCGAACTGGTAGCTGCGTTCATGCTTTTGGACATTGCCGATCAAAGAGCAAATATTACGCATATCTGAGGCGGAACATCAATATGTGAGTGTTAGGTGGTGTGTTCCTTTACTGTAAAATACCTAGATACCTAATTCTAAAGACCCTAGTGTTTCTTAGGCTGCTCCGAAAACGCTAGTGTACCTTAGGCTGCGCAGAAACGCCGTGCAAAAAAAAAAAAAAAAAGAACGCCAGGCATGCGCGGAAAACGCAGCAAAGTCACAGCGAAAGCTGGAAGAGCAGTATTTCTAGAGCCCGTTTTAAGCTCTCTTGTGGCTACTAATACAAGTACACTAACAACATACCCATTACGCTACTACGCCACAAATCATAATATTTGTGATGTTGGGAAGCACCCACCACGATATTATTCGTCATTCTGAGGAGAAGCGAGGTACCATCTGTAAGGCATTATGTGCACTTTTTTGATGCGACGGTTGATGATTATGAAGAATTATGGCTGAGGCCTTTGTGATGGGTTGAAAGCGTTAAACCACCTACTAGTTAAGTAATTCGCATTGTGTGACGCCCGGTCGTTATTTAACACTTTCGCAACGCTTTATAACCCACGTTAACGTGAGAAAGATAAAGAGAGGGACATAACTTTATTGAGACCCTGAGGAAATTGATGATGGAGACCTTATGGGCTTCCTTGGCAACCTATAGATGTGCGCTTGCGAGGAACCTACTACGCTATAAATCATCATAATTTTTGTGAAGTAGGGTAGCAGCCACTATGCAATTTTTCGTTATTCTGTGGATAACCGTGGCACCCGCTGAACACTTTTAAGGCATTATGTGCACTTGGTTGATGCTGCGGCTGATGGCAATGAAGATTTAGGGCAGAGCCCTTTTTAATGGCTTGGAAGCATTCGACAACGCACTGGTTGTGCAATTCGCATTGTGTGACGCCTGGTTATTATTTTACTCTTTTACCACACTACATTATATATGTAAATGTGCTTCCTTCGCGACATCAAGCATGTATAGGGTCTTTTTGAGAAGGAGTTTCAAGCACCCGCACGGCTCTGAGATAGAATACTGGGTTCTCAATCAGAGGGCCCAGGTTCGAACCTCCTTCTACCTTGCACTTTTCTTCTTATTTCGTTTTTTTTTTTTCATTTCGCGCGATAGTGGTTACGGACACCCGCGGCGGCGGCGGACAATTACGGCGCCAGAAACGGCCCTTGTTGTGATTTCATACCAGCTTTCGCTGTAAAAAAACGGCCGGCAGAAGGTTATCGTCTTTCGACGACATTTGCAGCGAAGCACGGAGATACGCGGCCAATATTTTGACCTCGCACGATTCTGACCTCGCACTATTTTGCAATGTACCCCTTTTCCGTGCAGCGGAAGCTCTCTCCTTTAGAGGAAAGAATCCCGTTTTTCTGCGCCACTTCAAAATAGAGTAGCATTCCTGACTCTCATTACCCGTGTGTCGGGCAGAGCAATGCGGCGCCTGCGACTCGTACAAATAAAACCGAGCGGCGGGGATGGCCGGGGGTGGGTACGTATATATACGCTGGCTTCAGCAGTGTTTTCCTGGAAATGGAAGCGCGCCTTCGGAAACGCGTAGTGGTGTTGACCGGAACATCTCCGTCAGCGTCTCGTATAACCGTGCGGTAGCCTCAAGTCACTTCGGGGCCTCAGACAGCAATAGCAGCGATCGTCAACTCAGCGAGCTCGGGGCTTCGGGACTTGAAGTGCCCGCCACGGACTGCGACTGTGCAGAGCGTTATGGCCCCACGACTATGGTGTTGCATATCTCGATGGCTCGAGGCATCTAAGCACCGTGCTACAACCGTGTGAACGTCACCCTCGCTCGAGAGCTTGGTGCATGAAATTGAGAAGGCCCCGTGCAGCAGTATTTTCAAGAGACGCAGGGGGAGTGTCTGGAGTGAGACGGATTTCGGAACACGCCGAGTGCGCATCGTGAATAAACGAACTGCATTTACCCAGCCTAATTCTCCTCTCATAAGAGACATACGAGAGCCGGGCTCTTGGTTCGCACAGGGGAAAGAGGCACCAGAAGATCACTCAGTGGATCGGCAAATTTTGTATGCGACTCTAAAGGTTGATTCGTGCAGAGCCGCAGCGGACGATAGTGGACAGTTATATCGCTGGGGCCTAACAGTCTGACGATCGAAAGAAAGAAAATGTAGGCTTACTCAGTGATTTGTCGGACCGATGATCAAACTCCAATCCGGTGATCCAACTCCGGACACGGCTATCCCAACTCCAATCGGAAGTAGCAGAGCGAGGTGGTGATCGCCATGCGATGTTCAGTTACTGATCCGGCTGAGGAAGAGGTATCGTCCATGTATGAAGTACTTGAGTCCTGCCGCGCCTCCGCCTCAGTTCTATGTTAATTGAGCATTATTTCTCGTGGAAGCATCCGCAGCAGCACAGATTACAGTCTGGTGTTGTAGCTGTCCTCCCCAACGCCGAGTGCCTTTAGTCTGCGCATGTGCATTTGCAGGTCGTCGTAGAGCAGTCGCCGGTCGCGAACATTTCGGGCTGATGGGACGGGATGATCTCGATGAGCCCTTGCACGTGATGCTGGCTCAGTGCCGTTGGGTTTACAAAACGCTGAGTCAAGATATCGATGGCATCTGCGTAACGTTCAGCCGTCGCCTGCAATACTGCTATAGCTCCATCAGCTTCTCCTGACAAAAGTGGTTTGAGGTAATTGAACCGACCGATACCGGACAGTTCGGGGTTCTTGTGAATGGCTTTCCTAAAATGTTCCCAGAATGGCTGCCACTTTTTCCTTTTGCCATTCAATTTATCTAACTCCAATTTGGGAAGCCCGGCCTTTTGCGATGACATCCAAACAGCGGTTTGTTGATTGGAGCAGGAATGTTTGCTTGTGGGTAATCAGTCAAACTTCGATTAAGTGCTTTTAGTGAGCCGAGATACCTGGCAATCAAGTCATCATAATCGAACACCTGTACGAACTCAGCCTCTCCATCATCGTCTATGTGCGATTCGATAGCGGTATTCACTTCAGTGAGCTGTTTCTGAAGAAGTAAACGCTCGATGAGCGCGCTTACCGCAACGACATCGGTGGCTTGATGATTTGCCAAGATTTCCTTGGCCTTGTTGGTGACGCAGGTCACTTGAGTGCCAAGCACGCGTCGTATCTTCTTGAGCATCTCCATGGCTGTAGTTGATCTTATACTGGTTGGATGAGGTCGATGTCGTCGATGTATTTGAAGATGTCGTTGTTTGTAGATGTCGTTGTTTAGGAAGGTGCAGTTCGATTAAGGTACACTGGGCTTATTTACAATCTTTACACAGGCACAAAAAGCACTTCCAAATACACCGCAAGAAATTGATCACAGCGGCCGTCATCGCGTCTTCACTGGATCGCTCCTTTTCGTCTACTACCCCACCCCACCGCGCACTACTCCTTTTCATTAGGATCCCCTTTTTGCACTTAGGCGCCTCTCTTTCACACAGGAGGCTGACAGAAGCGGCGTCGTTAAACCCGGTAAATAGCTTTGTCGCTGAGTCACCGTCAACAAAACGAAAAACTTACGCGCCGTTCACAACACCGTGGTCTCATCGTCAAAAAATGACGTCATCATCTTCTATCGCAGCCCCGCGTGTGTTCCATGGCTCTACTGTGACGTGACGGCGCATCTGGAACGCGCTTTTATTCTTGGCCAGGCTGTTTGTCACAGTCGCTTCTTCTCTAGCTGCTATCATTCTTCCTTCGCTAAATATGAGGGTTTCGGTAGGCGCCATTGAGCGCCATCGCGACGGTAGCTTTTCGCTCGAAAGCGTTTGATGATGGGCTCCACTGATAATTTACTGATGTTATTTTCGCTACTCGAGTGATGCCCCTTAAATAACACAGTAGTTTTTCAGCGTCTGGGTGAGCTCTTTGTCATTCGCATATTGCTTTAAGTTGACATGAATGTTTACGTCCGGTTTACACTTCGCTCAAACAGTTCATTTTCGGTTTCTAGTAATCGATTTCTTGATACGGTTCTCGTTTCTTCTTCCCGTACTATTCAAGCTAAGGAACGCCTTCGGACAAAAACGATAATCGACGTCCCGGAGACCATATTCTTTTACAGAAAGTGGCTTGAAAACTCCCACACAATGATTGTATTGTGGGCATTTGGAGGTAGAGCAAGATGTGCAGGAGCTTCGTTCTACGCGAATCTTAAGAGGGCATGCTGAACCGGCTTCCGCTGCTTGCAACAGGTGCAGTGCAAATTTATACAGTTGTACTTTTTGCCAAATCAGAAAGTACGCAAACACTAACTGACGAAAGTCCTCAAAGTTGCTCACACACAATTACGACCTTCATGCAAGCATATCTGGATTAAGCTATCCCAACATTGTAAAAAGCGAACACGTCACCGACGTGTTTGAGCTCTGAGCTCATTCACAAAAATTACACCATTTCCCGCTAAAGGGGACAATGAGGCGATGGGAAGCCGGAGCACTTGCACGATCGCGTTCCGTTGGCGTTCGTTGGGCATGCTACCGACCTCGCGTCGTGGAACGCGAAGACAAACGCTACGCGCGTCCTGTGTTCCCTCTAGCCTGGCCGTTAATTCTCACAGGGCGAGCGGGGAACGCAGTCGACCGGCTTGAGAGAGGGGGCAGCGTAGGAGAGGAGAAAGGAGGGGAGGGGGCGCGCATGCACTGGTGCTCATCGTGGCGTTGCGCAGGAGAATTTCGCCATGTCTAGCCCGCTTTTCAGAGGAAGAGTGGAAAGGGGAGGGGAGAGGGGGAAATGGGAGAGGGTGAGTGGAGAGGGGAAGAGGACAGGGGGAATGGTGAGGGGGTGGAGAGGAGGTGTGTGGAGAGGGTATGCGCATGCGCAGTAAGGGTGGTCACGCCGCACACCACCACCGGATTGAACTCCGCCCGAAGATACTTCGCATCTAAAAACTGGGCGGGTATGCGCCACAGAAAGCGGGTATGTGCCAAGGAGTTCCTAGCATAGTATAGCCATGTATAGTGTCTCCAGAGTCCTTCAATAGCGTCCTTCAATACTTTTACTAGTCATGAAGCTTCGCCGTAACTATATGGGGGAGCTTTGTGTGCTGCGTCCAGTCTGTTGGTATCGGGTAGACGGCAGCGAAGGCGGCTGCCAGTGTCAGTGCGAAAAATTGGGGGACGCTTAAGCTTCGCCTTTAAGGGTTGAATGCGACAGCTATATCCTGCCCCTAGTGCGCACTTCGCACACTACGAGTGTTTAACAAAATGCGCGCAATAAGGTGTGTGCCTTATGTAATGGGTAGCATGCTTTAAACCAGGAGCAATTATGCGCGAGAACCTTTTTCGAAGCTGCGATGCACCCACTACGTGGTCTTAAAGGGCCCCTCACCAGGTGACCTAACGAATTTTAGTTAGACATTGCAAGTTGTTGCGAGCCCAATAAAGACCATTATGCCACAAGAATTTTTCTAATCGGTCCCTTAGAAGCTGAGAAAAACAATAATTTTAGCGGCGCGAAACCATGATGCGAGGAGGCGAGCTGCAAACCCTTGCCGCTCGCCCCGTATAGCTTTCGCAAGCCAAATCCCTTCCCTGCCCTCTTCGGCACGCGAGCAGGAGGATCACATAACGCATACGCATGAACACGTCATACGCACAAAATGTCACGAGCGCATGACGTGCCCGAACCAGCCCGAGCCCCCGAGACGCGAGCGGTGTTGTGGCGGCGTTCTTTGCGCTTCATCTCTGCAAGTTATGCCGAATGCGCCCTCGCCGATCACTTGGCTTTCAACCTATTACTGAGCACGAAAGCTGCAACATTTGTACGGACGCGAGACTAGCGGTGTGCCGCATGAACATCTAGTTAGACGCGGGGGGATAAATGAGCCTAATGAGCGCTGGAACGCGGTAGAAAATTAGTTTCGTTGTAAAGGGTGGCGTCTGCACGATGCGCAAAGCGCGAGAACACGAACGCGTGCGAAACGGAGGTACATTAGTCTCGAATCTCGCTGCGATTCGCACTAAAAATTAAAAAAGAAAGCGCACACATTCGGTTTGTGTGTTTTTATTATTGCTCTCAAGTTTTATTCATCCATTCAAGCAACAAATTACACAAACTACACGTCGTGTCAAATAATTATCGCAGTGTCACGTGCTACTGTTGGCGACGTCAGAGCACGGTCGTCTACGCAGACGAGCGACGTCACCGCACTACCATCTACGTAGGGCCATTCTCTCATGTACGTCATCCCCTCATTCTCTGGGCGCGCGGCCGCGAGAAGAAGGGCAAGCAGCGTTCAGCTTGAAATTTGACCCGTTTACGCTGCGCGTAGCGTTGCAAATTTTGGCAGACGCAATCGTGAACGCCCAGTGCATGCATTGCGCTCGTCAGCTCAAAATTGTCAAACCTGGTGAGGGGCCCTTTAAGGGAATACGCGCAGTAATTTGTGTGCCTTTTGTAATGGGTGGCTGTCTTTAAACCACCAAGTGTTATGATATTGACGTGATGTGATGCCCGATGGCAATGTACGCTTGTACCACGCAATATTACTGCCATATTACATCTCGTACTGTGACACCTATACAGGACGCGTATTTTTGGGAAACATCAAAGTTACTTTCAGCGCAGCTCCAAGCAGAGGCGTGGCTCTGTGGTAGAACACCTGCTTGCCACGCAGACGGCCTGGGTTCGATTCTCACTCGGACCAAACATTTTTATTATTTATTTTATTTGCAGCTTTTTCGATTTTTCGGTCACGGACAGGATGATGATTTTTCGCTCACAACCAACGGTGCCGGCGCCGAAGCCGACGGCGGAATTTCTGCGATACGAGCTCTTTAACGCTATCGCGTTAAAATAGCTTGGCTAGTCAGAACGCAGTTTTCACCTTATGTCCTGTATTGTGCCTGAAGGTCGGAAAGGATGCCGCGTGCATGCTGCGTATCCTGGATTCGATCAGGATACCAGGGAAATGACGAAAGGTTGTCGTTGCTCTGGCTGCCTATAGACAGCAAACGGCGGGAAATGTGGAAGCGCGCCATACCATGACGAGAAACCATGGTTTCACAATTTACTCCCCGCTTGCGCGTGTCTGGGAAAAGAACTTCGATGAGAGTGACATTGATCGCTTGCACCAGTGGCTGGTCGCAGGTTGTGTTGCGGCGTCGCAACGCGATGTTCCGAAACTATTGCCGGACGGTGTGCTGAGGATCTTCGACGGCCTCGCCGCGTATTTGTTTACGGTAAAAACGTCCAGAGCTCGCCCGCCTACACAAGAAAAACCTAAAAGATACACGCAAGGTATGCGCTGTGGATGTTTATCAGAGCAAAAATCTGAACTAAATAAAAAATATTTCGTTGAGAGTGCTGGTATCATAGGGTTTGAAGTTGGTGAAGCAATAAAGAATTCCTTATCGCCGTGCAAAACAAGCCTGGTTCTGACACGCTTACTGAAGATGTATTAAACACCTGATGAAAACCGTGACGCTCACGAATGTCGGATAAAAAGAAAAATAATTTAGTGGAGTTCGCAACTGAAGAGCCGAATAAAGACACAGGCTCCCTTAAGCAATCGTCTTAGACTAATCGAATGGTTAATGCAATGTTCTCTTTCTCCAGTCGATGTATCGATCCTGCATGGCCCCCCACCAAAAGCTGTCTGCACCTAAGGTGGTTTTCCACTGCCTCCAGGATAGGAGGCATTGCAAGGTTTCTGCACCACGCCTGTTTTTGCACTGCCACCGTGATCAATCCAACGATCACGGAGGCAATGCAAAGCGACGATGTCATATGATGACGTCATCGTGTGGCGCCACGTTACGTGACGTCATGGTGACATCACAAAATTTGGCGAACTGTTACATCATGACGACGCCATCACGTGATGATTATTTTTGGCATTACTCTTGTTGACGCCGACGGTCAATTTTTGCGTTTCATGAGGCATCTAAGGCCTCCGCCTTAAAAACAGTAAAGAAGCACTGCCCAAACTACACAGTATTGCATAAGCGACCGAAATTTAAACGCGGCACGGTGCCGTAGTGATAAACCAATGGAAAAGAAAACACAAAACCAGGGAAAAATCGTATAAAGCATTCCTTGGTGCTCGTCAATTGCTGAATTTAAAGCACTGATTCATTCAAAGTGACTATTGGTTCGATAACTACGAGGCTATATTAGGATATCATTGTATACACACACCAGATGCATAGACTGAAAGATCTGATATGCGCGTTCAAGAGTTGCAGCCACTGTACTCCTCTAGAGCCCTTGAAGGACTCTGGCTCATCCACAGATTTCCACTGGATGATTTAAGAAAACGGAAGAAACATGCTTTTACAGCGGTAGTATAACGCATAGCGGAGGCAGCATGCGTTTGTTGCCGACGAGTTTCATTCTGGAAGGCCTCATTCGACGCTAAATTGCACTGTATTAGAGCTTCCCAGAATGTACCTGAAGGTAATATTGCTCTGAAGATATAATCAACGCTCAACGATACATTTAATGTGTAGCGAAGCGTTCGAATTCGGTAATGGGCCGTCCTCTCGAACACCTTCTAGTGGGTCGCCCTCTTCGGCTCTTTTCGGAGAGAACGCAGCTCGTGCTGAGAGTCGGGCCTGCCTTGACTGTGGCCGCTAATAAACCTCTTTATAAATCAAGTTTTTCAGTTCCGATGCGTGCAGTAGAACTGCAGTGCCGGCTCCGCTCCGATGACTCCCCCCCCCCCCCCCCGGGCGAGGACGCCCCTAGCGGCTGCTCCTGTCCCTATATCAAACTTTCGCGGAAGCCTCATGACGAGTAAAAGTATTCAAGGACTCTGGTATAGCCTAGGAAAGGGGTGCGAAAGGATAGTGAGAGTGAGAGAGACTGATGTGAGGGTGAGGAGCGAGGAAAGGAGCAGCGCAGGAGGTAAGCATTGGACAGTGCATCTGTCCATGAAACATGAAACAAAGTGGAAACATGCGCAATGTCGGAAGAACACAGGAAAACAATAGAAGGACACTTTGTAAATTCCAAAGAGTGTTCGGCGAAAGCCTGTGGCCATTCGACTGACTATGCCACAGGCTTCCCAAGCAACGCTTAGCGGCGCTGCTGCTCTTGACAGGCAGCGCCATCTCTGGCAGAAAAAGAGAAACTGGAGTGTCAGGAGCGCGCGTTTTCCATTCTCTCCACCGCGTTGCCGCTCGCTCCCGTGCACGTCCAGAGCTCTCGCGGTGCACTTGCGGCGTCTCACAATGTACCGCTTGCAGTGCGGCTTCAAAAGGATTTTCAGACTTGACTGGCACTTCCGAAAAGCGAACTTGATAAAATGAGAAAGGCTCGTCAATCACGTTAACGGTGAAGAGCAGACGATCGACGACAACCACGCCCGACTCAAAGCGAAATGCATTTCCCAAGTCGCGATTACACCGTGTAGGACGTATACCTCGAGGTAAGTCTCATTCTGTCAGGTTAAAGATGAATAATGGTCCACATGCACTCCGACATGAAGCCGTACACGCTATCGATGTTCTGCGGCGTGTACTACGAATCATATGATTGTTGTATTGATATGGCATGCTTACAGTAGCAGCCGTGTACTTTCGTGAACAAACGTTTACGGCGTGCGAAAAAAAGATTATACGGCCATGGCACTGCTTCCTGAGAAGGTTAGAGTCAAGTCCTCCGTGCCGCTGGAGAATCACCCGCCGATTAAGACGCGAGGCAGCTAGCTGACCTTTAACCACTGTGAAGCAAGATGAACTGCTCGCCTCGTTTTTTCGGGCTTTCGCGCCATGCTTGCAGTCTCTTTTTATGATATCGACATGACAGGCGTATAAAACCTGCTGCGCGAACGCGGCTAGAAAATCGCAAAAAGTCAGAAGGTTACTTCAAGGTTGCAACTGCAAAGCATGTATTAAGTGCGAGTTATATTTAGCGGCTTAAATATATATCACCCTAATAAAGTGACAAAAACAAAGGAAACCTGCAGAACGATGTCAAAGCTTGCTGAAAATGCACTGACGTCCGTTCCGGCGTGATAAAGCAGCCTTCCCGACGCGTGAAATGCAGGCGCCGAACTTCTGACAATGTGCCGAGTTCAGTTGAATTCAACCAACCAGGCAATGCTAACGGTATAACGCGAATGTGAACGTTCAACAACGACGAGTAGGTCTCATGAACACGGGCAATCAAAACACAAAGTTGCTTCACCTACAACCGTAACTGGACTTTAACAATACGAGAAGACAGCGAGTAATCATTACTGTAGTCGCTGCGTGCATGCGCCGCGTTACTTACCGATTCAAGTAGTCGGAACGAACGAAAGCGATGAACTCAGACAGCCAATATAGAAGGCGAGACAGCGCTGTCAGCTATCCACGCTTGCCGCCTTTATTTCTCGTACGACACGCCCGGGAACCGATACAGTTTAACACGTGAATCGTTGTGCCTTGGTGTTGTCTGCACTGTTGTGGCTGGCCACTAAACCGCAATACTTCGGACCACGCTTGCGCTTCCGCGGGGTCGCTTCTGCCATCGCGGAAATGCGCAGCTTCGCACAGCAAGTCTCTCGGTTCAACGTACCCAGCTGACGGCCCCCCAGATACCCGCACCGAGAGAAGAACGCGTGCGCACGTGCGCTACCGCTACCGTGAAAGGGGCTGAGTCGGCCGCGCAAAAGTTCAGAGCTTTCCGACAGAGCCGCAGCGCGGCTGGCGCGGCGCTGTCGTCGCGCTGCAAACTTGAGCTTGGGTTCCCTATGGTATCGGGGGAACCCACATTCTTGGGGCGCTTCTCCAAACCGCTTGCCATGGAATCATTACCGGGCCTGCTTGGGAGCCATCCGACTAACTCGACCGCTGCAATGAGACGTCTGACGAGGGAACGTTGCTATGCTGTTGTCTAACGAAGGAGCGCTGCTAAGCTGACGAAGGAACGTTATTGACTGTGCCTATGCGCCGCTGTGCCATCACGTGATTGCTGAGAGAGTGTGATGGGGAGGCCACAGTTGGCACCGTTCCGGGGCATGGACGGACAGACGCCGCGAATATGAGACATTAGAGGCTTTCGCCTTAAATGTAGCTAGAAGGAGTGCAATAGACAGAATTGTAGACAGAAGTGTGCTCCTTCTGTCTGATTCGTTTTTCCTGTGTTCGTCCGGTCATTGCGCACATATCCTACCATAAGAATGCAACAACTCGGCCAACAAGAAGCTCTTCTGAGATACCGAGTATTATATGGTTAAGCCAGGGGGTGTACAAGTAGAGCAAGGGTGAGGAGGACTGATCGGGTGCTGGGGAGAAGAAAGAGGATGAAAAGGAGGAGGTGGGAGGGTGAGCCATAGCATCGCCCTGTAGCAATATGAAAGGGAACATACGAGCGCGTGGCAAATAGCCTCAAACCCCACGCAGGGCGATTCGCGGGGGCCGCTCTCGAAAAAAAAGTGGAAAGGGCACCGCGGTTCCGCTTAATGTCGGCAAGCCCGCCTCGCTCTTGCTGATAAAAAAAAAATCGGCAGATCCCACGCAGTGTGGGAATCGATGTAATGCGAAGCAGCCAGCAAAGAGCTGCATACATTGTCTTGTTTTTCATTGAGGCTAATGAAGTCATTCATGTCGTGACATCTAGTTCCATATAACGCGAGATTGTCATACATGCATGCGCATACAATCTGGTATATGCCATGCTAATGAAACATATATTCTGCTACATATATGGGATGCGTGACCTGCTATTTATGTACGGCACTCCTGTCATGCCGTACCAATTTAGCTATATATCCAGTTAACAAAATGGCCGCGAGTGCACCATGAGCGTGGCATCTAAATCATACCTACATGACATGCATGTCATGATTTTCGTGTTACCACCTGTTATATATGTTCGCCACACAGACGTCGCGCAATACCAATTTTGGTCTATATCAAGCTAGCGAAACGGCCGCCAGCGCACCACGAGTGTGGCACGTAAGTCATGCCGTACATGACATACGTGTTATGATTATCATGTTAACTCCTGTTTGTGTTCGAAACAGTCATCTCGCGCAATACCAATTTTGGTATATATCAAGCTAGCGAAACCGCCGCCAGCGCACCATGAGCATGGCACGTAATTCATACTGTGCATGACATGCGTGTCACGACTTTCATGCCTCGCCGCGGTGGTCTAGTGGTTATGGCGCTCAACTGCTGACCCGAAGGTCGCGGGATCGAATCCCGGCCGCGGCGGCTGCACTTTCGATGGAGGCGAAAATGTTTGAGGCCCGTGTAATTAGATTTAGGTGCACGTTAAAGAACCCCAGGTGGTCGAAATTTCCGGAGCCCTCCACTACGGCGTCTGTCATAATAATATCGTGGTTTTGGGACGTTAAACCCCAGATATTATTATTATTATGACTTTTATGTTACCACCCGTTATTTGTGCTCATCACACAGTCGCGTCGCACGATACCAATTTTGGTCTATATCAAGATAGCGAACCGGCTGCGAGCGCACCATGAGCGTGGCATGTAAATCATGCTGTACATGACATCCGTGTCATGATTGTCATGTTAACTCCTGTGATTTGTGTTCGTCGCAACTAATTTTGTTGTATATCAAGGGAGTGAAACGGCCGCCAGCGCACCATGAGTGTGGCACGTAAGTCATGCTGTACATGACATGCGTGTCATGATTTTCATGTTAACTCCTGTTATTTAGGTTCGCGACACAGTCACGCCGCGCAATACCAATTTTGGTGTATATCAAGCTAGCGAAACGGCCGCAAGCGCACCATGAGCGTGGAATGTAAATCATGCTGTACATGACATGCGTGTCATGATTGTCATTTTAGCTCGTTATTTGTGTTCGTCACACAGTCACGTCGCGTGGTGCAAACTTTGGTGTATATCAAGCTAGCGAAACGGCCGCCAGCGCACCATGAGCGTGGCACGTATGTCATGATGTACATGACATGCGTGCCATGATATTTATGTTAATTCCTGTTATTTATGTTCGTCGCGCAGCTACGTCGCAATATACCTATTTTTGTGTACATCAGGCTAGCGAAACGGCCGCCAGCGCACCATGAGCGTGGCACGTAAGTCATGCCGTGCATGACATGCGTGTCATGATTTGCACGTTAGGACCTGTCACTTATGTTCGTCATACACTCTTGTCACGCCATACCAAATTTGGTATATAGAAAACTAACGAAACGGCCGCAAGAGCACCAAAACAGTGGCATGTAAATCATGTCGTTCATGACATGGATATCATGATTTTCATGTTATGACCTGTCACTTATGTTCCTCATAAAGTCATGTTTCGCCATACCAATTTTGGTGTAAATCCTATTAACGAAACCGCCACCCTTTTAGATGCGAAGCAGCTTATGGCGGGTGCTTTGTCCCTCACTCCCGCGTCCCGCGGCGTCCACCCCCAACTGAGCATGCGCGTCCCCTCCTCCTCTCTCTCCTCTAGGAATACGGAGCGGCGCGCGCGTCCCCTCCACCTCTCCCCTCTTCCACGCTTCCCCCGCTCCTCTAGGAATCCTCCACTCTACGGAGCGGCGCGCACGAGAGGAGGTGCGACAGCTGCATTGGGCGCGAGGCCCACCACTGGAGACGCGGGCGCTGCAGTCGCTGTGACGTGCAGATTTAGATCACGTGACCTCGCCTCGCTCTGGCGAAGGGAAGCGGATGGTTGAATGCGTTGTTTTTAACCGCGATTTCGCCTTTGAATAGCGTTGTTTTGCTCTCACTTCTTGTGTGTGGACACCTAGAGGCTACACAATCCGGAAAAGTGCAGTAAGGGTTATCGGCGGCATGGTACTTTTCTGCTCCGTGTCACAGCACGCTACGTACGCGAAGGGGCCAGGCGTGAGCTTTCACTTTTACCGCCACCCTGCTTTTCACGAGCATGATGACGCTGCAACCTGCCTTTCTTTTTTGTTACTTCCAGTTTGTGGTGTAGAAATGGCCACCGACCATGAATATTTTCACAGTGAAAAATGAATGCGCGAACAGTTCGGTTATGTATGTTTTAAAATGTGACGTAGGCAACGTGCGGACATGTGTGGAAAGTTGCCGTAATGGCCATTAAGCGTGTGTGCGCCATTGTCTAGATTGTCAGATTCTATATAAAGCTGAGAAATCCAGTTATTTTCTCTTTCCTTTATGTTTGCCTTATCCCAGTCTATTTCATGGACAGTTGTTTCTACGTGTTCGGCCAGCGCGTCCAATGAAACCTTTCTTACGTCATACATGTGCTGCTTGAGTCTTTCCTGGGAGTTACCTGTCTCGCCGACGTAACTTACGTAGGGCTGGCGAAGCAATCCATCCTTGCACATCACAGGGATGCCTCCGCATGGTGGCGCCACAGTACGCCCTGGCGCCCAATTACTCCGCTAGGGGCGCCACTGTAGTTCCGTGGAGTGAAAACGACGGAGCGTGCGATCCTCATTCTTTCTCCTCTGCAGCGCCGCGAGGAGCGCTCGGGCCGCTGCCGCGAAACGGGATCGGCGACGTGGCGATCCCGAACTTCGGGCTCGTGAAGCCGAAAGAAAACGTGAACGGGGGCTAGCGCACCCTGAGCTCCGGGCTCGGGAAGCCGAATCGAAACGTCAACGTCGAGTGGCGTTGCCTGTCTTCTCTTATACATTCTCGTTCGTCCTCTCAATAAAATTGCACCACCTCCCACTCAAGCTAACCGTCTAAAGGGACCCACGCATCCACACGTGGGCCCTTAGCGGGAGATGGTATAATTTTAATGTTGCTCACGGTTTTACAG
Organism: Rhipicephalus sanguineus; assembly: GCF_013339695.2. Taxonomy (NCBI): domain Eukaryota; kingdom Metazoa; phylum Arthropoda; class Arachnida; order Ixodida; family Ixodidae; genus Rhipicephalus; species Rhipicephalus sanguineus. Next base: position 233,065,534 of record NC_051178.1, read on the forward strand.
CATAGTATAGCAAGGAGTGGAAAAGTATATGCTAAGCAGAGCTTAGCAATGCAAAGTCGTTCATAATATAATATTGTTACGTAGATGAAGGGAAGGAAGACGAAGTGCTGGACAGCCCGACTGGCGCGCGTGTGTGCTGGTCAGCCAGCTTGACTCGTCTACCAATTCTTCTTTGTAAATATACATTGTATATACCAAAACAACCCCGTATCATATTGGTGGAGGTGCGGGGTACTGCAGCAGGCAACGGAGCTCCGCAGCGGACGTCGCATCGCCCTCCCAACCATGGCTAACGCTGAGGCTTCCGCATCAACGTCGCTGTCTCCATCAACGTCGCCGTCCCCACCACTTGTTTTCGTACCACCTAAGGATCCCGGTACGTTCTGTGGGACCGATGGCGTCGACGTTGAAGACTGGTTGGCCATGTTTGAACGCGTGAGTGTACCGAACAGATGGGACCCCACACTTCAGCTGGCCAATAAGTTGTTTTACTTGAGGGGCACCGCAAAGGTGTGGTTCGAAAACAACGAAGAAGAACTTACTAGCTGGGACCGATGCAAAGAAAAGTTGCGAGAGGTCTTTGGTAAACCCGCCGGCCGTAAGATCGCCGCCAAAAAGGAATTGGCCTGCCGTGCCCAATCTTCCACGGAATCATACCTCTCCTATATTCAGGACGTGCTGGCTCTCTGCCGAAAGGCCGACAATGACATGACGGAAGGTGAGAAGGTCGGGCATGTCCTGAAGGGGATCGCCGACGACGCATTCAACCTCCTGATGTGCAAGGGCTGCTCTACCGTGGATTCGATCATCAAGGAGTGTCGTCAGTTCGAACAAGCAAAAAGCCGTCGCATTCTCCAACCGTTCGCCAGACTTCCAAACACCGCTGCCACGTGGACGTGTGAAGACCAGTCGACACCGCAACATTCTTCGCCGCCGGAAGACCTTACACGAATTGTTCGTCGTGAACTGGAAGCGATGGCGCCCTCCGCATTCTATTCACGCAGCACCGATGCCCCTGTTACCGTTCCTCTCGTTCAAGCCATCGTTCGTCAGGAGCTGGAAAATATCGGAGTGCATTCCGTGTGTTCTGTTGCCACGCCCAGAGTCAGCGAACGTCCTTCTGCTATGTCCTTCTCAAACCGACGATTCTCTGCACGTTCTCGCAACCCGGCTGAGTGGCGAACTGCAGATGACCGCCCAATATGTTTCACCTGCCACCGCGTTGGACATATTGCTCGTTACTGCCGCAACACATGGTCCTCGGTACCTCGTGCAACGACCAATATGACCCGTTTTGACGGTAATGCTCACCATTTTTCTCCCGCTCCCGAGACCAACGCCACTGACAATGCCGCTAGGAACACTTGGTACAGCCGCTCGCCTTCGCCACGTGGACACCAATCTCGTTCGCCGCATACACGTCGCCCATCGTCCCGTTCGCCACAGCCACGACGTCTATCGTCCCCCGTGGCTTTCGGCCGCACCATGTCGGAAAACTAAGAAGTGCAGCCCCCGGAGGTGGTGCTGCATTGACGACTACGGCAGCAAATCCTCTCTCTGTACCCACTAGATGAAGTGAAGGAAGACGAAGTGCTGGACAGGTACGCCGTCTACTTTAACGTCAATGACAGCAAAGCGGTGGATATGTGTGGGTGCAGAGCAGTGATGTGAGGCGGAGAAAAACGTAAAAGAGGAGGGAAGAGGACAAATAATAGCATAGTCTTGTATAGTATACTATAGGAAGGTGTGGGAAAGGGAAGTAAAGGTGACGAGAACGGAAAGCAGGTGGGGAGAGGGTAAAGCACAGCATAGCCACTTATAGTATAGTTTAGCAAGGGGAATGGAAAGGGAAGTGAGAGTGAGGAGGAGAAAAAGGACGAGGGAAAGGCCACCAGCTGCACTCTTTCCTCAGTCTTCGCGCCACTTGTGCGTAGCTGCCCCATATTCGTAAGTGCTTACAGAAACGGGTGCAGCATACCCGTACACCACGGCTCATGGTATGCGGGCATGCGCCGTACATGCATCACGTTGTGCATCAACCCAGGTCAGCATAAATGCACTGCAAAACCTTTATAAGACAATATCCGTGGATTAACCAAGAGAAAGCCATACCGTTTTGAGATAGTTGGTGACATGTAGCACACAAACGCTTATGTATACAGTGCGGACGGATTGAAAGCGCGACATCAATTTTCTTTAGCATAATCACTGCTACGAGCAACTGCTTGAAATAATCGCGCCATGTCGTTACGAATATGGCCACTAAAGGTAATATTGGCTCTTATGTAAGCGTTCGAGTAAAAATTATACCAATATTACACGAACTGAGGATGCTAGAAACAAAAGTACATGCATTAAAAAGCCCTTATTATCGCGTTTCAAGCCGTGAGCACGGTGCTTCTATGACTCAACTAGCCATAGTTTAGCGTTGGTCATCCCCTCCCCCCAGGAATGCTCCAACTAACGTTTGCTATACTTACTTTCGATAAAAGTGACGTCTGTATTGTCACGTGAGGGCCACCCTTACGTCAGGCAATGAACTACTCTTAAGACGCGCTTGCAGTGAACATTCCTGGTAAGCTCACTATATACACACCACTACTCCAATTACGCAAGGACGTCTGTCCACCTCGGAAGACATGGTGGAAATTCTGTCATAAGAGCCACTCGCTTTGTAGCAAAACGTCGGGCATACGCCGTGATTTTTTTAAGGTAAGCGCCACTTACAGTTGAATAGGTTTTGGTGCTTTTAATGCTATTCCATGACACTTCTAAGCGCTGTTACCGTTTGCAATAGACGTCACGTGAATAAATTGGTCGAAAGCATATAATAATATCCGGGTTTTAACGTCCCAAAACCACGAGATCATCATGAAAGACGCCGTAGTGGAGGGCTCGGGAAATTTCGACCACCTGGGGTTCTTTAACGTGCATCTAAATCTAAGCACACGGGCTTCAAACACTTTCGCCTGCATCGAAAATGCAGCCGCCACGGCCGGGATTCGATCCCGCGACCTTCGGGTCAGCAGTCGAGCCCCATAACCACTAGACCACCGTGGCGGGGCGAATTGGTCGAAAGCAAGAAGCGTTCGTGAGGTTACAGTATATATCGCTCGTCCCAACACAACTCACATCAGCAAGATTTTCCTATGGAATGCCAGCTCAATTTTTTTCAGGGAATTTTTAAAACATTGCTGTGTTGTGATCCGTCAGTATGACAACGGGTCTGATATCCTCGTAGGCGCCACGTCTTCTGCCTATGACCACTCTCTTGTTGCGCTCGGTCTGAGAAAACTACAGATCTTGTTGCCAAAAGCGGGCATGTTTAGTGGCGTAATATTCAGCGTACTGCCGTGCTTCCAGCAATGCGCTACGCTCGGGTGCAACTTGGTCAGCCGCGAAATACCAGGCAACGTGCCCTGAAGATGCACGTCAATATTCTTTGTATACGACAGCATAATATCTCGAAATATTGACGCATATTTTTAAAACCCATGCTATCACTCCCACATATGAAAGATAGCCCTGGTCTTTCTTCGGGAAATGTATAGCCAGAAAAATGGAGCTGATAGCTCGCAAGAAAAATGTCTAACAAAGAAGCATTCTGAATTATGAAAACACGGCTTTTTCGGGCGCAGGACTCGGAATAATTTACTTTGCGCGTCAGTAATTTTGCGGACACCCTTTGTCGTCTCCACTTCATCATCAGCTCAATATTTTGAAAGCTCTGAACAAGTTTTTGAGTGAGACAGAACAAGACAAAGACTGTAAATAGCATTTCAACATTTAAGGTTTTGCTTCATCACCGCCTTTCTCCTCAAAATCAACGCCTCCCGTCCTCTAATTCCCACCCCTCCCTTTTGTAACGCTGAGTGCCAGGTCAGAAAATTATTTTCGGCCAACCTCTCGGCTTTTCTGCCATAATGAACCTCTTTCTCTATCTGGCTTCGTCGTCTCAGCTTAGGTACATCGTTGTTCCCTTTAGAATCATTGCGGCGAGTACTTTCGGAACGGCGAGAAACCTGCCTGAAAGCCGGGCTCTACGCTCACCTACTCCAATCAACATGTCTTCTAACACGGTCCAGAGGAATCACTCATTACACAGGTTTGAAGACAATGCCTCTGGAGACTCTTCGGCTTCGTAAATTAACGCATGTAACATTCCTGTTTCGCTTGATGTGCAGTGTTGCAGTTTGTACGTTTAACCTATTCACTCTACAACGCACGTTTCTACGTTCAAAAACGGATTATAGTCCAAGCAAATGCCTTCATTTTGGAACTTTGAAAAATAACTAGCGTGCTGCTGATATTAGTCAGTAGGGCCTACATATAAGTCTCTATATTTCGCTACAGAATCTGAAGAACTAAGCTTCGTGGTGGAGCAATAATTTTGCAACTTTATCTTAAAAACCAGACAGAAGTTGTCTTTTACAGCGCGATATTTTTTCCGCTACTAGCGTGACTAGCTGAGCAGATATGATGCTCGTTGAAATACTACGTATACTGCATTTCTTGTGATTTGTCAAACTTCCTCGTTTCCTTTAAGCAAAATGTTACGAAAGGCTTTCTTGAGATCAAACAAACACAAGAGGATTATCTGCGGGGCACTAATACCAAATTGCTCATATGTTCAGTAATGGTGTTTTTTTTTGTATTTAGCACTCACGTAGGAACCGCGAAGCAGTACACGCCTGGCGAAGATTCAAAGCGTAAGACCGTTCTGCTCGAGCGCTAGTTAAGTCTTTGCGAAGGTGTAGCTTTTATTGACTGCTTGAAAGACCGCAAGAGACATCTACTCCTGACTACTCTCCAATAGCCTTGGACAACTTGGTCACCTTCCATGATGAGCGAGTTTCGTAACCTGTTTTGGAGGAACGCCACGGAAAACGTAAGAACTGCGGTTTTACTCATCAACCCACATGAACGAGGATCTTTCCGTGTTAAGTTAATCAAAATGCCCTCTTTTCCGCAATGTCCTCGCAAACGGGATAGTATTGCCCAAACGTGAACCTCATCGGGAAAGATAAACACACTTTCGATTAGCAAACAGTATTCAACTTTCAAGTTTTGGAGTCCTCTGAACAGATTCGGCGAGAAAACAAGTTGCGCATCTCTTTGTTTGGGCCAACTATTCTTTATCGGAAGTATGCTCATCATGAGAGCGATAAAAGTAGTCCTTCGACGTCTGCGTTTTGGGGACAGGAAATCACTTTTTGCATTCATGACCAAAACAAATTCATAGGCGTTCCCCGTTGACAGTTGCGTCCATGAAATCATAAGCAATGACTTTCTTGCCATTCACTACGTAAATGCAACCGCAAAGTTCAATGTGATCCCTCATTACCGTGCTGATCTCTTTGATATGGCTGACGAAAAAAAAAAAGGTCATTTTAGTTGAAGTGGCCAAATAAAGCATGACGATAGAGTCTTTTCGTATGGGTTTGCATTGCCCTTATATAATAAACATTTCAGGTGGGCGAAGTGGATTGCGGTATGAAATCATCCCTCTTCGGGCTGTATCAAGCTTGCTACGTCGGTACAGTGATCGCTTGCGGCTGCTCTAGCTGTGCTGCTGATCTCAAGCATTTTCGGCTACACAGATTTTGCCCTGGATGCACGCAGGTGTAATAATGGACACGGTGATATTTTTCTGGCTTTTTTCCTTGCAAACTTTCCCCAGTACGCAATGAGAATTTATGCCCGAGGTATCGACTGCATAATTTAGGCCGCATAACGACACTGAGTATTTGGATCTTGGCCGCTTTTAAGTTTTCGGTGTACTTGCGCGGCGGAGTCATGCCTAAACTGACTTTTACTCTTTCACCGGACGTAGTCGACACGCTTGAAGAGCTAGAAGAGGCACTCGATAAAATCCAAATCTTACCTTGCTGTATCACAAGCGGTTGCATACTTAGGAGCCCCATGCAGACGACTATCGAATGAAGTAGTTCACTGCATACAAAGCTCAAGAACGCCTACCACAATAAGAACGTGCACAATCAACTGAAATTTCCATCAACACAGGACTGCCTCCAATGCGCAAAGGCGTCAGATTTCGCTTGTTTACTTTGTGAAGGCAATCGAATAACAAGCGAAGGGAGTCTGGAATATGTGAAATCACGCGAGCAGCTTAATCTTGCCTTACTTACCACGCCCATTCGAAAACAGTTTCGGCTCGCAGGAATCTATGATCATCTTCTGCAGAGGCCTTTTGTGATGGCTTTGCCGCCTTTTCGCTATGGCAAATCTCGCGAGGCTGAGATGCCTGCCGATGTGCGTTCTCATCATCCTGACACGCAAGACCGCACGTGGCAAATGTTTGAAATACGCCAGCTTTTTTTCCTTTTCTTCTTTTCCCTCTTAGCATTTTCATTGCTCTTGTTCTGTTCGGAGTTGATAATAGAGAAACGTCATTGGGCTCGCGCTGTTTATAGAAAATTACACCACCCTTTTTTCGTCGTTATGGGTAAACATCAGGACAGCATCAAAGCAACATAAAAAAAGAAGTATTTTCCACTGCAGAGCTGTTAAAAATATTTCCGCGAGAATGTGCCACAGAAACTGTGCAAGCTCCACACTTATCACCGGTTCTGTTAACTGAAGAAGTTGTCGAGAAATAGAATGTTCGGCGATGGCTAAAGGCGTGCGTTTCGCTGGATAGATAAGATAGATGAGTAGATGAGATAGATAGATAGATAGATAGATAGATAGATAGATAGATAGATAGATAGATAGATAGATAGATAGATAGATAGATAGATAGATAGATAGATAGATAGATAGATAGATCTGAAAGCAAAGGGCGGGTAGAAAAAAAGAAGTGCAAACTCTCAGTGCCATATTTATTATACTCACTGCGCTTCCCTTGATTCCACTTGCGCCATGCGTGCAAACGCCGACACTGTCACCTCGACAGTGTGTGTTCACGTAACCCCGCCTCCAAAAGTTTTCGGAAAGCGAAATTTCCGACAAAGCTGTATTCACGCTTTGTCTGAGATCATAGCCACAAACTAAACGTTCCAGCCTGTAGTGATGCCTGCGATCTATAGAGTTACCAGCTAGGTTAGCAAGCGAAGTGCAGTAACTGAGAAGAAATTCGCATTTTCAGTGAATCCCGCGTTCCGAAAACTTTTGTGGGCGGGTGTACGTTCGCATCGGGCTCAATGTACTTGGTCGGACATTTCTTTTTTCGATTGGTTATCATGTTCTCATAGTACACCGTAGAATTAGGTTGTCTATGCCGCGAATCTCTGCGTGGTTTTCTTTTCGTTAATCACGGTGTTGAGGTGGCTATCATGCACTTGTCGATATACACCACGTGGTTTCATTATTAATTTTCTTTAATATTAAAATTAGCACAGCATCGGGCTCACAAGTTGCAGTTGCGTTTCTTTTATCTATTCCTTGCGTGGATGTTTTCTAGGAGGCTTTCTGCAAGGCGTTATAGGATGTATTATTAGGCTTTTTAGGCGGCATTAAACAGCCGGCAGGTCATCAATATTTGTGAGTGCTGACGGTGAGTGGGTCGCGAGAAACCCTTGTTGCCGAAGAAAACGTAGTGTCCTTTTCGCGGGTGACGCTTTCGACCGACGTTCCGTCTAAAAGCGGAGTGATTGCATCTCCACACAAAGAGTCGATTTGATGCACTCTTTGACTCTTTTAGGAATGTTTCGCAACGCGACGATGGAGGTACTTATGAGCAGCAGCCATGAGCTCCATATTCCCCAATAGACAGCACCCACGGATTTCGTTTTGTATTCAGCTTTTGAGAAGGTACCACTTCTTCGAGTGACACGTCACCCAGACCCATCACGAACACAAGCGTGTTTGAAAGCCTTCTAGGGAATACGTTACGATGTCGTGAGCGTGTGATACCTCGAAATCTGCATTTAAACACGCAAGCGTTTATCGAGTGCGAGATCGATGGTTCACGAGGGCGGGATCAGAGTGCAGAATACCGGCCAATGCTAGACGACGCGGTCGCTTGCACATCACGGGTGGCCAAATGAAGTATTTCCATTCGTCGGGCAATACCAGGAACAGCACGATTTCAACTGGACCAGTCCCGTTGCTCCACTAGGAGTGAAACCGTTGTACATCAAAATAGATATCTCTAGCAAGTTAAAAGGCTCTTTCTGTTAATTTATTTGACACAAGGCACCAGAGAGGTGGTCTAAGTGGCAGCGTCTTTCAGAGAACGCCCACGCCGAGTCTCTGTAACAATGTACGCATCAACCGCAGTGCTACGCGCAACGCTGCCCGGTACGAGTGGGTTGCTCGCTGCGTTGCCAGTTTGTTCGTGCCGTCCAGCTTAGATGCACAAGCCCTTGTAAGATTTCCTGACATATCACTACGCTGCGCTTATGATGCGTTTTACATAACAGATTGATTATTATTTTGCTTTTGTGGTAGGTTCAAAGGAGGTTGCAAAGAAAGGTAAATTACATGAACACTGACTTTATCGATACGCCTATTAACCGCTGGAAAAAGGAACAGAAATCATTCATTGTCACGCGATCGCCTTGCACGTAAAAGAAATACATAAATTCAGAAGTAATACTGCTTCTATCGGTGTGTTCTAATTACAAAGGTGAATGAGATTGACAAAGCGAGCACCCTCTATTTGCACATTTGTTTCTGCATACTTGTTCGCTTTTGAGGTAGCTTATTCTATTTCATATGTAGCTGTTGTATTTCTATATATACCTTGGACGAAACATGCCGGGATATTCTGGAATACGATTCTGCTTATTCGTATTCTACTGCTTGGAACAAATGGGGAGCCAGCCACACATCCCGAAAGTATTCCACAACGAATCTGCAATAGTGGAATACTGGATAAATTCACACAGTGAAGTTGTCTTTCATGCTTGCAAGAAGACTCAGATAAATATCCACCACCCTCTGCTGACAGCTCTGCCGAAAGCATTTACAATTTGGTCTATAAGTAACTACAATTTTTTTCAACTAATCGAAAAAAATATGGCTCTGAACATTCGAACAGTTGTTTTCCTGTTAAGTCCTGCTACAGGCGAAGCATCCTGTGCTCGAAATTTTCAGGAGATTCAGTACGACACGTATACGACTGACTGGATCATGATTCCAGTGAGCGACGTCTTAGAAAGCACTAGAGACATGTTTCAAATTGCTGAACAGTATTTAAATTGCTCGAGAACACATCTAGGTAAAAAGCACATGTATGGCAAAATATTCTGTCTCTCCCTGCCGAGAGCAACTGTAGTGCACCGACAGTTCGGAGAATATGAGAGCGGTGAAGCGATCTCATTCATATCAGCAATGAGGGGACAAACGGTGGTATTCGCCTGCAGTTCATCTCAAATGCTAATTGGCGCTTCTGGTGTTCATTCCGAATGCGATATGTGGCACTTCTCTGATCTCTTCAAAGTCCTGTACAGTCTAAATGTTACACTAAAGTTCAAGCCCGACCAAGGTGCTCGTTTATTATATGCGATCGTGAGAGGTGAACTTGATGTCATGTTGGCACTGGTTGGGGCAGATTATTATTCTGTGAAGTATGTTTCATATCCCCGTCCAATAGCATACTCGTTCGAAACATTTTACGTGAAAAAAGATCACTATCGACCTAAGGTGTCGTCTCTGGAACTCCTATACGCCTCATATATGGGTCTTGTCTTCGTTCTTTTGTGTATGTTTTCTTCGGCGCTCGGTTTGGGTATTTCGGAGTACATTTATCTGGGCCGTGTTCAAAGAGACACAATGCTAGACTCCGGAATGTTCTTGATCGCTTCTTTCCTTGCAACCTCAGCACCGGTTTATTCGTCGAATACCGGACATCGCCCAAGGGTCTTTAAGCTAGGGCGCCTGATAATCCTTGCTGTCTGGTTGCTTGGAATTTTGCCGTTTTCTGGCTATTTTCGAAGCGAAATGACGTCACGCATGACCGTGGTGCATCCGCCTAATCCCGTGGACACAATAGAGGAATTGGAAACGGCACTCGATAAGAGACAAATTCTTCCGTGCCTTTTATACGGTGGTGTACTGCCCAACACTGTTCTAGTGACGATTGCTTACAGCAAGAGCAGTGTATATAAGAAACTGCGAAAGGCTATGCATAATTATAAAGGAAAGGATCGCCTACTTTTCAGTACCGTGAATGGCTGCTTTCAGTGCGCAAGAAATCCAGGTTTTGGGTGTTTCCTACTAGAAATAGAAGTGTCCAAGCTGAATATCGAGCTGGACTACGTACGGTCACGTGAACCGCTAAACACAGTGCTCATAACTACTCCTGTTCGAAAGAGCTTTCACCTCGCTTGGGCCTATGACCGACTTTTGCAAAGCATAATTGAAACGGGCATTGAACCTTTCCACAACTTGAAATACGGCTAGTAACACGTCTCTGTCGATGCAGCAGAATGACGATGACTGAAGAGAAAACCTTACGAATGTCACAAATATCAGACTTTTTTCGTTTCTACTTCTTTTGCCATGTATTCACGTTTCTTGTATTCTGTATAGAGGTGTTACTAGGCTGTAAAGGTTAATTTTTAGCTGGTCGCAACAAACTTGAAAAGAAAAAAAATTTTAAGCGTAAGACTTGGCGTAATTTGAGACGATACAGAACAGTCCATAAGGTTTGGAAGAAACGAACTGGCAAATTTTTGTGCTTTTATTTATGCTCAGAATGGGAGCCATGCGAGAGACTTGCCAAAAACAAAGACGTTTGGCCATCCATATCTTACTTCTAGTAGCGCTTCGTCACACTCAACTCCAACCAGATATGGAGCATATTTTTCTTAGCCTTCGTACATGATTTTTCGAAATCTGAACTCTACAGGCAGTGAAGTTGTTGCTGTCTTTATGGTTGTTATAGGTAAGATTCTTTGTGTTACTTGAGCACCTGGCGAAGGAATCAAATGGACATGGATTTACCACGACCAACTGCACACTATACAAATCGGGACAATGGCCTGTATGTGACTAGACTGGATGCGGCCAGCGCTCTGTGTATTCTACCGGACACAATGTGGTTGTGAGCAACGTGTCAACGCGTATCAGCATACCGGCGCAATATGACGTGTACGTGACATGATATCAGAATATTTGGCACCGGCATATGACGCTAGCCGGTTCCTTCCTAAGTATTCCATTGATATGCAATTCGTTTGCAAATGAGGAAATCTGCAACTGATCTCTGGAGAAGACACACGGACTTAAGTAATATCATGGACTGGGCATTTCGTGATCGAGCGACTTGTATCCGGTACTCTTTCAACGAACCCTGTAAGCATCGCGTTCTGAACGAAAATTAATGGCGATTCTTGGGTGGAATAATGCTTGCTTGCAGTCTGGAAGTTTGGATCTGCGCTGAAGCTAACATTTCCTTTGCCATCCTTCCCGATCTGAAATGCAGGGGAAGTTCATTTCTTATACCGTAGTAAATTGCCGCAGAAGCGGCGGCTACGACTTACCAGCAAAAGAAATGAGTTGAATGTATAGGCTTCGAAATATGGGGCATGGAACACAATATTATTCTTGGTCAGCCATCTGCATTGTGCATTCCCTGGCTAGCTGCGTGCCGTCTTGTCCGCTTAATTGGTATGTCCTACGGGGTTGTCAGACATACTACCCTTTTGGCTGTGTAACATGCATACGCTTTGTTGAATATTTTGCAGAAATGGAGGACTGCCCTGATAGAGTACTATATAAAGTTTTCTCGCACGTAAGTGAAGCATAAGGTGAAGTTTTAAAAACGGAAATCTTATGCGTGTGGAATACGTTAGCATTTTATACAGTAACTGATGTAGCAGTCAGACTCTTGAGTATCGCAAGACGCGTAGCGCCACCTGTCGGAGCGTTGTGAATTGCCATGGACATAAAGAACTGAATTTCTATAGCTGTCTTACGAAGCAGAAAGGCGGGAGCGGGAGTTGGCAACGTGTTGTGTAAGCGAAATACTCGCTGGAGAAGCGGCGTAAGGGGGGCCTGAAATGTATTTGTTTTTGTGTGTATTGACAATAAACAATGGCAAGTACCTCAGTATCACATTTTCACGTTTATAATAGTGTCAGCGTTTTTGTACTGTAGGCACTGTTTCTGGTGTGCATGCCTTTGCGCACAGCATCTTAGGTGGTTATTGACTGTTAGTGTACTAGCGCCTGTACCTCTCTGACCCATCCACTAACTCCTAGCTTGGCCACTTGACACGTAACCACATCTGGAGTGATCCTATACGCTAAAGCACCACACTTTCACCAGCTCACCATGTTCTCTAAGTCTAATGCACAGAGTATAGCCCATGTTTGTCATGGTAGTTTGTTGTCTTGCGTGTTTAATATTTATGTCTCGCGCCATACTGAGAGCTAATAGTCTGAACATATGCACTCCGAGCAACGATGTAGGCACATGCCTGAAATGTATTTGTTTTTGCGTGTATTGACAACAGTGGCTAGTATCTCAGTATCATATTTTCACGTTTATAATAGTGTCAGCGTTTTTGTACTGTAGGCACTCTTTCTGGCCTGCATGCCTTTGCGCACAGCATCTTAGGTGGTTATTCATTGTTAGTGTACTAGCGCCTGTACCTCTCTGACCCATTAACTAACTCCTAGCTTGGCCGCTTGACACGTAACCACATCTGGAGTGATCCCATACGCTAAAGCACCACACTTTCACCAGCTCACCGTGCTCTCTGTCTAATGCACAGAGTATAGCCCATGTTTGTCATGGTAGTTTGTTGTCTTGCGTGTTTAATATTTATGTCTCGCGCCATACTGAGAACTCATAATCTGAACATATGTACTCCGAGCAACGATGTAGGCACATGATGCCTGAAATGTATTTGTTTTTGCGTGTATTGACAATAAACAATGGCTAGTATGTCAGTGTCATATTTTCACATTTATAATAGTGTCAGTGTTTTTGTACTCTAAACACTGTTTCTGGCGTGCATACCTTTGCGCAGAGCATCTCAGGTGGTTATTCGTTGTTGGTTTGCTAGTGCCGGTACCTCTGTGACCCATTCACTAATTCCTAGCTTGGCCACCTGACATATAACCACATCTCAAGTGATCCTATACCCTGAAGCACCAATCTTTGGCCAGCTCACCATGTTCTCTAAGTCTAATGGACAGAGTGTAGCTCTTGTTTGTCGTGGTAGTTTGCTGTCTTGTGCGTTTACTATTTATGTCTGGCGCCATGCCAAGAGCTCATAGTCTGAACATATGTACTCTGAGCAACGATGTAGGCACATGACGCCTGAAATGTATTTGTTTTTGTGTGTATTGACAATAAACAATGGCTAGTATGTCAGTGTCATATTTTCACTTTTATAATAGTATCAGTGTTTTTGTACTCTAAACACTGTTTCTGGCGTGCATACCTTTGCGCAGAGCATCTCAGGTGGTTATTCGTTGTTGGTTTGCTAGTGCCGGTACTTCTGTGACCCATTCACTAATTCCTAGCTTGGCCACCTGACATATAACCACATCTCAAGCGATCCTATACCCTGAAGCACCAATCTTTGGCCAGCTCACCGTGTTCTCTAAGTCTAATGCACAGAGTGTAGCTCTTGTTTGTCGTGGTAGTTTGCTGTCTTGTGCGTTTACTATTTATGTCTGGCGCCATGCTAAGAGCTCATAGTCTGAACATATGTACTCTGAGCAACGATGTAGGCACATGACGCCTGAAATGTATTTGTTTTTGTGTATTGACAATAAACAATGGCTAGTATGTCAGTGTCATATTTTCACTTTTATAATAGTGTCAGTGTTTTTGTACTCTAAACACTGTTTCTGGCGTGCAGACCTTTGCGCAGAGCATCTCAGGTGGTTATTCGTTGTTGGTTTGCTAGTGCCGGTACCTCTGTGACCCATTCACTAATTCCTAGCTTGGCCACCTGACATATAACCACATCTCAAGCGATCCTATACCCTGAAGCACCAATCTTTGGCCAGCTCACCGTGTTCTCTAAGTCTAATGCACAGAGTGTAGCTCTTGTTTGTCGTGGTAGTTTGCTGTCTTGTGCGTTTACTATTTATGTCTGGCGCCATGCTAAGAGCTCATAGTCTGAACATATGTACTCTGAGCAACGATGTAGGCACATGACGCCTGAAATGTATTTGTTTTTGTGTATTGACAATAAACAATGGCTAGTATGTCAGTGTCATATTTTCACTTTTATAATAGTGTCAGTGTTTTTGTATTCTAAACACTGTTTCTGGCGTGCAGACCTTTGCGCAGAGCATCTCAGGTGGTTATTCGTTGTTGGTTGCTAGTGCCGGTACCTCTGTGACCCATTCACTAATTCCTAGCTTGGCCATCTGACATATAACCACATCTCAAGTGATCCCTATACCCTGAAGCACCAATCTTTGGCCAGCTCACCATGTTCTCTAGTCTAATGCACAGAGTGTAGCTCTTGTTTGTCGTGGTAGTTTGTTGTCTTGTGCGCTTACTATTTATGTCTGGCGCCGATGCTAAGAGCTCATAGTCTGAACATATGTACTTGAGCAACGATGTAGGCACATGACGCCTGAAATGTATTTGTTTTTTGTGTGTATTGACAATAAACAATGGCTAGTATGTCAGTGTCATATTTTTCACTTTTATAATAGTGTCAGTGTTTTTGTACTCTAAACACTGTTTCTGGCGTGCAGACCTTTGCGCAGAGTCATCTCAGGATGGTTATTTCGTTGTTGGTTGCTAGTGCCGGTACCTCTGTGACCCATTCACTAATTCCTAGCTTGGCCCCTGACATATAACCACATCTCAAGCGATCCTATACCCTGAAGCACCAATCTTTGGCCAGCTCACCGTGTTATCTAAGTCTAATGCACAGAGTGTAGCTCTTGTTTGTCGTAGGTAGTTTGCTGTCTTGTGCGTTTACTATTTATGTCTGGCGACCATGCTAAGAAGCTCATGAGTCTGAACATATGTACTCTGAGCACCGATGTAGGCACATGACGCCTGAAATGTATTTGTCTTTATGTGATTTACAATAAACAATGGCTAGTATGTCAGGTGTCATATTTTCACTTTTATAATAGTGTCAGTTGTATTTTGTAATTCTAAACACTGTTTCTGGCGTGCAGACCTTTGCGCAGAGCATCCTCAGGTGGTATTCGTTGTTGGTTTGCTAGTGCACGGTACCTCTGTGACCCAATTCACTAATTCTAGATTGGCCACCTGACATTAAACCACATCTCAATGCGATCCTATACCCTGAAGCACCAATCTTTGGCCAGCTCACCGGTTCTCTAAGTCTAATGCACAGAGTGTAGTCTCTGTTTGTCGTGGTAGTTTGCTGTCTTGTGCGTTTACTATTATGTCTGGCGCCATGCTAAGAGCTCATAGTCTGAACATATGTACTCTGAGCAACGATGTAGGCACATGACGCCTGAAATGTATTTGTTTTTGTGTGTATTGACAATAAACAATGGCTAGTATGTCAGTGTCATATTTTCACTTTTATAATAGTGTCAGTGTTTTTGTACTCTAAACACTGTTTCTGGCGTGCAGACCTTTGCGCAGAGCATCTAAGGCGGTTATTCGTTGTTGGTTTGCTAGTGCCGGTACCTCTGTGACCCATTCACTAATTCCTAGCTTGGCCACCTGACATATAACCACATCTCAAGCGATCCTATACCCTGAAGCACCAATCTTTGGCCAGCTCACCGTGTTCTCTAAGTCTAATGCACAGAGTGTAGCTCTTGTTTGTCGTGGTAGTTTGCTGTCTTGTGCGTTTACTATTTATGTCTGGCGCCATGCTAAGAGCTCTATAGTCTGAACTATGTTACTCTGAGCAAACGATGTAGGCACAGACGCCTGAATGTATTTGTTTTTGTGTATTGACAATAAACAATGGCTAGTATGTCAGTGTAATATTTTTCACTTTTATAATAGTGTCAGTGTTTTGTACTCTAAACACTGTTTCTGGCGTTGCAGACCTTTGCGCAGCGCATCTCAGGTGGTTATATCGTTGTTGGTTTGCTAGGTGGCCGGTACCTCTGTGACCCATCACTAATTCCTAGCTTGGCCACCTGACATATAACCACATCTCAAGCGATCCTATACCCTGAAGCACCAATCTTTGGCCAGCTCACCGTGTTACTCTAAGTCTATGCACAGAGTGTAGCTCTTGTTTGTCGTGTATGTTTGCTGTCTTGTGCGTTTACTATTTATGTCTGGCGCCATGCTAAGAGCTCATAGTCTGAACATATGTACCTGAGCAACGAGTAGGCACATGACGCCTGAAACTGTATTGTTTTTGTGTCATTGACAATAAACAATGGCGAGTATGTCAGTGTCATATTTCACTTTATAATAGTGTCAGTGTTTTTGTAACTCTAAACACTGTTTCTGGCGTGCAGACCTTTGCGCAGAGCATCTCAGGTGGTTATTCGTTGTTGGTTTGCTAGTGCCGGTACCTCTGTGACCATTCACTAATTCCTAGCTTGGCCACTGACATCTAACCACATCTCAAGCGATCCTATACCCTGGAAGCACCAATCTTTGGCCAGCTCACCGTGTTCTCTAAGTCTAATGCACAGAGTGGTAGCTCTTGTTTGTCGTGGTAGTTTGCTGTCTTGTGCGTTTACTATTTATGCCTGGCGCCATGCTAGAGCTCATAGTCCTGAACATAGTACTCTGAGCAACGATGTAGGCACATGACGCCTGAAATGTCTTTGTTTTTGTGTATTGACAATAAACAATGGCTAGTATGTCAGTGTCATATTTTCACTTTTATAATAGTTCAGTGTTTTTGTATTCTAAACACTGTTTCTGGCGTGCAAGACCTTTGCGCAGAGCATCTCCAGGTGGTTATTCGTTGTTGGTTTGCTAGTGCCGTACCTCTGTGACCCATTCACTAATTCCGTAGCTTGGCCACCTGACATATAACCACATCTCAAGTGATCCTATACCCTGAAGCACCAATCTTTGGCCAGCTCACCATGTTCTCTAAGTCTAATGCACAGAGTGTAGCTCTTGTTTGTCGTGGTAGTTTGTTGTCTTGTGCGCTTACTATTTATGTCTGGCGCCATGCTAAGAGCTCATAGTCTGAACATATGTACTCTGAGCAACGATGTAGGCACATGACGCCTGAAATGTATTTGTTTTTGTGTGTATTGACAATAAACAATGGCTAGTATGTCAGTGTCATATTTTCACTTTTATAATAGTGTCAGTGTTTTTGTACTCTAAACACTGTTTCTGGCGTGCAGACCTTTGCGCAGAGCATCTCAGGTGGTTATTCGTTGTTGGTTTGCTAGTGCCGGTACCTCTGTGACCCATTCACTAATTCCTAGCGTTGGCCACCTGACATATACCACATCTCAAGCGATCCTATACCCTGAAGCACCAATCTTTGGCCAGCTCACCGTGTTCTCTAAGTCTAATGCACAGAGTGTAGCTCTTGTTTGTCGTGGTAGTTTGCTGTCTTGTGCGTTTACTATTTATGTCTGGCGCCATGCTAAGAGCTCATAGTCTGAACATATGTACTCTGAGCAACGATGTAGGCCATGACGCCTGAAATGTATTTGTTTTTGTGTATTGACAATAAACAATGGCTAGTATGTCAGTGTCATATTTTCACTTTTATAATAGTGTCAGTGTTTTTGTATTCTAAACACTGTTTCTGGCGTGCAGACCTTTGCGCAGAGCATCTCAGGTGGTTATTCGTTGTTGGTTTGCTAGTGCCGGTACCTCTGTGACCCATTCACTAATTCCTAGCGTGGCACCTGACATATAACCACATCTCAAGCGATCCTATACCTGAAGCACAATCTTTGGCCAGCTTCACCGTGTTCTCTAAGTCCTAATGCACAGAGTGTAGCTCTTGTTTGTCGTGGTAGTTTGCTGTCTTGTGCGTTACTATTTATGTCTGGCGCCATGCTAAGAGCTCATAGTCTGAACATATGTACTCTGAGCAACGATTGTAGGCACATGACGCCGGAAATGTATTTGTTTTTGTGTATTGACAATAAACAATGGCTAGTATGTCAGTGTCATATTTTCACTTTTATAATAGTGTCAGTGTTTTTTGTATTCTAAACACTGTTTCTGCGCGTGCAGACCTTTGAGCAGAGCATCTCAGGTCGGTTATTAGTTGTTTGGTTTGCTAGTGCCGGTACCTCTGTGACCCATTCACTAATTCCTAGCTGGCCACCTGACATATAACCACATCTCAAGTGATCCATACCCTGAAGCACCAATCTTTGGCCAGCTCACATGTTCTCTAATTCTAATGCCCAGAGTGTAGCTTTGTTGTCGTGGTAGTTTGTTGTCTTGTGCGCTTACTATTTATGTCTGGCGCCATGCTAAGAGCTCATAGTCTGAACATATGTACTCTGAGCAACGATAGTAGGCACATGACGCCTGAAATATATTTGTTTTTGTGTGTATTGACAATAAACCAATGGCTAGTATGTCAGTGGTCATATTTTCACTTTTATAATAGTGTCAGTGTTTTTTGTACTCTAAACACTGTTCTTGGCGTGCAGACCTTTGAGCAGAGCATCTCAGGTGGTTATTCGCTGTGGTTTGCTAGTGCCGGTACCTCTGTGACCCATTCACTAATTCCTAGCTTTGGCCACCTGACATATAACCACATCTCAAGCGATCCTATAACCCTGAAGCACCAATCTTTGGCCAGCTCACCGTGTTCTCTAAGTCTTAATGCACAGAGTGTAGCTCTTGTTTGTCGTGGTAGTTTGCTGTCTTGTGCGTTTACTATTATGTCTGGCGCCATGCTAAGAGCCCATAGTCTGAACATATGTACTCTGAGCAACGATGTAGGCACATGACGCCTGAAATGTATTTGTTTTGTGTAATTGACAATAAACAATGGCTAGTATGTCCGTGTCATATTTTCACTTTTATAATAGTGTCAGTGTTTTTGTATTCTAAACATGTTTCTGGCGTGCAGACCTTTGCGCAGAGCATCTCAGGTGGTTATTCGTTGTTGGTTGTGCTAGTGCCGGTACCTCTGTGACCCATTCACTAATTCCTAGCTTGGCCACCTGACATATAACCACATCTCAAGTGTCCTATACCCTGAAGCACCAATCTTTGGCCAGCTCACCATGTTCTCTAGTCTAATGCACCAGAGTGTAGCTCTTGTTTGTCGGTGGGTAGTTTGTTGTCTTGTGCGCTTACTATTTATGTCCTGGCGCCATGCTAACGAGCTCATTAGTGTGATCATATTCCAAGTACGAGCCAAGTACGAGCGCCATCCTCGAGGCTGAAGTACACGTTCCTCAGCTTGTTTGGCGTCGGTCCACCCGTTGAAATCAGCGACGCGTTCAAAGTGAGCCACCAGTCCTCGACGTCCTCTAAGACGGAGCCATGGAACACCCCTCGGTACTCGTGGCTTCTGCAGCGTGTAGTTAGCAGTTGAAGTGCCTTCCATACCGCTTTCGGGTGGTGCAGTTGACGTCATCTCGGGTAGAGGTTCACGTTCGGGGGGCAATCCTCGGATTCTTCGGCTGGCCCGGTGGACAGGTGTTGTCACTGCAGGTACAGGGCTACCAGGAGGCGTTAGGACCATTGGCTGGGATACCCAGCACCTCCACCAGTTGTCACGTGCGAAAAGGAGGTCCCCGGGCAAGAAATACCACGCTGGCAGAAAGACTGACGCAGGTCTAATAATATGGCCGCGCCAAAACCAACAAAGACTGAGCGAGAGCGCGCGCTGTCCCAAACGACTTCTTCGTTTGCTTTTGCTCGATGCGGGCTCGTGCTCGCCGCAGTTCATCATCCAGGTGGCATTATGTACTCCGAGCAACGATGTAGGCACATGATGCCTGAAATGTATTTGTTTTTGTGTGTATTGACAATAAGCAACGGTTAGTTACTCAGTATCACATTTTCATATTTATAGTAGTGCCAGTCTTTTTAAACACAGTTTCTGGCGTGCATACCTTCGCGCACAGCATCTCAGGTGGTTATTTATTGTTGGCGTGCTAGCGCCTGTACTTCTGTGACCCGTTCACTAAATCTTAGCTTGGTCAGTTGACACTAACCACATCTCGAGTGATCCTATACGCTGAAGCACCACACTTTGCCCAGACAACTCGGTTGTCGATGTTTATTCAAGTGCATATTTTCGTCTGCCGCCACAGTTATAGAAATGCGGTTGGTCTTGTTTTCTTTTGTAATGCACAACGATGATGACAATGGTAGCTATATATATTAGCGCTGGGGGCGTGCTAGCTTCTGATGCAGTCACACGTCAGAGAGAACAGCTATGTTGCTAACTTGTGAAGAATATTGATTTGTAATATGTGAGGAGATAAATCTGTTCGCGGTGCGCGCTTTTAAGCCCCTTCTCCATCGACAATTTTTAAAAATTTTAAAAGCCAGGGAATACAGCATTGCTAGCACTGGAATGCAGTTGTAACCAATAGCATAATTTACTTTTTCGAAGTAAGAAAACTATGCTCACTAAATTATTGAAAGATATTGATACTCAAAAACACTTTCTTACAGGTAAGAGAGCGGCCACATTAAAGGAACACAGGCATGTTCAATCACCTTTTGTGTACTTAGATTTGAAAATATATTTATCATGGATGCGTTACACGTTACAAGAAAAGCTCACTTAGTGCGCAGTTGCCATATTTAGATCGCTGTTGTCCGATACTGCGATGTGTATTTTCAGACTTTTGTTATCTATACGCCCAAGTTCATGCCTCTCTAAATTAGGAATTGGAGGTACTCGTAAATATTATCAATACTTTGATTCAATGCAATTATTACTGTAGCGTATTCGCCACCACCTGACATCATGATCTGTTATCGCATTGCAGCGCGTGTCTTTGGCTCGACTTGTCAATGACGGGACATCAGGAACGCGCTCTTATTCTCGGATGGACTGGTCGCCACTGTCGCTGCTCCTTTCGGCGCTATCACTTTGTCTTCAGTAAAAGTAAGGTCCACGGTAAACGACTTCTACCGCCGTGGTGACGGTCGCTTATGACACGAGAGCATTTTATGACGGGCTCCATTGATAATTTACTGGCCCCATTTTCATCACGGAAGGGATGTCCCTAAAAGCGCAAAATAAATTTTGACCGTCTGGGCGAGATGTCTATACTTTTCATTTTCGTTTCATATTTAGGTGCATCCTGGTCACTTCCGATTTGCACTTCCGGTCTAATAATTTGTTGTTGGTTTTCACTCCCGGTTTCTCAATCCGGTTGCCGTTTGCTTTTCCCGTTACAACTAAACTTAACGCATTCGGTTAGAAACGATAGTCGACATGGTGGACATCGTACCCAATTAGAGAAAGTTGCTTGAATACTCTAAGGAAGGGACGACGCACGCACTGTTTGCTTTTGGTGATAGCGAAAGATAAGCAGGCTCTTCGCTCTATGCATAACTTCAAAGGGCGTGTTGACCCTACAGCCATTTTTTGCAGCAGTGAATGTGTATATTATTGCGCTTGTACTTATTGCCAAATCAAAAAACAGGAAAACACGAGCTCACCAAAAGAATGGCTTCATTTTGTGTAACGCAGAATGACGACATGCAAGCAAGAATATTTGGATTAACGTATTTTAACATGGTCGAAGAGGAACACTTCAATGCCGCACGGAAAGGCCTATAAGTCAAGCGTAACAAACTATGAAGAAATATTATGCCTGCTAGATAAAGAGCCATTCGTTTCGCACCCTCTCTAACGGCGGTGGTGCCATGAGCTTTTATGTTGTGCCGTAATTACACAAAGATAGTTGTCAACACAACTGCAGAGGGCGGTGCATAAGCGGAGGAGGGCACGTGGATAGTTAGGAGCGGCTCGACGTTCTGTACATACATAACTCGGGAAAAGCTAATGAAAGATTCACACGATCAAACATATACGTTTGCCTTATACGACTCGAAGATGAAAAGGTATGGCTTTCGCCTTTGAGTCGTTTTAGAGAAATGCCGCTTCTCTTGTAGCTAACGGCAGAATAGTGAAGCTGAAGACTCTGCACAAAGAGTTTCTACATGCAGAGGCTATGTTCGTCGGGCCAGGCTTTCGCTGCGTGCACCACAGATGGCAAGACTAGTCCACAACTCTGCTACAAGAACATGACAGTTAATCGCAGTCTCCATTAACCTAGGATAGCAGAAATTGATTTCGAAATGCCTATAAGAGAGTTTGCGTGGCTTAAACAAGAAAAAGTAATTAAATTTGAGACAGTTGCTGACTTTATTGTAGCACACAAACGCGTATAGTCTTCGCGGATTGTGTCACGGAAATGTGGATAGTCCTCACGGATTGAAACGTGACAGCAATTTCATTTATACCCGTGTCA
>NC_051178.1:233087913-233163532 GCF_013339695.2 Rhipicephalus sanguineus
TAAGCCATTATTCGTCATTCTGCGGGGAGCGAGGCGCCAGCTACATGTCTGTAAGCATTATATGCACTTTTTAGGAGCGGAGCTCCTTATAGCATCACCTGGTCGGTCGTCGCTCCATCCGGCGGGTCCCCGCCGTCGCGTCTCCCGTATCATTCAATAGATGGCGCTGTCCCATAGAGATAGAAAAAAATAAAATAATTGAAATAAAAATTAAAAATGAAAATAAAAATAAAAAATGAAGAAATTAAAAAAAATACAAGAAAATAAGAAAAGAAGAAAAAAAGGAAAAAGGAAAAATAATCAAAGCGGCGTATCGCTTTGATTACTGCTGGGCGAAACCACTGAACATTTCACGGTGTAACCATGATTGCTTCAGAAGCTCCGCCCAAGCTCTTCATCATTCACCCGTGGATATGCTGTAATTTTTGAAGCGACGACTGATGACGATGAAGAATTATGGCACATCCCTTTGTAATGGGTGTATTTTATTTTTTCACAAAGTCTACTATTTTTTCACAAAGCCGCACGCTTCGTGGCCGATCCCCCGTAGTGGGTTGAGCTATTCCCTTAAGGAACCAACCAGCCAACCAATGGGTTGGAAGCCTTAAACGCCCACCAGCTATGTAATTTGCATTGGGGGACGCCCGGTCACTATTTCCCTCTCCCGTCATGCTGTATAACATACGTTGACGTGGGAGAGTGAGGACGGGGACAACTAGGCCAACAAACAGTCTTGTTAGGACAAAGAACTTTACTGAGACCCCGAGGAAATGGATCAAGCGCTTATGGGCTTCCTTTGCAACCAATACAAAAGCACTTGCGAGGAACCCACTACGCTATAAATGATTGTAATTTTTGAGAAGTAGGGAAGCAGGCGCTATGCCATTTTTCGTCATTCTACGGAGAGCCGTGGTACCTGCTAAACGCATGTAAGGCATTGTGCGCACTCTGTTGATGCTGTACCTGATGATGATGAAGAATTATGGCGGAGCCCTTTGTAATGGGTAGGAAGCATTCAACAACCTACTCGCTGCGCAATTCGCATTGGTGTGACGCCTGGTTACAGAATTCGCGTTGTGCGACGCTTGGTGCTTATTTTACTCTTCTACGGCGCTGCATTACATATGTTATTGTGGTTCCTTCCCGACATGGCGGCTGTATAGGGTCTTTTTGCCAAGCCCTTTCAAGCACCAGCATGGCTCTGAGGTAGGATACTGGGCTCCCACGCAGAGGGTCCAGGTTTGACCCTCGTTCCATCCCGGAATTTTTTTCTTATTTCGTTTCTTTTTCTTATTTCGAGCGATAGTTGTTACGGACACCGGCGGCGGGGGCGGCGGCGGACAACTACAGCGCCAAAAACGGCCGCTGAAATGATCTCATAACAGCTTTCGCTGTAAAAAGAAGCCCCGGTTACAGTGCTCTGAGAGGGACACCTGGACATTAATTAGGCTATGGGAGGATAACCTGCACGCGTCTCGCCGCGTCTGCCTCATTTTCCAGAGAGAGATGGTACGCTACAAGACTTGCAATTGTCACTTTTTCCTCCGTACGATCATCCATGGCCAGGCAGACAAGAACGCTAACAAGGAAAACAGACGCCCACTGTTGCCAGAATAATATATAAAGGCCGCCAGTTGTGCAAACGCTTATTAAGATACTACTGCGTGAACCTTTTTAACACGAATGTGTTTTATACCGGGGTCCACCAAGACTTCAGTGACGTATTTCTGTAACGGAAATGGTGTTGAAAAAATTTACACGATCAGATGGCAAAAAAAAAAGAATTCCGTCAATGAGCATCGAACCCACGACCGCTAGGTCTGCAACAACAGATGCCAGAGACGCTATCTACTGCGCCACGGTCACAGACTCCAGAGCTTTTACAAACGCGGCTTTTATATCTACCACTCTCCCGGTCGGCGGGGTGGTGTTGCCCTCTAGGAGCGGTAAAGTAAAGTAATTCGTCATTACTGTGGCCTCCGCGATTAGCACCTGCAACGCGTTATACGTCTGTCCCATTCGGCGCGTTTTCAGTAGAAGGCCAATTTTGTCCATGCCTTAACACACCGCGAGGTGGCGGTCTTCGCCCAAGCGTCGTAAAAGCGTCGGCCACGCTCATAGCATCACCCTAATCCAAAACGAAAATAGCTCGGCGACGCGCGCCTGACTCACCTGGCTGTTGCACCGCGTTCCCCGCTCACGCGCTCGACCCGAGCAAAAATCGCGGCCGGGGTGCGGCACGACGCGCTTTGCGTTTCCCTCTAGTCCGGCCGTGGTGTTCAGTCACATTTTAACATGCCACTGGATGGCCACCAATTTCTGCGTCCAATATGCGACGCTTTTCTGGCTATCACACCTCGTTCTCCGATTACGCTTTCACCGTTAACTAGTACAGCTACAACGAGGGTTTGTTTAATCATTTAACATGGACCTTAGTCGTCAGGATGGAGATGTACCACCAATCATCAAAGTGGGTGCATGCACGTTAAACGGCGCTATAGCTGCCAAACATCAATATAAATTGTACAAACTCTCGTATATCAATGTACCGTAAACATTCAGTTACTTCTGTAAGGGCACGCTTTACTTTCGTGTTATTCTGATTCCTGTTTTTTTTAACTGGAGCTGTTAAATTCATGTCAACAAACGTGCCATACAATAAGTTTGGACATCTTCTGTCGAGATACATAAATTTCTTTTCGCTGGTTCTGTTTTGAGAACGAGCGCCACTCTTTCGGTAGCGCATTCGGAAGGAACCTCTAAAAAGAGATCGTCGGTGCCGCGTGATGCGAGGGAACGCCTGTCCATAAAAAGTCTTTCAACGTAGTAAAAGACCGCTTACCGTAAAAGACTTTTTGCGTGCCCGTGTGACACAGGTATTAATAAAACGACTGCTATGAGCAGCTGCTTGAAATATCCGCGTCCTGTCGTTACGGATTTGGCCGCTAAATGAAGATAATGTTGGCTCTGATGAAATTGTTGCAGTCAAAATTACTCCGATATGACACAAACTGAAGACGCTAGAAGCAAGAGTGCATGCGTTTCTTAGCCCTTTATTTTCGCGTTTTAAGCCATGAACCCTGTACTTCCCTGTCTCGACTTGCTATAGTTTAGCGTTGCTCGTCTCCGCAGGATTGCGCCAACCAACATCTCCTGTGCATAGTTTCGGTAAAAATGGCGTCTGTAGTGTAACTTGAGGGCTGGTGCTGCATCAGACAATGAGCTACGCCTTAGACGCCATTGTAGTGAACGAGCCTGGTAAGCCCGCTATATACACAGCACTACTCAAACTGCACAAGGACGTCGATCCACTTGGCTAAAAGTGCATCATAAGCAGCTACTGCCTGAGTGTTTCGCATGACATCGACTCACGAAATGCGTGGGATATGCCAGAATTTTTTTAAGGTAAGTGGCACTTACAGAGCATGGCACGTGGCTTTTATTGCTATTTCCGTGGCACTTTTAAGCACTGTTGCCGTTTGCGACAAGCGTCACGCGAAGGGAATGGTCTAAAGCAAGAAGCGGTTGCTAGGTTATAGTGTACATGTCACTTTTCGCAACACCACTTTCATAGCCGAGATATTACCTAAGAATGTCAGCTTGTATTTCTTGAATTTCTTTCTATACTTAAACATTAATGGTTGAAACATTACTGTGGTGTAGTCCGTCAGTTTGGAAACGGCTCTGATATCCTCGCAGGTACCACTTCTTCGTCCCATATCGCGCTAGATCTTGTTGCCAACAGCGGGCGTGTTTCATGAAGTATGTCTTGAACGGAATGTTGATTTTCCAGCGATGGCCCACGCTTGGCCATCGCTTTGGAATAATGCGCAAAAAACTCCATCCGTGAAATATCAGGATACGTGCCATGTCAAATGTACTACGTCGAGACTGCTTAGTATACGACACCGAAATTGCAGGAACTATTTAGCCATATTTTTACCACCCATGCTATCACTCACTTATCTGAGCGATAGAGCTGCGGTTTCGTCGGGAAATGGACACTGAGAAAAAATCACGCCGATAGCTTGTAGTCGAAAAAAATAAACCCGCCATATCCGACGCATTGTGGGAATCGATGTAATGCGAAGCAGCCAGCAAAGAGCTGCATACATCGTCTTGTCTGTCATTGAGGAAAATGCGTGGCACTCATGTTATTTATGTTCGTTACAGAGTAACGTCGCGCAATACCAATTTCGGGGTAGACCAAGCTAGCGAAATGGCCGCCAGCGCACCATGAGCGTGGCACGTAAGTCATGCTGTAAGATGCGTGTCATGATATCCATATTAACTAGTGTTATTTATCTTCGTCACACAGTCACGTCACAAGATAGCAATTTTGGTGTATTTCAAGCTAGCGAAACGGCCGCCAGCGCACCATGAGCGCGGCACGTTGTCATGCTGTACATGACATGCTTGCCATGATTTTCAAGTTAAGTCGTGTTATTTATGTTCGTTACACAGTTAACGTCACGCAATACGAATTTCGGGGTAGATCAAGCTAGCGAAACGCCCGCCAGCGAACCATGAGCGTTGCATGTATATCATGCTGTACATGACATGTCTGTCATGATTTTCATGTTAACTCATGTTATTTATGTTCCATACACAGTAACGTCACGCAATACCAATTTCGGTATATATCAAGTTAGCGAAACGGCCGCCAGCGCACCATGAGCGTGGCACGTAAGTCATGCTGTACATGACAGGCGTGTCATGATTTTCATGTTAACTCATGTTATTTATGTTCCTTACACAGTAACGTCGCGCAATACTATTGTTGGTATATATCAAGCTAGCGAAACGCCCGCGAGAGCACCATGAGCGCGGCATGTATATCATGCTGTACATGACATGCGTGTCATGATTTGCACGTTAGGACCTGTCATTTGTGTTCGTCATACACTCTTGTCACGCCGTACCAATTTTGGTATATATCAAGTTAACGAAACGGCCGTAAGAGCACCAAGACTGTGGCATGTATATCATGTCGTTCATGACATGCATGTCCAGATTTTCATGTTATGACTCGTCATTTATGTTCGTCATACAGTCATGTTACGCCATACCAATTTTGGTGTACATGCGATTAACAAAACGAGCAGGAGAGCACGAAGTCGTAGGCGGCTAGATAGATAGATAGATAGATAGATAGATAGATAGATAGATAGATAGATAGATAGATAGATAGATAGATAGATAGATAGATAGATAGATAGATAGATAGATAGATAGATAGATACGCTCGAAGTCGCAGAAGTTTGCTAAGAAATGCTTCGCATTTAAAAGTCCAAGAAAGATGCAGACTGGATCCTGAAAAAGCAGCCGCTTTGAGCGCAGCACTCGTATGTCTTTGCTTACGGCGGGACTGATATTTCTTTTCGCATCAATTCGTCACTTCAGCTTGGGGTACATGCTTTTTCCTTGTGAAATCACAGATGCGAACAATTTCGGCACGGCGAGAAATCAGCCTGACGGTAGCGCTCTACGCACCGTGGTGCTGAACAACTGCAATAGACAGCTCTTCTGACAAAAAAACGCAGGACTTGTTTATAGTACAGCTTTGAAGACAATGCCCCTGGATACTTTCAGCATTCTAAAATGACGTATGCAACATTCCTGTTTCCCTTGATGCACGATGTTGCAGCTTGTGCCTTCACCGCATTCATTCTGCGGCGTGTATTTATACGTTTAAAAGCGCACTACTCCAAGTAAATACCATTAGTTTGGGGCATCGCAATGTAACTAGCATGCTGCTGTTATTAGTCAGCGAGTCTATATATGTCTCTAGACCTCGGTGAAGACCCTGAAGAGCTAAGCTTCGTGGTTGAGCGATAATTTAGCAAACTTATCTAAAAAAAAACGAGATAACGGTTTCTTTCTTATAGCGTGGTATTTTTTTTAACCACCGGTTTGATTAGCTGAGCATATATGACGCCCGTTGGAACACTGCGTATACCGCATCGATTGTCATTTGTCAAGATTACTCGTTTCCTTTGAGCAAATTCTTACGAAAAGCTTTCCTGGGATCAAAACAACACAAGCAGGCGTATCTGCGACGCAATGATAGCATATTGCCCATATTTGCAGTAATGTTTTTCTTTTTTTTAATATTTCACGCTCACGCAGGACCAGCTGAGCAATACACGCCTAGTGACCATTCACAACATAACACCTTTGTGCTCGAGTACTGGTTAAGTCTTTGAGAAGATGTGGCTTTCATTAACAGCTTGAAATACCGCAATGAACATATGCTCCTGTCCACTCTTCAAAGTCCTGCAAAATTTGATCACCTACCAAGATGGCGCAGGTTCGTAACCTGTTTTGTAGAAACTCAGCGGAAAATGTAAAAACTGCAGTTTTCCTCCTCAACCCACATGAACGAGGATCTTCGTGTTCTAAGCTCATACAAATTCCCTCTTCCCCCAATGTCCTCGCAGAGTGGATAGTATTGGCAAAAAGAAAAACGTGATTAGTGAACAGTATTCAACTTGCAATTTGTCGAGTCTTGCACAGATCTTGCGAGAAAAGAAATGCTGCACCTCTTTGCCTAGAGCAACCATTATTTATCTGAAGCGTGCCCATCATGAGGGCAACAAAAATACTCATTTGACATGTGTGTCTACCGGACGGGAAATAACTTTTTCATTCACGCCCAAAACATATCCAAGGGCGTTCGCCTGCGATAGTTGCGTCGATCAAATGATAAGCCCATGTCTTTGTTACCCTCCACAAGGTAAATGCAACCGTAATGTTCAACGTATTTCCTGATTACCGTGTGGCACTTTTCGGTATGGTTCACGAAAAAAATGGCATTTCATTTGATCTGGCGAAGATAAGGCGTGATCGGCTCTTTTAGCATGGCCATTTCATTGCATTCATGTACGAACCCTTCTAAGTGGGCCAAGTAGATTTCCGTATGAAACCGTCCCTCTTGGGCTGTTCGTGCTTCTTACGTCGGTATTCTCTGCTCGCTTGGTTCAGCGCTAGCTGTGCTGCTGGCCTTAAGCAATTTCAACTACCTCGATTTCGCCCGGATGCACGCAGGTGTAATAATGGACACGGTGATAATTTTGTGGCTTCTTTTTTTGCAAACTTTGCCCCAGTACGCAATGAGAATGTATGTCCCAGATATCGACTGCATAATTTAGGGCGCATGACGATACTGCCTGTTTCGATGTGGGGCATTTTGCCGTGTTCGGTGTACTTTCGCGGCTAACTCATGTCTAGACTGACATTTACACTTTCTCCGAACGTAGTCGACACGACTGAAGAGCTAGAAGAGGCACTCGATAAAAACCAAATATCACCTTGCTTTATCACAAGCGGTTGCATATTTAGAAGGCTCATGGAGAAGAATACGGAATGAACTAGTTCCCTGCATACAAAGCGCAAGAACGCCTACCACAATAACCGGATGCACAATCGCCTGGAATTTCCACCAAGACAAGACTGCCTTCATTGAGCAAAGGCACCAGGTTTCACTGGTTTACTTTGTGAAGGCAATGGAATCGCAAGCAAAGATAGTCTGGAATATGTACAATCATGGGAGTGGCATAATGTTGTCTTACTTGCCACACCCATTCGAAAAAATTTTCGGCTCGCACGATCCTATGATCATGTTGTGCAGATGTCTTCTGAGATGACTTTGCCGCCTTTTCGCTACGGCAAATTTCGCGAGGCTCAGATGCCTGCCGATGTGCATTCTGATAATCCTGACTCGCATGATGACACGTGCAAATATTTGAAATATCCCAGTTGTTTTGCTTTTTCTTCTGTCTCTTGGTATTCTCATTCTTGTTGTTCTGGCTGGAGTTGGATAACGGGCGACCGTCGTAGCGCTTTCGTTGTTTACAGGAAATGGGAACGCCAGTTACGCAGAAACTGCAGCGCACTTTTTTCGTCATTGTGGGGTAAATGTTGGAACACTATCGAAGAAAACACTTCTATATTACTAATGAGGCAGAGCTGTCGGTACTGTATAGGAAGGGTTGCTTAAGCGCGAATCTGATGCAGTCTTACGGGGAAAACGTTTAGAAGGTTCCACTGGAATTTGTGTCCTTGCATGTGCATGGTAAATCTGTGGAGTAAAGCTACGCGCGAGGACTCGCCCCTGATGACAGCCTAAACTCCGCTTCTGTCGTCCACAGGGCGACTGATTATTATAACATATGAGCATTACACCCACGTTTTAACGTTCTTCATTGTATTTCTCCTTGTTCCCCACTACTTATATTGCGCACTAATACCCTCAAAGTATCCGGCCCGTAAATGGCCTGAGAAACGCACGTGCTCATTTTGCGACGTCTTTCTTCTGACTGTGTCGATGGAAGCGCAAATGCTTGAAGTCCGTGTACTGAGATGTAGGTGCATAATAAAGAACCCAGGTGTTCGAAATTTCCGAAGTCCTCAACTGCGGCGTCCCTCATAATCACATCGCCGTTTTGGGACGCTGAACCCCAACAATTATTATATTCTGAGTCTGACGCGGTTGAACATCACCTAGTGGCTTTACGCGTTTCAATGAAGCCATGACCCTTCCACCATGACGTTTTAAGTGCGGAGCTGCTTAGGCTTTCGTTGCGACGGGTAGTGCGAAAAGAAATTGTCATCATCATGAACGCGTGAACCGTCACGCGCTCGCTTCGTCCTCTTCATGATCTTCTCCGCTCCCATAGCACGTGCTTCGATTTCTCTGTCATGGAAAGCATGCAGGTGACTAAAAGCAGGTGACTAAAATTGCGTAACATCATGTAACAGCTAGTGAAAGTACTAAAATTTAAGTAACAACACTTAACAACTAGTCACTTGACTAAAATCCCGTAACGTCATGTAACAAGCAGTCACGTGACTAAAATGAACGTAACATCACGTAACGACTACTCACGTGACTAACATCATTGTAATATCATGTAGCAACTACTCAAGTGTCTAAAATCACGTAGCATCGCGTCAAATCTAGTCATGTGACTAAACATCACACAGAATCACGGAACGTCTAGTTATGTGGCTAAACATGTAACATCACGTAACATCTAATCACGTGACTAAGATAACATAACATCTAGTCGTCTTACTAAAATCACGTAACGTAAAGTTACTAGTCACGCGAATAAAATGACGTGACATGTTCCCACCAAAACAACGTAACAGCTAGTTACCTGACATGTTCCCACGAAAGCCACGTAACACATGCGTTGTGCGGGGAACAGAGCGAAACAGGAGAAGGATAGCCAAGCGTAGCTGTACTTAGTAGTACTAGCAAAAGCATCCTATCTCTATCAAAAACTTGACCTTACTAGCAAAAACTTCGAAGAAGCTAGGTCGGACACTAGTTCCGCTATTGATTCCAGACTTGAGCCACTAAGTGCAAGCTGTGCACATTTTTTTGTTCTTGTTGAGCGCCCGTGGCGAATGTTGTGCACTGGCAGTAGAGAAAGTAGAGATGTTAAATAGAATGTTTTAAGTAGAAGGACATCGTCTGCAAACGCTTTGGTATTTGTCGACGGTCAGCGCAGTAACATTGCGGCTTGTCTGGCGGGCTGGTAGCACTCTTCACTCTCAGACAAAAATGCAGAGCCCTTCCACTACTATGAGAATGAAAGGCAGCGAAGCACCGGCGGCTGTTGCGGCCGCAGGTTCTGCAGCAGCGTATTCACGTCGTTTTTGCGCCCATTCACGCTTCTGAACGTGTTGGCGCTCCTTGAATTCCCCCTCTTCTTCGAGCCAACGACACGCGTCCGTCCCACAGCAAGATCCCAAAGGGCAGCTGCTTATAATAGGACTAGAATGATCTATAAGTCACATGGCAAAGGGCACAACGATTGGTGAAAAGTGCCGCTGCCCAGTATCGCGACACTTGGGAACGAGGCATCGCCGGTGGCGAGGAGGCGGGGGGCACGTGTGCTAACGCGGAGGAAATAAAAAATTGGCCACGTATCTGCGTGCTTCGCTGCAAATGTCGTCTAAAGACGATAGAAGAGGCGCTGCGTGAGATATGGACGCCATCTGGCAATACGTCGGGAAACATCAGTGCTGTGTTGCGGGCTGGTAGTCCCGGCGCAGCAGCAGGCGAAGACCGGCGGTGACCAACGCGACTGGCGGGGACGCCAGCCAGCCAGCCCGAACACGCGGTTTGGCGCGAAGCGCCGAAGCAGAAGGAACGTCCGCACTCAACGAGTACTCTCCACACACTCTTTTATTTACACGTCGCCTGGGTAAAGCAGGAATGCCAGAGCGGTGCCCCATGACATTCGTACAGTGCAATACTGAACCAAAACCGAAACACAACAATGAGCTCGTGCAGAGGGCACGGAAGAAGGCAAGTTTCAGCGCAGTCGCATTTTCAGCGCACCTTAAGAAACTAGGGTCTCTAGAATTACGTATCTCTGTATTTTCTATTAAAGGAACACACCACCTAATACTTACCTAGTGATGTAGCGCCTCAGATATGCGTAATGTTTGCTTTTTGATCAACAATGTACACAAGTATGAACCTAGTCAGCCGTTCAAGATGGCTTGCCCTTGGGCAAGTGGTTCAACTGTGGCCGGTTGGCTGAATCGAGTGACGTGCCGACAAAGAGAAAGACAGACAGACCAAAATTTCTGCGTTTAAGTTCCCCAAGAAAGACTATCGTCTTTAAAAAAAGACACTCCTACTTATGTAAGTTCGGCAGCTGACGTACTGGGCAAACTGGTTGACGTGAGTGCGAGCCGGAAAGTAGTTAGAAATATAAACATATGGTAATTCCGTGAACCACTATCTACTCGACAAAACCTATCGACAGAGCTCGCAAGATGGCAAAGGCCACAGGGGCCCTGGACTGAGGGCTCCACCTTCCCCGGGAGAATTTCTTTGCACCAATAAAGTTTTTCATTCATTCATTCATTCATTCATTCACTCGACAAAACCTACTCAACAGGAAAGCCCTAGCAGGTACGTGCCACATAAATTTGGAATACCCCCTACTTCCTACTGGTGAAGTGAAGATAAGCCGAAATAAGTAAGCAATTAAATAAAGGAATGTTAGTTGAACTTATGGCCCACGCCAGAAATTCTACTTCGAAAATTACAATTAAAAGTATATATAGCTATACGAATAAACGAAAGAATAAATCCGTAGGCTACACAGCTTTGCTGGTAATCCGCTTTCACCGAATGGAATGGCTCTTGATTTTTTAATTTTTTTTGTCTCCATCTTGCACGTGCTAGAAACATTATGTCGCGAACTTTACAGCCACCAAAGCTCACGGAATACGGCGATATTCAATTTTCCAACTTCCTGAAGATGGTTCTTTACGCTTTCCTTAAAGGGGTCATGAAGCACCCCTTGGGCTGATTGAAAAAACACATCCTGCGGAAAGCTGACACGGCTATGAACTGCTCTGCCAAATATTACAGTCGTGCGCGCCGCGTAATGGCCACAAGCGGAGCGCGAAGTTGCCGTTTCCCCAGGCACCCTCTTTTCAAACAGAGGCCGGTTCTCACTCTCGTCGGTGGGCGGGGCGTCTGTCCGCTGTACGTCGCAGAGACATAGCACGCTTATTGGCCGATAGCCGACGTAAATCGAGAGCGGCGTTCGGATCAGATGCGCTTCTTGCCGCGGGGTGCCGTCACTTGCCGGCGCCCTCCTCAGTACACGGTAGCCGCACTCGCGCAAGCGAATCACAGCGTGAGAGCGATCGCGTTTCATGACGCGCGCTGGCGTAACTTCTTTCCCCCATGCCATCCCTCCCTGTCTAGCTTCCAGTGCGCTCGTCGGCACGAGAAAAGAGAGAAAGCGCTGGGAGCGTGCGCCAAACCCCCGTAACTCCGCTGATTCTTGACGGATTCGAGAAATTTTTGCGGCAATCGATTCGGGAGGCAGTACACTCCGATACTGAGGCCATTAGATCATTACTTGGAAAAGTGGTTCATGACCCCTTTAAGCGTTCCTTTTTACTGCATAAAACACGGAACCAACGCGCGATTGAAAATTTAATGGCGGAGCAGGTTGTCCCTTCATCGTGAACGGTTACAGAAGTGGCTTTCGTCGGACACGTCAGATCAATAGCAATACGAAAAAAAGACAGCTGTTCACAATACGGAAGAGCAAGTTTCTCTTTGGGTTGCGCGTGGAATCGACACAATAGAACAAACAATACAGGCAGATGTTTCAGACATTTCAATATAGATGACCGGCCACCCATTGTGAGCGGTATAATTCTTCTTTCACGCAGTGAAACATTTCGTGCGAACGATTGTATCGCGGGCAACACAAGTGCACTGATTTCGTAAATGTAACCTCACAGTTGACGCACATGTAAACAAGTACACAAAACCGAATCCGAATTGCAGAATCAGATGAGGAACGCGAAGCCGCTGTTGCCTTGAGAAATATGTCGAAGCTGTCATGCACAGCGCTGTCTTACTGGTTACAGTGTTCTGTGAGATATCGACCAGAGGTATACTGATACCAGAGGTATACTGAGTATACCTCTGGTATACTCAGTATACTCAGAGGTATACCAGAGGTATACTGAAAGAAAAATGAACAGTAAATGTTCTGAGCTATTCTTGTGTATATTATTACTTTTTTTGGTATAACATTTTGGTATGCCTATCCCAGACCACATGTGCCGTTTGGGATGTCCTCAGTCAAAATCGCCAATAGTAACTTAGAACATATTCCAATCAATAAAACTTGTGCCACCCTTTATTAAACATCTTTTGCGACGTGGGCAGCGCGACCCGCACGGAGGACAACGAAGAAAGAACACAACTCAAGTACTGACTGACAACTGATTCACATTGCAAATGGTTCACATTGCAAATCTAAAATATGTTCACTTACTTCCTCGCCCAGCCTGCCGTTCTAATCCTTTATTGCAATCGTAAACCAACCGTAGTGACTGCGACGTCTATATTTGGTATGCTTAACATTATATCCCGTCATGAATTTTTAGCGCAAGCTGATTCTAAGGAGAACTGATTTCTTTTACAAGTGTGTTCCTGTCATGATGATTACGTCATCCCGCTATCGCTAGTTTTTCTTTGGCGTTCTAAGCACAATACGTCTTTTTCGAACAAGACAACATCGACTCTTTTGGAAACCATCATCGCGTTCTCAACCTTTATCCACAAAGTTATCCGGCCGCTGTGGACTGCATCTGCTTGTTTGACTTTGTCTGCAAAAACATTTAGGGGAAAGTTCTTTATTCTTGCCCAAAAGGAACATTTCCAAATAGGAAGCTCCAATGCATTTTGCGACACTAAGGAAATACACTACAAGCTATTTCCATCGTGGCACCTAGCAGCGACACATCACAAGCATTTCAATTGCTTACCTCTAAGTCGATTTTTTTCAGTAGGAAAACTAAACAAATACTGACTTGGAATACTACTGCGCAAATCTATTAATGGAAAAAACATGGCTGATCCCTCCGTCATAGGAATCGGTATAACACGAAAGTGAAACGTGTCTTCACAGAAGTAGTGCTTATGATATATGAGAGCTTGTACAATGTCTATTCGTGTTTGGCAGCTATAGCACCGTTTGACGTGGATGCACCCATGTTGACAGCATGTCTCTATCGCGACGACTAACGCCCATGATCATGATTAAACCATTGTGGTAGCTGACGGTGCGAACATATATTTGGACACAGCGAATCGTGAATCCCGCGTAAGGATGATATCAACAAGCTCATAATCAACATTGGTACCCGGTATGCACTTCTTCAAAGCGTCGTCAATTAAGGAGAGAAACGGCACGGTGTGCGCTTTCTAGTAATGGGTAGCCGACGCCTGTGCTCATGCATACATAACACACACTGCACTTCAACGCGGGAGGTAGAGGTTCGTAGCCTGAGCCGCAAACGCGTGCGTCCCTCTGGCCTCTGTCTCGCAGGCGCTGCTCTCGCTCCACCAAGGCACGACATTCGCCCGTCGAAATCGCGTCCTTTCTGCAACGCATATTGCAGCAGTTTTGTTAGTCGGTGCTCTCGCAATTGAAGCAGTCGGCGGCAGAGAAATCCCGTTCGTGCACGTGGAAGCTGCACTACTCCGATGAGCCGACGCACGCTAACACGAATCCAAAGGCAAAGAACGTAACTGCGTCAAGGGTGCCTCGGCGACGCCAGCGCGGCCAGTCTACCTCT
Organism: Rhipicephalus sanguineus; assembly: GCF_013339695.2. Lineage (NCBI taxonomy): Eukaryota > Metazoa > Arthropoda > Arachnida > Ixodida > Ixodidae > Rhipicephalus > Rhipicephalus sanguineus. Next base: position 233,102,053 of record NC_051178.1, read on the forward strand.
CTGGTATCGAGACGCTTTAACCATGACCTCCGATATCACGTGCAATCTCGGAGTAAGCGCTAGTAAGTGTCGATCGTGAAGCATTACTTCTTTTCACCTCTCACAGACGGCGGCACCGCCCCGCTCCGCCCGCCGCGAAAGAGAAGGTGTGAAAGATATAAGGCGCGTTCGCGCCGTGCCTAGCATCTCCCGAGTTGGCTTAGTCGGTAGAGCGTCGGGCGCTTGCCGTCGCGGCCGCAACGTCGTGGGTTCGATTCCCAGCGGGGTATTTTTTTCTTGGTTTTTTTCTTTCTCACCCGTTGGCGTCCATTTTATCAACGTCATATCCGTGACGGATGTACTTGGTGGACCCCGGCATAAAACACTTTCGTGTTAAAAAGCCCGTCCCGCAAAATTACTAACAGCCAGTTTCCTTACTCCATGTCTACCCGATTCGTTTTCACCAAGAGCTATTTAGTACCGAAACCTAGAACTGATTTTGGTAAATACACTACTTACTTTTGAGCCACACTACTTTGGAACTCATTACGATGTCATATTAAGACGCTGTGTCATTTCCACTCGTTCAAATCAAAGCTTCGTAATTATTTGAACTCGGCATAATCATTTCATCATCACCGTTTTTTAAACCCTTTTTGTAATCAAAACATTTTACAGTGTTAATGACTCATTTAATACAGTGTTCAGTTTGATTGCATTTAGCTGCTTTGTACTTACTTATATTCTCCATTTCTTATAAGATGTCGCCAGTAAAGTCTGTTGACTATGGGACGTCCCTTTATATCTGTATTTTCCCCATTTCTAATACTATGATCACGAAGAATAAAATAACTCTGAACTAGAATTTTCCTCTGGTACTCAAGCGCAGTAAATCACTTTGCAGCAATAAATTCGGATGGCAGATGCTGTTTTCTTTTTCGATGATATTTTCGGGGATAAGAACGTTTTTGGTAGTCGGCAATATTACAATGCCCTACAGCTCAGCACACAACAGCTGCAAGCTCAAGGTCACGAAACATGACAGATATGGTTTCGTTTCTTCTTTTCTCCTGCGTATTAAAGTCGCCTTTCTCGTCTCCCTTAATGGAGAGCGCAACTTAATCAAGCAATACTACACATACGTATATTCTACGATTCTTCACGGCAAGTTTAGATCCCGGCTGTTGCATTCCTTGTAGTAAATGCTGAAGGTTGAGAATAAAAAGAGATACCGCTTAGAACCCGGTTTATTTATGCACCTCGCAGTTTCTGTTTTTATTATTCTTATAATCATATGCATAATATATTGAAACATAAATACTGCTTGTCAGGTACCATAAATACAAAGTCCCTCGCCCTGACTCTCTTCCCTTGACACTATTTCGTTTACGCTGCCTCGTGCGGTCGTTGCCGTCGGAGGAGCAGCGTTGTCATTTCCAAAGCTATCATTTCGACCAGACACGAGCGCCGTGATAACTGTCGAAGGAAAACATTGCGAAGAGACCCCTGCTTCTCTTTTCGCAACGAAGAGTGGCACTAAGCGAAGCGTGCGAACATCTGACATGCATGCGAAATAAACGCCATTACATCGCAATATCACGGTAAGCGCGCCTCGAAAGACAATGTTTGTGTTTGAGAAAAGAACTTCCCGAAGCTTCCAGAAAGCGCACAAACACCTGCTTATATTTACATTAGGGCTATAGGGCGTGGAGTACGAATACTGTGTGCTACGCGTGGCACAGAGTTCCCCTTGTTTACAAACATTAGGTACTATTTGTACACAAGGACATGCGTACCCTAGGAAGTTGCGGGTTTGCTCGGAATCAGTTTGATTAACGAAGTTTCCTCCAAGCATAGTTTATGTACTTGAGCCATGGGCCTGTCCATACATACGTGCATGATATTCTCGGCTAGTATTATGAATGAAAGTTATTTGCGGTTGCGGGTGTTGAATATCATTGGATATTTTTTAGTTCGGGCTTCATCTTGCTTTGCGCACTGAGGAGTTACTCCTTCACTCTCTCTCCTAACTCTTTCTTGCATTGCTCATTTATCTCAATAATAATTTCTCTGGTTTTAAGTGCCAGAATCTTGGCATTATTACAAGCCATAATTATGAGATTGTGGCACACTGTAGAGCGCGGCGTCGGCATATGGCGGCACACGCCGCTCTTGATTTAGGCCATCTGTCATCCAATGGCAGCAATCTGCTAAATGGCGAATTATGGTAGCCACCGGGAGCTTCGAAGCGATTGAGGGCAGGCCTTGGTTTGAAGAGACGCCGCTTGAAAAAGTGGCAGCTTCGCGCTGTGCTTGTAAACTCTCCGTGCCACACATGACCACAAAGTTTGGTTGAGCTGCTTATAGCGGCGTTTGCTCTTCGTAGAATGTGTTTTTTTCTTCACCAAGCACGAAATGTTGTTCTAGAACTCTTTAAGCTCACTTTCTTGACCACAGCAGTCATCACTGTCTGCGGTCGATCGTAAAGCTTGTCATTCACTACTCCACTGCGTCGCTTCTCGCTGCCATCCATATTAAGCGGTACAAAGCGGGCAAAAAGGACATGTAGATCGCAATGGCACAAATAGTGTGTGTACGGCAATAGTATATGTAATTATTTATTACTTCTTTCATGTTATTCGTCAGAACACCGATGTATCTTAATTGGGACAGGTTCGAGCGCTGATCGGGCACCGAGACGATATATTATTGTCAGTGTGACCTATTCATCAAGATAGCAGTAGCCGCAGCAACTGTGGTCACAAGACCCCAGAGAGGCTCCCAACAAAAAGAGTTTGCCTAAATATCTGCTAGTGTTATCCTTCGCTTAGGCTCGCGCGCGAATATGATAGCCGGGTGGCGAAACAATTCATAAAGATCTAGACCCGTATTCACAAAAAGGTTTTACGCTGAAAATTTTTGCAAGAGAATATTTTAGCGAATCATAATGCGGGACAAATCATTGGCGAAGCCGGTTGGCCAATAGATAACGCACTTGCGAAAGAGATGTTTCGTGAATTTAGCTCCTGCAGATCAGCTGCATGTCTGACTACATTCTGTTCCGCCGCTGTGCGGCCTCTCATCTCCCATAGTCGACGTCCTCGTAGACTGCTTGATTCCGTTTGTGTCAGTCAGTTTTCGTGTCTAGCTTCTACCTGAAATCCCTACAAGTGGTTAAAAATTCGGCTCGTTTCAGCGTTAATGGTTGTCCTAGTAGAAATGGTAACGTATTCCACAATGATATGGCTGCAAAGAGAACTGTTCGTTTGCCATAATTAGTTCGCACTTTGGGCAGAATGAAGTTGTTATGCTGCGCGAAACGAGTTGGGTTAGTATTAAGTAAAGATGATGAAGGAAATAACGACAATGAGATTTTGGTTGGTTGGTAACAACTTTATTGATGGTCCGGCAGAGCTTTCGCCGACTGGGCTTTAGGTCTCCCATGAGGGGACGTCGAGGCCTTGCCTCACCGCCGCCTCGCGGGCCTGCTGGACAGCCCAAAGTTGGTCGCCGAGGCTGGGGCTGCGCAAGGCAGCGGCCCACCGCGGCGGAAGGGTTCCGGAGTTAGCACCTTCCGGATTTTTGTCACAGTCCCAGAGCATGTGATTTAATGTGGCGACCTCAGTGTGGCAGACCTTGCATATATTTTTCGGGTATGTACTCGGGTAGAGCCTGTTACACTGTGCGGGGTTGGGGTACGTGTGCGGCGGCAGTTGTCTGAGGGCCGCCGCCTGCGTCCTGTTCAGCTTGTCGCTGGGCAGAGGAAAGGTTCGGCGGGCCAGGCAGAAGGCCTTGGGTAATTTCATTATAGCTGGTCAACCGGTATTTGGTGTTGCACCATAGACGACGGTCGCCGGGTGCGCTTTGTGAGCTCGCGCGCCTTGGCGTGTGCCGTCTCGTTTAGGTTGCGTTGAGTCTCTGATACCTCTCCCATGTGAGCTGGAAACCATATGAGTCTGGTTTGACATTCTACCGCCCGATGGACTTGGCTATTACGCAGGATTCGGGCCGCTCGTCGTGAGATCCATCCTTTGGCAAAGTTTCTGATCGCTTGTCTCGAGTCGCAGATGACCGTCGTACACGTCGGATCCGTGTGTGCGAGCGCCACCGCCACATCCTCCGCTTCTTGCGCGTGCTCGCACGGTATACTTGCCGATATTCTCGTTTGGCCTTTCCAATCGACAACCGCGACCGCGAATCATGAGCGTTCTGCGTATTCAGCGGCGTCAACGAACCGCGCCCCCATTTCGTCTCCGTAAGTGTGCAGGAAAGCTCTGGCCCTGGTCACTCTTCTGCCTCGGTTGTGCTCCGGGTGAAAGTTCCGTGGAATCGGGTCAACCCTTAGCGTTTGCCTGATCGTGTCTGGAACGGCGGCTTTCTGGCCTTGTTGTGTGTGGTAACGGATGCCGAGACTTTCCATGATCTGGCGTCCCGCTCTCGTGCTCGATAGTCTTTCTAGTTGTGAAGTGCGCTGAGATTTCTTCATTAATTAATTTGAAAAGAAATGTGGCGAGATTATATTTTACAAGGGCGGCAACATCGAGAATGTTATTTTCTTGAAGTAACTGTTTAGCATTGTATGTGGGTGGACTGGAAGTGATTAATCTAATTGCCTGGTTTTGAATGATTTGTAGCGGTTTTAGGTGAGTAGTGTACGTGTTACCCCAGGATGTTATGCAGTAATTAATGTGGGAGTGTACAAATGCGAAATAAAGTGAGAGTAGTACTGGTCGAAAAAAAAATGAACGTGCCCTGATGAGGATACGTATTCCATGTGATAACTTTTTTTTAAATGTGCTACATGGTTTTGAAATTTCAAGTTACGGTCGATATTTACGCCCAGATATACGCATTCTTCATTAGCTGATAATGAGTGGTTATCAATGAAAATTGGCGGAATGCATTCAGGTGATTTATTTTGTGATGAAAACACAAGAAAGTGAGTTTTAGAGGGATTAATGGTAAGTCTATTAATTTTACACCATCCTAGCAAGTTGTGAAGGTCACTGTTAAGCCGGGTTACTACTAGTGATAGATCTTCGTCAGAATTATTGATTGTGGTGTCATCAGCATATAATATGCACTTTGAAAATGTAAGGCAATTAGGCAGGTCATTAATATACAGTAAAAATAGTAAGGGGCCCAGAATTGACCCCTATGGTACACCTAAATTAGTCATTTTAGGTTTAGAATAAGCATTACATACACCAACAACCTGATAACTGTCACGTAAGTAGTCGCGTAGTAGTAGTAAAGGAAGACCAGTTATACCAATTGAGTCTAGTTTACTATTAAGAATGTCATGGTCAATGGTGTCAAATGCCCGGGAAAAGTCTACGAATATAGAACCTGCAAATTTACCGTCATCAATGAATTTCCTTAGTTGGTCAGTAAGAGATATAAGTGCTAGGTCAGTAGAGTAACCAGATCTAAATCCAAATTGGTCAGTTGAAAGTATATTAAATTTGTTTAAATATTTTATCAATCGCTTTTCGATTATTTTTTCGGGGACCTTGCTGAAAAAGGGTAAGACACAGATCGGTCTATGATTTGATACTAATGAGCGATCTCCTTTCTTAAAAACTGGAGTTATTCTACCACGTTTGAGTTCACGAGGAAAGATTCCTTTTTTAAACATGAGGTTGATAATAGGTTGATGAGGTTAAACATGAGGTTGATGTACCGATAACTCCATCCAAAGGATCTTCAGGTAGTCTAGGATAATCTGTTTATTAAATCAAACAACACCGCACGATTTCGCCTATAAACGGTGCATCTGCATCAACCGTAGCCCTCGCGTGCTTCAGTCTGTTTTGACAGATTTCCGGATAACGTGCTTTATAGCGGCGGCGCGCGATATCACTGTCAACTTCAGCGGAACCCGACTCTTCTCCGTGTCAAAGTTTCAAGCGAGCAGGCGCACCAACTTTTCTCTCGACTGATTCAGCCCCAAAGAAGCTTATATGAGCGATTACAGGAAAAGTGATTCGCACGGATAGTCTGACAATCCGTACAATTCACGTACAGATAGTAGATGCAGATAACATTGTAAGTGCTGTCTCCCCGCTCTGTAATGTTATTTCCAAGGCATACCTCTTTATTCAGTAAGGTACGATAAGAACATGAGACTAATTTTAAGAAAAAGCTCACACTTCCAGCATTATGTACAGCTTTTACAACAACAAAGGCAGTGCTTACATCGCTCCCGAGGCGTTACAAGTGCCCACATGTAATCGAAACACACTTAAAACTATTCTGTGCCATGCAGTTTCAGAAGCTTTTCTCCTGCCCTCTGAACAATGCGCGCCAGTTTCTTTTTCATGTTCATTGTGGTACTAAAGACGCATCTACCATATGTGTATCTTACACTCTTTGTTGACCCATACTCGTAATCTGTCTCTAAACGATATATTGATACAACGCAAAACAATGAATTTTTGTTCTGTGACAGTAAGGCTGGAAGCACATGGCATCCGGAAAACTTGCACCTTCGCACAAACCTTCGTAGATGTGGCATTCTGTTCAAAAATACAGTAATAGATATCAAAGTATATCACCACGCTGTACAAAACACATGAATGAATGTGTAACGAGGAGCTGTGGCAAAGCGGCCATCAATAATAATGTTCACGGAGTGTGGGACCTACAGTTATGGATGTTTTTCACAGTGTACAAAGTGCAGTTCTGGGTACCATGTGTTTAAGTGGCCCATGCGCATTCACCGATGCAGGAGCTGAAGTCATTGCCGCACTTCGCAAGCTTCTTTGAACAAGAAAGTCCTTTATGACGGTGTCCCCCAAGTGTTCACGACGTCATTGCCGTCACGGAAGTGGTGTCGGTAAAATCCAGAGGATCAAATGAAAAAGAGAAACAAGAAGAAAAAGATTTGGTCTTTCGGACGACCTGGGAGTCGAATCAATGACCTCTCGCGCCGCGATGATAGGTGCTGAGTGCTCTACCACTACGTAACCGGCCCACATGCACGACGATTTACAAATGCGTCTTATATATCTCACAGCTTCTCCCTCTCACCGTGCTCTTCGTTAGTGGGGCTGTGTCGCCGTCTGGAAGCGGGGCAGTCAAGTACTGCATCGCGACATTAACACGCTCCGAGCGCTCGGTAGTTTCAGCGCAACGGATATTTTCAGTGCAATATTGAAAGAAACAGTACGGTCTGCGCAATGCGGCGTACGCGACGATTCGATATGGTGACGAGCCGATAAGCGCCACAGAAAGGCAACGACGTCGATGGGCGCATGTCGCGGAAGTGGGCGCTTTCGTGCAGCGACAGGCACGTCAGCGGGAAGGGGAACGCCTTCGCGCGTTCACAGTTCAAGCTGCGAGCTGTGCTTCCGACGCTCCTGAAGCGCTTTGTGCTAGTGTATGCATGAGCACAAGCGTAGGTTACCTTATTACTGGGGAGCGCACACCTTGGCGTTTCTCTCCTGAAATAGCCATGTTTTCAATGAGTGCATATCGAGAACCAATTTTTATTATGTGCTCGTTGATGCCATCCTTGCACGGGATGCACCCACGCAGTGTCCAGGTTTATGTCAACTACTTCAGCTACCATAAAGGTTTATTCATAATCATGCACGTTAGTCAGGATGGAGATGTACCGCAAGACGTCAACGTGGGTGCATCCACGTCAAACGTTGCTGCAGCTGCCAAGCACCAATACACACTGTGCAATCTCTCATATATGAGTGTTCAATAAACAATCAACTACTTCTGTGAAGACCCGTTTCACTTTCTTATTATACCAATTCTATGATGCAGGGATCAACTGTGTTTTTTTATAGATAAACCACGCGCAGAAGCCAGAAGAACGGATCTCCATAAAGCATGCAAAGCTTCATTCACCGAGCACTCATCTTCTGTAGCACTGGCAAGCGAAGCCGTATTATGTTATTTTAACGCCGGAAGTCTGCCCGCGTGTGGTTTAGTGTAATAGAAAAGATGTGCATGTGAGCAAATATCGATCGCACTCTTCGTTTCCCTTTCATCTGCACGACATTGTTACTCATTAGCGCGGTGGCAAAGAAAAGAATGTGCACGTACAGTACGATGAAACTTGTGCGACCTGTATTTCTGCGGCGTGATGCAGTATGTTACGCAATTTGTTGTTTTTTCTTGAGACACCCTGCAATCACTCCTAGAACGAATTAGATTGGCACATCGATGCGTGAATGATTGCTTGCATCGGGCCTGTGGGCCGCTTCACGGTGATGAATTACACAAGCCTGAATTGCTTACTTCCGCTTGGCTAAGACATAAGCAACATAACTACGGAGAACCATGGCGTGCGGAAGGCAAGGCTAGCAAAAATAATCGGCAGCCAAGGACACGCGGCCATCGCCAAGCCATGTAATCGGTGAGCAAATCATCATGAACCCCCTATGACTCCGTCGCAACAAGATCTGCGTCAATACAATGGGAAGCGGCTGAGAGGCACCGCGAAACCAGGGAAAAAAAACGCCAGGCCTGCGCGGAAAGCGCAGCACAGTCACAGCTAAAGCTGGAAGAGCGGCATTTCTAAAGCTCGTTATAAACTCTCTTGTGGCTACTAATACAAGTACACTATACCTGGCGACAACTTTCTGTGGCAGCACAGCCAAAGCTACGTGGGCGGAGCTTGTGCACATGCCTTACTACACCAAGTAGTCGGTTGGCGGGCGATTTCACATTGAAAATCACGCTGTCAATCGCATAATAGACAGGACGCGTCTGTTACCAAGGCAAAGCTGTGAAGGGTGATTTTGTCACCGTAAATCGCTCTCATTGCAAATCGCACAAACACCTCCCGCCCTAGACGCCGACCGCAACAGTGTTAGACGCAGTCTTCGGCGCGATTGTATGAGAAAAAATTCGGCAGATCCCACGTACCGCGGTAGTCGACGTTATGCGAAGCATGCGGCGGATAGGTGACTGTGGCGTAACTTTGTTTACTAAGCGACACGTTACAAAATGACGCTAAAGATTTGTATAAATCTTAAACGCACAGATATACATGTTGAAGGTACGCATATGTGTTATATAACCGGTTGTTTACGGTTGGGTAACGCTGCCAATGGCAACGTGGGTATTACCAACACCAGAAGCGGTAAGCTGATATGTAGTGCTTATACGTGTCCCGAGAACGCACACACGTTTCACGAACCCGTGTGCATGTGTGCAAGAAGTTCTTGACAGTTCTTGAACAAGGGCATCATCACCGTGATCAGTGAGCACCATCAGCTGGTCATAACTTGTTATAGGATCCGGTCGTGATCGTGGTAACGAGGGGTTCATATCTAGGGAAGTATGTCTTATAGTAGAGCTCTTGGAATTTGTGGATGCCTCGGTCATTTCGTCGACAAATTATCTGTCGACAGAGCCGGCGAAATGCCGGAACCTGAAGCCAAACTTCGCGTTGGTGAGGTATAGGCCGTCGAGGCTGGTAGCCCTGGATAGTGCTACGTAGACCAACATCAGTGGATGATGTTTGTCGTAATCGTAGACTACCTGGGCGTACGTGGCCTACGTAGCCTAGTGTAGAAAGCGGCTGTCAATTAATCTGGCATCATCCTCGGTCAGCATGAGGCCATCGCCCAGCCTCGTAAGAAATGAAGAGGACACTGCGTCGTTGTGGTGGACGAAGTGCACTTTACGTTGCGTGATGTGGATATCATATGCAACTTTCCTTAATGTATTTCTCCGGGGTCGAGCAGTGCTTCAATATAGCTTGCTGAACGATAGAAATACAAAAGTAACGTTTATTAGACTGCTATAAAAGCGGAGCCATCACTGGAACTACAGATGTTAATCTGATATGACGCCTGTATCGTAGCAGTGTACATATCGTAGGAGTATCATGTAGTGTTTATTGCTTTCTTGTAAAATGAGATAGCCAGCACCACAACCACAATTGACGTTGCACCGACATTACGCCTGCGTAGGCTGTTTTTGCAAACCAGTTTATAGACCTGGCGTGGCTCAGTGGTAGAATACCTGATTGCCACGCAGAATACTTGGGTTCGATTCCTCCTGGGATCCTAATTTTCATTTTTTCCATTCGTTGAGTCAAGGGTGCCGATGTTGGTTTTCCTTAACGCTCTAGCATTTAGGTTACCAATGTCTGTTCTCGCTGTCCCTGGGTAGACAAACTGTCAATCACCTGTGGCGCATACCCGTACACCGCGGCCCGTGGTAAACGGGTATGTGCCACACGTGTCTAGTGGAAAGGGTTTGACGACGTACGCGACATGATTTTAACGTTTTTCATGTCATGACCCGGCAATCATATTCGTCAAATCCTCTTACCCTCCCATGCAAATTTTCGTCTAAACCAAGTTAAGGTGGTGATCATGAGAGCACCCAGACGTAGGCGGCTAGATAGATAGATAGATAGATAGATAGATACGTAGATAGAAACGCTCAAAGTGCCAGAGGTTCGCTAAGAAATGCTTCGCATTTAATAGTAGGCAAGCGAAATACCGACCATGTATGCAACGTAATTGATGAAATGGGCCACTTATTAAATGCGAAGCATTTCCTAGCGAACCTCTGGCACTTTGAGCGTTTCTATCTACGTATCTATCTATCTATCTATCTATCTATCTATCTAGCCGCCTACGTCTGGGTGCTCTCATGATCACCACCTTAACTTGGTTTAGACGAAAATTTGCATGGGAGGGTAAGAGGATTTGACGAATATGATTGCCGGGTCATGACATGAAAAACGTTAAAATCATGTCGCGTACGTCGTCAAACCCTTTCCACTAGACACGTGTGGCACATACCCGTTTACCACGGGCCGCGGTGTACGGGTATGCGCCACAGGTGATTGTTTATATCTACCCAGGAACGGCGAGAACAGAAATTGGTAATTTAAATGCTATAGCGTTAAGGAAAACCAACATCGGCAGCGTTCACTCGACGAATGGAAAGAATGAAAATTAGGATCCCAGGCGGAATCGAACCCAAGCATTCCGCGTGGCAATCGGGTATTCTACCCCTGAGCCACGCCAGGTCTATAAACTGGTTTGGAAAAACAGCCTATGCAGGCGTAATGGCGGTCCAACGTCAATTGTGGTTGTGGTGCTGGCTATCTAATTTTACAAGAAAGCAATGGACACTACATGATACTCTTACAATATGTACTCCTACGATACAGGCGTCATATCAGATGAACGTCTGTGGTTCCAGTGTTGGCTCCGCTTTTATAGCAGTCTAATAAACATTGCAATTGTATTTGTATGACTCAGCAAGCTATACTGAAGCATTTCTCGACCCCGGAGGAATACATTAACGAAAATTACATATGATATCCACATCAACGCACCGCCGTAAAGTGCACTTCGTCCACCAGAACGGCGCAGTGTCCTCTTCATTTCCCACGAGGCTGGGCGATGGCCTCATTCTGACCGAGGATGATGCCAGAATAATTGACAGCCGCTTTGTGGACTAGGCTACGTAGGCCACATACGCCCAGGTAGTCTACGAATACGACAAACATCGTCCACTGAGGTTGGTGTACGTAGCACTCTCCAGGCCTACCAGCCTCGACGGCCTATAGCTCACCAACACGAAGGGTGGCTTCAGGTTCCGACATGTCGCCGGCTCTGTCGACAGACAATTTGTCGACGAAACGACCGAGGCATCCACGAATTCCAACAGCTCTGCTATACCGCATACTTCCCTACACATGGACCCCTCGTCACCACGATCCCGACCGGATCCTATAACAAGTCGTGACCAGCTGCTGGTGCTCACTGATCACGGTGATGATGCCCTTGTTCAAGAACAGTCAAGAACTTCTTGCACACATGCACACGGGTTCGTGAAACGTGCGTGCGTTCTCGGGACACGTATAAGCACTACATATCAGCTTACCGCTTCTGGTGTTTGTAATAACCACGTTGCCATTGGCAGCGTTACCCAACCGTAAACAACTGGTTATATAACACATATGCGGCTCTTCAACATACATATGTGTGCGTATAAAATTTATACAAATCTTTTAGCGTCATTTTGTAACGTGTCGCTCAGTAAAAACAGTTACGCCACAGTCACCTACCCGCCACATGCTTCGCATAACATCGACTCCCATGGTACGTGGGATCTGCCGAATTTTTTTTACCTACTGTTTCCATTCGCAGTTTTGCTCTCAAGCGGCTCTTCTTGCTGAAGACTTGCAGGTCACATTCGTCACCGTCAAGGAAGCTAACGCGATGAGAGACCCACTTGCGATGGTGGTCACACTTGCGCACTTCTTTCTCGGTGATAGTATGGGCAAATCAACAAAATAATTCACAACGCAACGCTGTCTGGTCGAAGAACACTAATCACCTAACGAACACGCGCTTATGCTCACTTGCAAGCTTCGACGTGCACCTGTTGCAGCCGAGCGGCGCCATCGTTGTTTAGTGGGGACGGAAAGCGTCAAATGGACACCAGAAAACCTGAAAACTCGAAAGAGCAAAAATCGCAAATTCTTTACGGGATAATCATTCTTACTTTCAATGCAAGCAATCTTGAACATAATACCTGTTTCTTTTCTTTTTATGTTTTCTTTTATGCTACGTATTCTACAAAAGCTAGCGTTCGCGGACTACATAGAGAAGCGTAGTAAGAAAGTGCGTGGTTCGGTTGCGTAGCCTTGGCTGTACTACCACAGAAAGTTGTCGCTAGGTATAGCAACGTACCAACTACGACACAAATCATAATTTTTGTGGAGTAGGAAAGCACCCACCATGACATTATTCGTCATTCTGTGGAATAGCGAGGTACCATCTGTAAGGCAATATGTGCACTTTGTAGATGCGATGGCTGATGACGTAGAATAATTATGGCTGAACCTTTTGTAATGGGTTGGAAACTTTCAACGACCCACTAGTTACGTAATTCGCATTGTGTGACGCCCGGTCGTTATTTAACTCTCCCACCACGCTTTATAACATACGTTAACGTGCGAAAGAGAGATAGAGAGGGAATTAACTTTATTGAGACCCTGAGGAAATGGATCATGGGAGCCTTATGGACTTCCTTGGCAACCAATAGAAGTACACTTGCAAGGAACCTACTACGCTGTAAACCATCATAATGTTTCTGAAGTTGGAAAGCAGGCACTATACAATTTTTCGTCATTCTGCGGAGAACCGTGGTACCCGCTAAACACCTGTAAGGCATTGTGTGCACTTTGTTGATGCTGTACCTGATGACGATGAAGAATTGTGGTAGAGCCCTTTGTAATGCGTTGGAAGCATTCAACAACCCACTCGTTGCGTAATTCGCATTGTGTGGCGCCTGGTTACAGAATTCGCGTTGTATGACGCCTGGTTGTTATTTTACTATTCTACCACACTACATTACCCAGACAACAGTAACACATCTTCAGCACGTTTTCAAACGTTCTCGTGAGGACATTGTGACGTCCTGAAAACATGCTCAACTAGTCTTGATGGAGTCCAAGAAAGATACTATTGTCCGGCCTCAGCATGTCTTTTAAACATGCACAAATGGTTCACCAGGGCATTTCTGGCACACTTTCAGGATTCATTGAGGACTGAAACATACCCAAATGGTCCACCAGGACATTTTTGGCACAATTTAAGGATTTATTGGGGACTGAAACATACTCAATTGGTCCACCAGGGCACAACTTCAGGATTTAATGGGGACTGAAACATACTCAATTGGTCCACCAGGGCACAATTTCAGGATTTATTGGGGACTGAAACATACTCCATTGGTCCACCAGGGCACAATTTCAGGACTTATTGGGGACTGAAACATACTCAATTGGTCCACCAGGGCACAATCTCAGGATTTATTGGGGACTGAAGCATGTTGATCAATTGGTCCACCAGGACATTTCTGAACATGCAGCGTACCGACTGGGCTACACACCAAGATTGGTTGCATGCTTAATTACTGAATTTTAGATTTTAATCTTACACGAATTTAATGTTAGAGCACAGTTATGTACCACTGACTAGTTAGTATAAGGAATGTCACATAGTATAGAACAGTGTCGGTGCCTATGCAGAAAATGCACATGCAAGGTACGTGGCCGTGCCACCTGCTAAAGCAAGCACAAAAACAATATATTTCTAGGTAATACATTTTTATTTCGATGCCTCCAGCAAACCATAAAAACTCTTCAAGGGATGAGCTCGGCGAGGCATTCGATGAAATGTTCATTCAGCTGAATAATCTGACTGTCCTTCCGGTGATCCTAAAAGAAAGTCAAGAATTTTTTACGAGGACATGATAACAGTTGTTGAGGGTACCACCGTAAAATCCCGAGCAAACGCCGTCCCTACGCCGAAGGATAATTCGACAAGATTTGGAGAGGGGCACGCTTGCTCAGTCATGAATCAAAATTCAACATGGTGGCGGAGGAGCTGTTAAGAATAAGGAATGCACACCTGTGCTAATGAAATGCTTTAATGATTATGCATGTATTCACCCTCGCCGGGAGAATGAAAACAGTGAATGAAACAGTGGAAATGGCGGGAGAGGAGCGCTTGCTCGGGACTAATGGCAAACCGTCAATATTGAAGCAAAGGCTGAGTTCGTCAGGCAAGTGTGTACAGTCCAGCAGAGTTTGCCGCAGTCCTGCCTCAAGGCCAAAATGGCGAAACTTCCCTCCTGCCAGCTCTCTGATGTTTAGGACCCTACCTGGAGTTTGCAAGAGCGTCCTAGCAGTCGACGGTAGTGACACAAAACAAGTGTGGCTCCGCAAAACTGACAGCAATGACGTGACAGCGGCACGCGAGCACAGCGATTCAACCGCCCACGCTTGTAACCTTTGTCGGAAGTTCACATTGCTTTCCTCGTCGTCAGACGTAATGGCTCCACTAACATGGTCGTAATCTGCACTCTGCACATCGCTGCTGTGGCGGCGTCGCTGCAACGGCGGCAAGTATATGCTGTTATCGCGTGAGCCACCACTGATCGGACTACTTACTGGCCCTACAACATCCTGATACACCACGTGTAGTACATCATCACTAACAAAGACGGCGGAATCGCCACATAACTCAGGAGGATGCGCTACCGTCTGTTCATTTTGCCGAGTCCCTTCGACTTGATGCAGGGCGCGACCACTAGAATTGGTGTCGGGCAGGGACTCGATCGGACTTTGAATGCGACACGCCGGCTGAGCGAGGTCATTGTTCATGCTCGCAAGCTGAACAGACGCATCGACGCGGCGAAATAGTCGTTCACTGCTCTCCGCCATCACCAGAACACAAAAAGGTGGTGGTGGTGATTAGAGGAAGAAAAAGACGCTTGGATCTAACTCACCGATATTCAGTCCGGCATGCGCCATGTCACAACCTCTCCGTGAAGACACAGCGTGGGCCCGTGGGGACTGCTGGGAGTCTGTGGTCACATGGGTCACAGTGTTGCCAGCGGTCGAAGTGCGGGAAATTTAAATATATGTCACCGAATTTTAACTTCGCGAAACGTATTTCCCTTAAATTGGGCTTTTTAAACAAGCAATTACCCTCGCCACGTTGGCGATTAATACATGTACTCATTCTGAACAAGGAGAAACGTGTCCGTCGGCAATCATAATTATGTCACCAGATAAAGATGTTCTATTTTTTAAAATAAAAAAATAACATGCAGTCAAATGTGTTCATTGCACAAATGTTGTAATTCCCAGTTCAGCGCAAGCTTGTTGCTGTCCCGAACACGTCCGCATGAGAGCACGTTTAGGATAATCCTGCAAACGAGGTCCTGAGGACGTACTCAGAATGCTGCCTAGCGGACGAAGACGTTTGTACCTTTTGAGGACGAGCATAAGATGTCGACTGTTGTCTGGGTACATATGTTAATGTAGTTCCTTTCTGACCTGAAGCCCGTATAGGGTCTTTTTGCAAAGCAGTTTCAAGCACCGGCATGGCTCTCAGGTAGAATACTGGGCTCCCACGCCCGGGTTCGAACCTTGTTCCAACCTGGAAAATTTTTATTACGCCAAGCTTCGCTTACCCCCAGCATCACGATAGGGGAAGGGCTCCTAACTAGGGGTGTGCGAATATTCGAAAGTTTCCAATATTCGTCGAATATTACATTAAAAATATTCGTATTCGATTCGAAAATCGTGTATTCGAAAAGTTTCGAATATTCGATAACTTCGAATATTCGAAAAATTCGAATATGCGATTCGATTATCATGCATAAAATAACTCGTCTTCCACATTTCTGCTGCGTTCGTATAGCTAAAAACGTTGCCGAGAGGAGCGATAAACATCGTAAGTACACGGAGGCATGATATCTGCCTGCGACGAGCGCCCCAATACGTATGATTTATCGCTGGTGCATCTCCGACGTGCAGCGCTGTTGGCGATCATGTAACCGTACATTTTCAATATTATGCGGCCGTAACGTGCCGCACTACCACTGGTTCACTATGCGGGACCACTTCTAAAGAAAGACAGTGACCCATGTGACTGGTGGCGGACTGTAGGCACCTTCAGATACCCCAGTCTGGCAAAGCTATGCCCCATATACCTCCCTATACCAGCCACTTCTGTTCCAAGCGAGCGTGCCTTTTCAGTGGCAGTGGGGGGGGGGGGGGTTGTCTCTGTTAGAAGGGAGCGCCTGCTGCCTGATCATGTGGAGCAACTCATATTTCTTCATGATAACATCTAGTCATTACTTTCATTGTGATGTGCATTGTGCTAGCCTGGACATTGTGTTCTGGAGATAGCAGTGTATGTTGTGTTGTCAGTCAGGCTGTTAATGTTTTTTTTTAATAGCTACATGTTAAATAAAGTATTGTTACTGTGGAGGCATCTTTTCTTTGATATTCGATATTCGATTCGATATTCGAAGGTGGACATTCGTATTCGATTCGTATTCGAAAAATTTGATATTCGCACACACCTACTCCTAACTTTTTAAGGCGAAAGCCTAAAACGCCTCATCAAACGCCAAGATTGACCGTCAGCGTCGGCGTTCCGCGGCGTCGGGCAGATCACAAGTTATGCAAAAAATTTATCACGTGACGACGTCCCCACATAATGTCATTATGACATCACAGAATACAAAATTTTGTGACGTCATTATGACCTCACATGATCCCGTAATCTTATGACATCGTAACTTGACCAAAAATGAACTGATGACGGAGGCAATGCAAAACCAGGTCAAGTAGCTCCGACGCTGGAAGCAGTGCGATACCACGCTAGGTACAGAATGCTTCCCGAGTGTGGCGGGGCAGGATCATTACATCGACTGAAAAGAAAAAAGAAGATGGCTTTCGCCTTCGCTTGGTCTTTGGTGAAACCACAAGGGACCCTGTTAGTTATTTTGTCGTTATCTTTTTGTACTCGCCGTGTATGTATTGTCAAACCATCTACATCAGTAACATTCGCAGCTTCGCAGTTTCGAAACTAGTAGTTTACACCTCCACCAGGTTCATTTTCCACCAGTGTCATTTTTCATGCTGTGCTTCTCGCCCCGGTCGCTTCAGGACACAAAAGATGCAGGTTTCCTGTCCTGTCAAAAAAGCAACATGATGATGTAGGAGTTCCTGGTTCTGGTTGGATGCTGTGGCTGGCTGCTTCGTATTATTCGTACGGTCACTTTATTCATCGAGTCAAGTTTTGCGCTTCCTTCGCACCCCAAAGATGACCCGCATTTCTGATTTTTATGAAATTTCAGCCAAAATGATTTACAGGAACCAGCTGACAGAGGAGAGTGTTCGTAGGTCAAGTTTTTTAGGTTATGGCTGTTTCCCTGGAAGTGGCTACAGGTAATGTATTACAGCACAAGATATGCGCTGGGGCTGCAACGGCGCTGTAATGAATGTAATGAATTTCCTTGGAGAAGGAAATACGCATTCACGATTATTCCCTTTGTTGACATCCGATAGCGGGGATTATGAATTTCGGCAGGTCACCTGCACTTAGTGGGTCATGCCTTAGAAATCCCACCTGAACAGACACCACTTCCTTTACTGTCCACCCATTTACACCGCTAAGAAGGTCGAACACTACCGGCGAGAGAGAGTCATTGAATGGATGATATCAACGAACGCTTCTAGGCGGCTGTGAATCAAGAGAAGTGCACCCAGCAGAACGTGTTACGCCGTGTACGGCACAGCTGCACATCGTTTCTGAACCCAATATCCGATGACAACAGATAATCTAATCACTGTTACGGGCTGTTGGAGCGGCACTTACAATGCTTATCATTTCTGCTATTACATGACCGAAGCTTGGCATGCTGAAAGGGATTACGAGAGGAGGGTGCGGCTTAGACTTGTGGCCACGCATAAAAAAATTCATGAGCCATTCCACTTTCTGAAGGTGGAGGACCAGCTAAGTTGTGTAGCACACGTGTTTATTTATTTCGTTTGTACAATTATTTATCATTTTGTTAAATTTAGCGTACGCTCCTTTAAAGCGATTCCACCTCGATTTGAGTGTGCCAGAAGTGCAGCGTGCAAGTTTATTCGCACATTTATTTACTTCCTTATTTGTTATATTTAAATAATAATTTATTTCATTCACTCAGCTAATTTTTTATTTACTTTTTTCTGTTCATTTTTAGTGGATCAGTGATGAGTAGGGCAGGACATCAGGACACGCCTAATTTCTGTGGCGCATAACCTGCTAGGGGATTCCTGTTCAGCAGGTAATTGTTGACTAGGTAACTGTTCGTGGAGTTACGAAAGGTGTCGTTTTATACAGCATCGCTGTAAAATGATCAGCTACTGTAAGTAGCTGGTCGTGCGGCATCTATAGAGAGTGAAAAGCCCTTGAAACACGGGTTGTCGCTGCAGCCAACATTTCTACAAGCGGACTTGTCTTCTTCAAGGCTGCAACTGCGCGGTTGCAACTTTGAAGAAGAAAAGTCCGCCTATCGAAAAGTTGACTCCAGCGACAGCCCGTGTTCCAAGAATTTTCATGGCTTCAAATTCAGGGTAAGATAAAATTCCATCTTCCCCTGAACTTTTACCTTAGTTGGAGTTATAGAGACGTATTACCTTTAACCACCATTGCACACATCAAGATTAAAGCGTTTTCACTAGATCGCCACACACACTTGCCGGCACACACGCAGTTGCGCAAGAGAGTTTCGTGGAAGAAATGTAATCTTCTAAAGGACAATTACCTTGCAGCTAGATCA
Source organism: Rhipicephalus sanguineus (assembly GCF_013339695.2). Taxonomy (NCBI): domain Eukaryota; kingdom Metazoa; phylum Arthropoda; class Arachnida; order Ixodida; family Ixodidae; genus Rhipicephalus; species Rhipicephalus sanguineus. Next base: position 233,121,160 of record NC_051178.1, read on the forward strand.
GAGCGTTTTGGTACGCGACGAAAACATGCTGTTTAGGTTACGTAATTGATACAAACTTGGGGAGCGTTCCTTACCGCTTTCGTGTAATCGTAACGCCTCTGCAGACTTCGTGTTGGTGCTGACCGCTGAATTATGTTGGTACGTATTCATTGTAGAAAACAGCGATAGAACGAAAACAAGAAAGACCAAACGGGATTAGCGCTGTATTTTTTTGTCTTTCTTCTCTTAGTTGTGTCGTGCTGAATTATGTCTGCGCTTGCCATGTCTGTAACGCCGCACCGAATACCAAGGGAGGGGTGCGATGTCGAAATCAATCGTGTGACATGTTCAGTAAATGACTGCAGCGTTTCAGCCTCCCGTTGTGACAGAAAGGCTAAGCGCCAGCAGAACACTGTCAGTGAGTGATCAATGAGAGCAATCAAAGGCCGGTGCTCAATAACGTTATATGAATCAATGTGTTCGGTCCTCGCGGGCGTTCGAGCCTGAACGATAGGGGTCAGACGAGTGCGCACGAGTTGTAATCCGTAACCGTCCAACACATGCAGCTCGCCATAAACCAATAGTGCCAAGACCACAAGGAAGTTACGGGTGACCTAATTTTGTCCACTCATAAAGGAGATATTTCACCTGGCCAAGGACTGAAAAGCATTGACTAGTTGGTGTCAGAGGGATCAAGTCTCACTACGCCCGCTTGTTTCTTGTGCAACGCTGAAATCGTTAACATGGAGTACAGAAGAGACACACAGCAAAGCACTCAACTATTAACTGTTTAATGACAGTATCGGATTATATACATGATCTACGCATATACGCAGCAGATCCAACATGTTTCGACATGAGCTGCTATATCACATCGGTACTTACAGGCGTGGTCGACTTATAGTATAACCGGGTAAACACATACTGTTGATGATTTGTCCTGAAAAGGCGGAGTTCCGTAATTGTTTTGCAGCATTCGTTAAGCCTGCACACAAGCCGTTGTCTGTATATACGAACCCTTGCGAATGTTACGTACAACGACAACCTTCTCACCAGCGGCGTCTAGTCACGAAGGCTAACCCGGTACTACGTAGAAGCCTTTTGGCTACCGTTTGCTAATGAAGAGGGCAGTGGCCCATAGAAAAGCCCCGCTAAGAGAAAGGTGTGCCTACGCGTCAGTAAAACCTCAAGTTGTTATTTTCTCTTGCGCCCTGCCATACATGTATGCAGTGCGAAATTTAATCCTCTTCCCTCCGCGCTATTTTCTTCACCTTATCTATCATCACTGTCATGATCATCATCAGTGTCTACTGACGCTGCATGGAAAATGAAGTTTTCTTTCAGCTATCTCTAATTGCAACTGCCATTAGGCAACTGATCTCACGTTGTGCCTGCAAACTTCCTAATTTCATCACATGATTATGTTGTTTGGTCTTATCGACTTCAGTACCCTTCTCTAGGTATTCACCATGTGTCTAGAAGTGACCACCACTTACCTGCCTTGCGTTACATGGCTAGCCTTGCTTTATTTTTTTCGCCTTATCCTCAACAGTAAGACTTGCTACCCTTATTTGCTCTTTAAAGCTTTCCACTTTTTTGCTACTAACATTACGCCTATCATTGGCTTTATGTCACTGCGCTGCTTTTAAGTTTTCACATTTTCTTGATAAGTTACACATTGTAACGCAAAAATTTAAGCCAGTCTGAAATGACTGGGTCCTTTCATTTCCATGGCTATCCGCCCGCTGTCGCTAATAGTTAGATGACACCTTCTATAGCTATATTAAAAGCCATTATTATTCCTCGATAACTTTTTCTTCGTTGGATCATCACAACATATTAAATGTCAATGGCAGTGTGTGATCGGCATAGACGAAAACAGAAAGCAAGAGGACTTTTGTTTTTGTAATCGATCCTTTTTTTTATTTATCCATCACGTAAGAAACCGATGCCAAGGTCGACGTCCGAGGGACAGCATTCACTTCAGGGGATGTCATCGGCTTATCCTGTCTGAAGCCAGGTTCATAAGTAACGACGCGTGGCCGGAGACGTGAACGAAACGTGATACTCATGGCTTCTATAAACAACGCCACACTCCTCCCTCGATCACCCGCTCGGCCGTTGTTTCGACTTGTCTTTTTCATATTTCTTTTTCCATGTAGCGAATGCGCTGCTCTTTGGATACGCGATCACTGCGTATCTGTAGGCTGGGAAGATTTCATGATGCGGTCGATGATCCCAGCGGCGGGTTTTCAAGGCACCTCGTCGCTAGTGTGACTGCGCTTGGGTAAACATGACTGCGCAACTACCAGTTCAGTGCGCTCGGCGCATGTAGTACAGTCAAGCGCGATTTGAAAGTTTACCAAAAGCGACTACAGCGACACGGCCCAGAATCCTGAGAGTCTACCAAAAGCGACTACAGCGCCACGGCCCAGAATCCTTTTTCTAGGAGTGGGAGGTATCAGGCAAGCTTCCCCCACTCTCTCTTCTGTTCGTTAAGCTGCGATCACTCCCACGGTAGGAAGGCGAATTTTCATTCGTTTTTTTAGTGGAAATTTTCGCTATATACCTTGTGCAGCCCAGCAAGTCGTTCAAATAAAGCAATGCCAGGCACCAGCTTCACCATATCTTTCCCATCAGTTTTGTTATCGTCCGTGGTGATAAGAGCAAACGAAAAATACGCGTTATCGCAACTAATGGAAAGCTTAAAATAGAGAGAAAGGCTGGAGAGTTCGTTGTAGGGGCGATTGTAGCATGGAACAGAAAGCGAGGGAGAGAAGAATACGTAATCTTGATTTTCACTGTTCTGAAACGCGCCGCTACGCCCCTAGAATGCTAGGCCGGTCGACACTTGCGCGATAACCTTCAAATCACGCGACACTGTACGTTCAAAATTTGCGTCACAAAACCCAAGTGTCTCGTTTTCCTCAAAGACGTGTTGGTACAGGAGTTGCATCCAACTGCCCTCGGGCTTTGTTTGTAGCGACGGCAGGTGAGATACAACCGACCACAAATGCGGGAGCACCGGTGCATCAAAAACTGGGCGGAATTTGCCCTTCAGTTCGCAAAAGAACGCACGTCCTTCACTGTGACGGCTTTGCACACCTGGTTCTTCGATGAGAGAGAGAGAGGAATGAGGGACGGTCGCCACAGTTTCTAGCTCATACTAGATACTGATAATAAATTTCAGCTTTCTACCTTCACTTGATCGGTGGAAAATTCGAGTTCCTAACTGGGCATAAATCATATACCGTCTTAATTCCCGGTTACATTGCAATTTAGAAGTGATGGAAATAGAAGCAGCAAACTTTACCACGAATGGGCAAACTTCTTGTCTTACATGTTTGCGCAAGGTCTACTGTCTTGCTAATATTTGACAACTGAGCAGCCAGCGTCTTATATGTTTTCTGACAGGCAGCCGTTATAGTATGATTTATTATTAGTATTAATGGACGAAGCGCGCTATGGAGGCTGAAGAAAAAGATAGCAATTGGAAAAAAAAAAACACAGGATGACGAGTATATTCCTTTCTTAGTTCAGCAAGGACAATGCGAAAAATTACACCTGCATCTGTAACGTGAATGTTACACCAAAGTGTAATAAAGGAACACTCATGTGTGAGCGAATAGTTGCAAGTATTACGAAAGTATAGGCTCAAATATGCTATCAGAGCAAAGGTTACTAGACGGGAAGCGATAGGTTGACCAAAGGGCGCGGTTGGGAAACGAGCGATCCTTTGTATGTTATGGTATAATCTCTAAGTCGATTGTATTGCTTTTAAATATTTTCTTCAGACATAATTTTCTCACAAGAAGCCCAAGAGCAAGCTCTATGGTACCCAGCCTGTTAAAATTCGCGTTGAAAAAAAAACAAGAGAGCAACAAGGAGTTAGTATTTTGGTATAGTTTCTTTCTTCGCGTTTCTTTTATAAGTGTGACTTTATTCCCCTGCTATTTGTTCCTTTCTACGAGACCTATCAACACGTCAACGGTTAGGTCATGGCTGTATAATACGCCTCCCGACTCATACTAGCTACGGCTCGGGGAGCGGGGAGCGCTGCCTTATGGCTGTAATGCCGCAGCGATGCGAATTATATAGGGGAGTGCGGGCTTTGTAGCAAAAAAAAAGAAACCCATAAAAACAAAATGAACGACTACATAGTCCCTTTGTGTACGCCGAATGACACACTTTATTGCATACGGATTCGCGAACTTACGACACGCAGCGGAAAGTGAGAGCAACGCACTTTTCGTGTGCGTTATACATTTTCATGTCGTTTTTTAGCAGATTCCTGTGTTTCATAGAGGGTATTCAGTCGTATCTAAAACAACATGTGCGGCTGTACTAGTACAATGATCACTAGTCTTCAGAAAAGCCTACGTCCGTGAAGGGCGTTTACTAGATCTCTACTTAAGATACTGTCTGAAATTACGGTGCCATCCTGTCTCCTTTATTGCGTTTTCGTTTTACGTTACAGACATCAACTGACGGTAATTTCTTACATGTTTAGTCTGCACAGGTCTCTTGGGCCCACACTCATGATGAATTTTAGCAATAGAACGTGGTCACACAGCGCTGAAGAAAATTTGAAAATTTGTGCTCACGTTCAGTCCAACCGAAACTAGATGGCTGGCTTACTGAAACGCTGCGCCTGCATTGAGTGTATATGCCTCACCGTGGTATCAGTGACGTATTAAAGCGAGATCAGTTATGGTGGCGTTATTTTCACAATGCGAGTGTCCACTATAAAGGGCTTCGAGTACGAATCAACATTGGCAGTCAAGTCTGCAATAAACAAAGTTGTGTTCATAACGGTTTCTTGTTCCCTCGTCTACATCTTTGTCCCGTGTTGCGCCGCTTTCCTATATTTAACTATGCACCGACCATCTCAGCACCGAGTTTTATTAAAACTAGTTTATCGGTGATCGCTGATTAGACAACTTTAAAGAATAGTCGAGTTGCGCATTTATTCAGCCACACATAATTCACTAATTCAAAGCTTGTCCATTTGCTCAAATCAAGAGTAATATTGGTCCTGGTAACATTTTGTATTTGAATTGACTGACTGACTGCATGAATGAATGAATGAATGAATGAATGAATGAATGAATGAATGAATGAATGAATGAATGAATCTTTATTCCAGTGAAATATAGAAAATGGGCCTCGAGCGAAAAGCTACAAGGGTAGCTAGAGAAGTTCACAAGGCCCAATAAAGAAAAAAGGAAAAAAAAAATGACACAGCGGTAGAAACATGCGCACATTCACAGGCGAGCATATGATGAAGATGCTTCTGGGATGGCTGGCACCTACCCACTCCGGAGGAACGGCCATGAGTCGGGCAGATCACAAAGTCTGAAATTTTTTAGGTGCTAGAGGTTACACTGTGAATTAGAATGAAGACTTATTTTAGTGAATCCCACTTTTAGCCTAGACCATGTTGCGTAACCTCCCAAAGGACCAAAAAAATATTATGCCAGGCGGAGATCATTTAAAAAATTATTACTGGTTGATGCGTCGAATAAATCGATTCGACTCGCATTTGAATTTCTCTACATATGCGCACTACAATGTTACAAAATAAAAGAGCGAATGTTTGCGCTCGTGAAGGAAGCAAATGACAAGTCAAACGGGGATACTGGAAAACAATGAACTGCTGGCATACAAGGCTTCGTGGTGAAAACTAATCAAAAGCTCTCAGGGCAATGTTCATCCAGGCAAACAAGAAAGACTAAACGTAGCGTGCATTAGCTCGGTACATAAAAGAAAGGGACACGACACAGACGTAGAGATAGGTAGGCGCTAAACTTCCAATTCTATCCCTACGTCTGTGTCGTGTCCCTTTCTTTTAAGTACCACGCTAACACACGCTACGTTCATGGATGACCAACTCGCCCGATCAGCAACCTTTCTGAAGAAAGACTGAGGTGCGTTATTGAGATATAACTCAAAGTTCTTGAAAGAGGCGTACACTTATCACGACCATCCTCCAGTTATGGATGGATGGATGAAAAAAACTTTATTATGTCCCTCGGACCTTAATACCGGTCGACGAAGCGAAGGTCCCAGTCCTGATCACAAGCCCTTTCTGGTATCACATATCGCATTTTGTAGCGAAAGAGTGGAAAGGAGTGAAGTCTTGGTAAGAGAAGAACACAGTGTACACAGGGCGAGCGCGTTGCACTGTGTTCATACCAAGATTTTTTTTTGCTGTCCATTCTTGTGCTGAAAAATGTCTTATGTGATACCACACCAACTCACTCAACAGAAAGTTTGATTGAAACTCTTTCTAGTAGAGCCTTTGTCCTGGCCCGCTTCTACCATCGTTATGCTCGGGCGTTAGAATAACATGTCATACGAGTTCAGGAACTACATACTGTAGGTTCAGCAGACCGACTCAGTCAATTCGACCGTCTTTTCTCCTGTTCGTGGTATTTTTCTTCAACATCCATAACATAACTGGAGCGGTAGAAGTCTGGTTATGGATGTCCACGAAACATACCACGAACATGAGTATCTGTTGAAGATACGAGGCTCTAATTGACTCAGTCGGTCCCCTGAACCTGCAATATGTAGTTGATGAATTCGTATGACATGTCGTTATTCTAACGCCCATCGGTAAACACCCATATGATTACTTCCAGAATCCGTAATTTGACAGCATTCACAGTCTAGCATCGGGAGAAGCACTTTACCCAAGAAACGCAAGACAATAAAGCAGAGGTGGAGTTGGACTTCCACTTGAATGAATGAAAAAACTTTATTTAAAACTGGTCTGGCAGTTTCCTTCAGGCGAGCGGGGGGAGGTAGGGAATAACCCCTGTCGTGTCCCACGTACCTTCCATGGATTATGATGGCGTTGCTTCTTTTATTTGTAGCACAATCACGTCTTCTCTATATTTACTAAGACTCTCATACACTCCCGGTTATAAGCATTGATCTCCGAAGTGATTTCAAGCGTGACCTTGCATTCCATTTTCTTTTATCGCCTCTGTTTTCCTATGAATCGAATAATATTTATACCTGGCTTGCGGACTTTCTCTTAATGTTGGCTGCACTCACGCTCCGCAACGTGGAATTGCCTTCTAATTCTTCCCGAAGAACGCGTGTGTACATATTCCACAACGCATATTTTTCTAGAGGACACGGAAGTAAATGGTAAGTCAATTCACGAGCAGGAAAACCAAAACAGAGGATTGCTTTGGTTCCAAGAAAATCAGTTCCTAAGCTGCGAAATTGAAGGACTGCCTAATTAGCTTTCTTAGTGCAATTTCTTAGTGCAATTACCTTTCATAGAACAATTTCTTAATGGAGTAGGTTTTCTAGTCGTTGTTATGGAAAAGGGCCCCTGCGGTTCTATCTAGTTGAGTCCCATTGGACAACAGAACAGACGCCACGAGAAAGACTGCAAGGGGGGCGACTTCCTGAAGACATCAGTACGGTGGCACTTAAGGAAATTAATTCCCCTTAGTCCACAAACTTGCAATTAGGCGATGCCTTGAGTAGAATGAGAAGGCGGATAGAGAAGAAAGCTGTTAGCGCCGAATTACGGGATTGTGATAGAGCCTCAGTGCGTGCGTGTGAGGCCCGATCGAGACCGTTGTTGTACTTTGTGTTGAACCTCGTGTATTGTTACACATTTAACAGCGGACCTTTTAAAGCCGATCGTGGATTCGTGGCTGGTAAACAGAAATGATCATCATCATGAACCAGCACGCGCCCTCTTCGTCCTCTTCTCGCTCTTCTTTATCATCTTCGCTCCCAGAACACATGCACCGATTTGTCCAGCGTGGGATGCATAGCTCTGATGGGCGAGAGAAGGAATACATAGAGAAAGAAAGAAAGATAGCGAGAGAGAGAAAGAAAGAGACAGAAAGAAAGAGAAACAGATGAATTATTTCCTAAAAAAATTTTTCACGAGGCGGGGACTAGAACTCGCGCACCCACGATTTGAAGGCAAGCGTCCTGATGACGCGGCTAACGAAGCACTCTAGCATAGCGTGGCATAACCTTCTATAGTATAGTATAGCAAGGGGTTGGGAAAGAAAATTGAGGGTGCGTAGGCGGGAAGAGAGCAAAGCATAGCGTAGAATTAATGAGAAAGAGAGAAATAGAGAGAAAGAAATGGAGAAACAGAAAGGAAGAGACAAAGAGCAAAAAAGAGAAAGAAATAGATAGCGAGAGGGAGAAATAAACATATATAAACAGAGAAGAAAATACATACAAAAAACAGAGAGTAGACAGAAAACGAAAGAACGAACGAGAGAGAAAGAGAAACAAAGAAGACTGCCCAGCTCTGCACTGCCTTCAATCGTGGCACGACTAGTGCGAAGCTGCTTTATTTTTTGTTACCTCATTGAAGTCCACAAATTGTCCAGAATATCATTACGTGTACTAGTGCCATCTGGCCTCTGCAGGCCTGCTGCTTCAACTTCTAATGACCGATAAAGCCGGCAAGTGAGGTGTAACGCAGTTTCCGCATGCAACGGAGAGTGTTCATTTAAAGAATATTTCGATCAGTAGCAATTTGCTCCGGCCCGAGGCATCATCTTTCCGACATTACTGAGCCCTCCCGCAGGCGAGTGCGTCTGGCTGGTGCTCAGCCATGCAATGAATAAAAATGTTTTGATAAGCCTGGCTCACCGCAGTGCAGTCGACGTTTGATAAGTGGCTACAATGGCTGTAGAATAACATATATAAGTGAAAGAATCCTGAGCACATTGCAGTAATTTAATCTTGGTTATTGGGTTGTTTTGATTAAAGAAAGCACGACTACACTTCTGCGTGTCTTTAGTGCATATACTTTGATTCTCGTGTTGATTAACTCCGGTTGGTGCCTGCTCGTCTTCCGCATTAAACTAAGCCAATAAAAATATCTACAAAGAAGGCATATTCGTGAATGAATAGTTGTCATCTGTTCTCTCAAGAGGAATATTACGGTAGCGCAACCCGGTTTTCCGGCTCCAGATCCCAGCTTGGTAACCTCCTATGATGCATAGGCGGCGTGAACTGCTCTCATGCTATCTCCAGTATTTATGTTATGCCCCTATTTCGCCTTGGCTCTGAGGCGCCTTTAGTTTGTTTTTAGATAAGGTAATTGATCTGAGGCTCACCCGTATTCTTTATTGTGCTTCTTTATTGACTGACGTTGCGTTATGGGGTAGCCTCGGTACGCGAAAAAAGGAGTAGGAATCACCGCATTGTGTCACACTCACGAGGACACTCTCCTTGGGTAACTGCTTCTTATCCCAGAAATGCATGAACGGCGCGGTACGAACATGGTGTTTCGAGACGGGCACTTTTGGGCGTGTGGCGTAATAGCCACGTCTTTGTTTGGCACTGGAAATCCAATTTTGTACGACAGTACATCGTAACAAACCAAGCCTCGCCCTCATATAAACGCGTTTGCTACCTATGGGAATTAAAATCGCGGTTTTTCTTTGTATCCTTAAGCAGATAGAAGCGACTCATCGTGCGAAGAAATGGTTTTATGAGAGCCCTTGTAGAGCGCCCGAGACCTCGGATATCAGCCAATAGAATCAATTAGTCTTAAGTATCTGTCCATATCACAGTAGGGAGCAAGGGGATATAACGGTAGAGGGCACGGGGATCAACCTTATGGGATGCACATTCGTCGTTTATGGAACCATATGAGTCACAACCTCAGTATGCCAGACATCTTGAAACTGGAGGCAGTTTAGTACGTTTAGGCGGCCCAAAGATATCGAGCTTCAAACGCCACGAGAACAAGAAAAAGTCACAGTTTCTCCGCAAGGGCGAAGCAATGAATGCGATAGCAAGAAATTGTAATGTCACACTTGCAGCGTGCCACTGAAGCACTAAGAAGGACGCTCGAAAAGAAGGCACAGGTATACACAGGACAAGCGCGAACAAAGTGTCAGAGTTGTTACGTCTTTGTGTTTTAGCAGCGAACACCAAGTGTCGGCTATGCAAAACCCGACGCTCTTAGATATTTCTTTTTCTTTTAAACTCTGCCTTTGAAAGAGAGGGGTTAAAAGAGAGCGTCTCCTACCACCGTGTGGCAGGAGACCCCTCTTTGTCTCCTGCCACAGGGTGGCGTCTGACGCAAGGTGGGCCTAGAGTTACTGTATGTGCTACCTACCTAAAAGTAGCACATACAGTAAGAGTAGGTGTGCCCGGTGTTGTTTTTTTTTTTCGTTCCGCATCGCGAGTAGGTACAGAAAGGTGCCACTATTTCGTGCGCGTCTCAAGGGCAGCTTTTAAATTGAAAGAAAATATAGCAGCGTTGCGGGATAGAGAACCCGCTCAAGCTCCTCCGATTTCTGCGTACCGCCAGCGGTAAATTGTGTATATAAATAGCTCGCCGTTACCTTATCTGCAAATACGTGACGCGTGGCAGGGTCGTCTAAGGCGGCGCGCTGCTGAGCGAAGGGTCGCTGGTTCGAATTCTCGGTTGGGAGCTCCAGAAATTTTTTTCTTCTGATCGATTTTTGTTTGCGCTTTTTTCACATATATACATACATATGCGAGACGCGATGGCGACGGGGAAAATCCGCTGAGAGTGTCCATATAAATGCTGTCGCATTTATATACCTATTACAAGTACTTAGTGTCAAAGTTAACGGCAGCTGCTCTTGATACTGTGCACTAAATTTATTTTCGATTCCTCTATCATCATCATCATCATCAGCCTAACTGCACCCACTGCTGGGCAACGGCCTCTCCCGTCTTTCGCTAATGTAGCCGTTCCTGTGCTTGCTGCGGCCACGTTATTCCCGAAAACTTCCTAATCTCACCTACGCACCCAACTTTGTTCCTCACCCTTGCACGACTGCCTTCTTCTGGAATCCAGTCTGTAACTCTTAATTACCAGTGGTTATCTTGCCTTCACGCAACATACCTCATCCCGGCCCATTTCTTCTTGATTTCGACTAAGATGTCCTTAACGCCCGTTTGTTCCCTGACCCACTGTACTCTCATCTGTCCGCTTAAGCTCCTCATATTTATTTCCGTGGCTCGATGCGTCGTCCTCATTTTAAGTTGAACCCTTTTCTTAAGCCTCCACATCTGCCCCGTAAGGAAGCACTGACACGATGCAGTTGTTATATACCTTTCTCTCAGGGAGTAGTGGAAAACCACCATTGGTAATCGGAGAATGCCTGCCGAAGGTGCTCCATGACATTCTTATTCTGTTTTCGTCGGTTTTACGGTTCAAATCGTGGCCACTACTTGCACTAAGCGTTTCTGTGCCTGCTCTAATTTCTGCATAATAGCGAATTTTATGTTTGTCTACCAAAACATTACTTCGTCTCTTAGATGACCAGTTCGAATCACCCCTACGAGACCATTAAGGTAGACAACTGGCCATGGCTCGAGATACTTCATACGCGTACACCTAGATTTAAACAAAAGTCACCATGAAGTGCGAGCACAGCAATATATACTACAATTACAACTCTTGCCCCCATATATCTCATGGATACTACAGCAAGTTATCACAAGTCGCATTTTGAGGTTTTCTTTGCAGTAAACTTGTATATTAGTTGAATTCCAGGTCTCCGTGGACAGTATAGTCCACAGAAAGTATTTCACGAATTACAACGAAACGGCCCATCTCCACTGGAATACGCATGCAAGACATAGCCCAGTATTCGTTTCAATAAATAAAAACACAAGACAAGCGTCAAAATCAGAGGGCGCATGACGAATTGCGATCTCACATTGCAAAACGCGCAATGTTCGCCGCATGCGTTTCTCAGAGGAGACTACGGTTGCATAGGCTGCATTTGTCGGAAACGGCAAAATGCAGCTTGCGTTGCAGGAATTGGCGTCGTACAAATCCATATCTAAAAGGAGAACCTGCCTAGAACCTGGTTGCAATGCGCTAGGAGATGGTTACGCACACTTAGGACTGTAGAAGAGCAGAACGGTTACTGTGAGCCACGAATGGAGCAGCAACGTCAATGTTCACAACGGTGTCGCTCAATCCTTCATGGCTACGTAACATTCGCCTAACGGATCGAGTAATACCACAGCTTCACTGGCTAAGCACCTCTACAGCTTGGATTGGAGCCCAGTTAACTTGAAAAGCCCGCCAGAAAGCCTTTAAACAACCACTAAAACGCGTTTAAACCTATATACGCCGTGAGCCTCATATATTCACAATAAATGTCAGGCAATTTATCTAAACATCCATGACTCTATGTTTGGCCGCTTTAGCTTGACCTTAGAGCATTTCTTTAAATAATAACCCTGATTTAAGCGGTCATTCGATTGCGTTAGTACGGAATGACTTTCTAAATGGCAACGTCTTTCAGTCCAGTTGAGAGAAGAGCATTCAAGGTTGTGGGAACAGAAACAAGCCAAACCCTAACTAAATCACACGATTTGCCTTGAGACAAGCTGCGCCTTTTTCGCCTAGCAATACAAAGTTTATCGACTGAACGTGTCATCTTTGCGCAACTGTGCATTCACCGGTGCTGTTGTTTTAAACTCCACTATTTATGATCAAGAGCAGGAAAGCCCCGACTTGTTCCGTACACCGCGTTTTTTTTATGTAAAGAGGAATTACATCGGAAAATACGCTAGCAAAGGCAAAAATCGCAAAAGGTCACGCTGGCCATCTCGGCATCGGTGAATTATGTTTGTGGAACATAGCGATCATAGGAATAAAAGCCAATACGCGAGTACAGTGGATCTAGACGGTTTATGTGCCTTCCTTGCACGCGCATGACCAGTTATGATAATAGACTCAGAGCGCGGCGAACATCTCGAATATTTTCGTTGCCTTCGCGGCACATACTCTGTCACGACGAGATCGGATTCTCTCGAGTTGGATCAGGTTCAGTCACGTAGGATTTGTCAGGATAGAAACTGCAGCGTTTGTGTCCCAAGAGGAAGAGAATTACGAGCGCAGAATATATTGAACATCGTATCACTGACTTAAGCGGACGAAATATGCGGAATCTTCAGAAACAGTTCCTACGGTCCTCGAACACGGAAGGATATACGCAAGAACAAAAAAAAAAGAAGATAATGATCGCATGCGAGCGGGCTAAAGATAAATCCTCCTACAGTAATGCCAGAGCGCTAGCCCGAACTACTCTCTTTTGCAAGGGCACTCCCATCCCCTGACTTCAAGTACATTGTTTTTTTTGTTTATTATAGACCATTTAGACGCGTGCTGAATTCTGACGAATTCTTACGAATTCTGATGAACAGGCTTTAAGCCTAACGCTATATTACATGTCTTCTATTCTGTTCAAGCAGCTGCATAAAGAAAAAAATCACAGCATATCCACGGAGTGAATGATGATGAGTGGGCGAAGCTGCGGAGGTTCATCGGTAAACCGTGAATCTTCCGTGTATTCTGCCCAGTACATCATCACCGACATGAGATCGGGCGCGTTTATACTAAAGGTTCGATGAGTTATGACGACTTGCAGCTCACTTTAATTTTACATGTACGCTGTGAATTTTCATTGTTAGAAAACGATTGCTTAGAAAAACATCTGGCGTCTTTCGTTAAGCAGCTGACGTCTTTTCGTTTTGCTTTAGAAACATCTGGCGTTCTTTCGTTTTGCTTTTAGAAAACATCTGGCGTCGTCCGTTGGTTTGTCTCATCAATCAACGGCGTTTTGAACAAAATTTTGATTGTTTAATCACGCACAGGAGAAATCTCACCAGGCACTACCTTGGAGGTAAACAATGGCTGCTAATGGGAATGAGAGACAGAAGAAGTGGGCTTTTAGCTAGCACTTACACTTCTACTTCTACTAACGTTTCCTACTGGAACATGCCAATGGCTGCTAATGGGGAATGAGAGACAGAAGAATTCGGCTTTTAGTTAACGCGCACGCTGCGAATTTTTTATTGTTCAACAACGCGCAGGCAAAATCTCCCACCGGCACCACCTTGGAGGTCAAGATCTGGTACTAGCGTTACGACTGGTTACGCACTACTACGACTACGAGGGACGAACGGGTGCCGCCTTAAGGAGCTTCGCCCCTAAATCACCGGAGAGCGCACATCTGCCAAACGAAATAATTCATACGCGATACTAGTATCAAACGCTCCGCACGAAGCCTTGTGCGCGCTTGACCACATGACCTTCAATGTCGAGCTAAAGCGCCGACAATAAAGTCGCTATCGTTATGGGCTCACTTTCAAACGCTTTCTTTAGAGTCGCAGGTATGCGGCAAGCTGGCTGTGACAGGACCTTGTCGCACTTCGCGTTTATAAGGACATTACAGAGAAGGCAAAAGATTGCCTAAAGTATCCTTCTAGTTGCGCAGTAAAATGCATCGTTGAAAGAACTATTCGTGGAAAATGACTTTGTCGAACTATACCGGGTGGCCCAGCTATCTTTGGTCAGTGTTAGAAAATATGCCGACGCACTCTACGACGATGCGACCAATTGCATGTTGCCTACTATCGTCTAGAGTAAGTCACACTATTTTTTGTTTTTCACTTAATTGCCTAATTAGGCATGTTTATTTACCTATCTTTTGAAGCAACGAAGACGCTCTACGCAAGAGTACTGAATTGCTTTAAGCTGTAAAATGCTTCCTAGTACATTTTCGTAAAATTTATGAAGAGAAAAAAGAATGCCACATATTCATTGCGCATTTATGTTTCTTTCTGGCAGGTAGGAATTAAGTTTACTACCACTCTAATCCACCTAATTAGGGCTATCCACAGAGCACTGAAAGCACTGGCTGTGCGCAAATGCAGCAGGGCTTTCTTGCTCGCTGATTCGACAGGTAATTATTTTTACGGTGTCGTGTCTAATCTTTTAAGAAGCTGCGAGGAAGCACGGCACGTTAAAACTGGGTCGCCTGGTAACCGATCCTGATTTAAGCAAAATGAAGCGGTTAATGGTCACAGTCAACGAACACACGGAGAGATTGCTTGCGAATAATGAATACTTATTGGTTAGTGGCACCAATGCCTGGTATTCTTGGTTTTGTGTAATTAGGATGCAGAACAAAACGGATTGCTTGAAGCAGAAAAATTGTTTCGTGGTATTACTCTCTGAGTGCTGCAGAGCTACTGCGTCTTCCGCAGCACACTTACTAGCCTAATGCAGAACACTGATTCTTTCAAAGGGGACTATTACCGGTGCTCAGCGCATCGTTACTTTGTCAGCAGCGGTAAAAGTGGTGATTTAGCTGGAGAGCACGCCGTATATAAAAGAGCAATTAACAACTACAAATTAAACTCGACTGCCCTAATTAAACGCAGGTCGAAAGCACAATTGTTTTATAACAGAATGACACTGCATTCCGAGCAGACACTGCCACTGTAAACCGCATTACAACTACATTTTTATTGTGAATCATGATGGAAAAAATTTCCTAGACGCTATCTTATAAAAAGAAAAACAAACAACAAGTTGATGACTTCAAAAAAGATGAAATAGAAAAAGTCACAGTTTCGCCGCAACGGCGAAGCAATGAATGCGATAGCAATCAATTGGAATGTAACGCGAAGAACGGAAAGCAGCTCGAAATTGCCAGCGCGTCGCTCGAGGCCAACGGACGCACGAAAAGAACGCACACAGGAAGAGCGCGAACTATCATGCGTCACAGCTCGATACTTGAAGCGCACTGCTGAAATAAAAAGCAGGACGCACCAAACGAAGGAACAGGTATACACAGGACGAGCGTGAACTAAATGTCACAGTTGTTACTTATTTCTGTTTGAACAGCCCACTCCTTTCGCAAACGCGGCCGATGCAGCGAGCGAAGTTACCATCGTACGCTCTGTGACTTCAGCGCGGACATCGCGGGGAAAGCACAAGACATAAAATCCCCTGCTCCACCCCCCCCCCCCCCGCCCGCCTCCTTCTTTCCTAGAGATAAGCGCACGAATGCGACCACGCCCTGTAGGGCGAAGAGCAACGGCGTTCGCAGGAGCGCGGCGACCTATAATGCCCAGCGCTCAGCGCGCTCCTCGCGCCATCTCGCTGGTAATGAAGGAACGCTTATAAGCGCCTGCCGTCTCTGAGTCCGGCCAGCGGTAAAGGGTATGTATATAACGCTCGCCTTTAGCTAAATGGACGATCTGCGTTTCGTGGCGTACTGGCTGGCGCCACGCGCTGCGGAGCGAGCAGTCCCTGGTTCGATTCCGTGCTTCGGAAGCACTTTTCTTAATTATTTTTCTTTGGGGCTTTTTTGTATATATATATATATATATAGACATAAGCATATACGGCGCATGACGGCGGCGACGGCAATAATCAGCCGAGACTGTCCATATAATTGCTCCCGCGCAGAATCGCAATAAGGTGCTTCCCAACTCACAAAAATTGTGATTTAGGCGATGTGTATCTCTTATGTATTCACCTCAGACGCTTACACGGGCGAAGTCGCTCTTAAGCTTTCCTGTGACTGTGCTCGTTTTTCAGCGCAGGCCTGGCGTTTTTTTTCTTCTCAGTGGATGGATTGACCTTGCCCCGCCACCCCTTGAAATGTTTCTGTGCCTAGCGTGGTTTTGCTCTGCCTCCAGGATCGGAGGTACTTCACCTGATTTTTGCATTGCCTCCGTGATCGGCCCACTTTTGACCAAGCAAGATATAATGTCATCTGATGACTAGAGGCCGGATTTATACGCATTAAAAAAGCGAGTTTTAGGCGCCAAAAATAGGCAGACAAAACAACGTTTTAGCCTCCAACGTCGTAAATATAGGCGCAATAATTTTTTACATAAATGAAAATAACTTCAAAGCAAAGAGGTGCGCGATCTGTATCTACAACGGGAAAGCAAGAAATGTTTTTTTTGGTGGAACAAAGGCGCCAACAGTTGAACATAGCAGCGCAATTATCCTGTTTGCCGCAAGGTTCGCAGAACACGGTCTCCCCGTTTATTCTGTAGCAGAGTGAATCAAGTTTCCGCTGTCGAATGGACACACTCCTCCGTCTATTTCTTTTCGGCATGACTGAGAAGGGCAGAGCAGGATCATATAGCCAGACCGCTAAATGACAAGAGTGGAAGGATGCCTCGTATTGGCGTAGGGTCGATTTCTGCCCTGTCGGTGAACACCTTAAAAAGTAAATATAAACAAAACCAATGCCACGTCCTTTGTTCTCTGCTGTTTCGCATTCGCCAACCGCTCGCGCACTGTCAGCGCGGCGGCGTATGCTGGCCGGCGCGCTGCTAGCGGTTGTTTCCCGGAAGCCGGCTGAACTAAAGGACTAGGCTGAACCCCATAGAGTTTCCAACACTCAATGTTGCCCGGTAACATAAATAACGTCCTCAAACTGCACCCGAAAGCGAAGCGTGAGGTTAAATAGTGGTCATACAGGCCCCAATATCTAAAATATGCGTTTATAGGCACTTCCGGGCGTTTAGGGACAAACGCAAAAATATGCAATTATATAGGCACTATAAAACACTGTAAAAGCCCTTCTTAACGTCTAATTCACGCTCTCTACCAAAGTGAGGCGATATGAGACGAAGGAACAAAATAGGCATTTGCCTAAAATCCGGTCTGTCGTGATGACGTGACCATGTGACGTCACATTGTGTGACACGTCACAGCGACGTCATCATGAGACTACAAATTCTGGCGATATTTGACGTCATGGTGACGTCATATGGTGACGTCATCACGTGAAGATTTTTTGCATCCCTCGTGTTGACGCCGCCGAAGGGGAGACGCCGAGACGGAGCGCCGGTCAATTTTCGCGTTTTATTAGCCAACTAAGGCTTTTGCCTTAAAATATATGGGTTGCACCCTCAGCAGATATCGATGTAGCGAAGCAATATTGCATGTGACAGGCTTTCACATTCGTACCAGGTCCTTTGGTAAACGAACGAAAGAACCAACGTGTTAATGAAGAGATATAAGTAATGTGGTTGACGCAGATGTGCTTGATACAACAGGAGAAACACCACTAAGACGATGACGACGACGGTGATGACAATAACCTTACGGCACAGCGAAATATTTGTTTTTGCTACAGTGGATATATTCGAGCAAATGTTTCATTACGACAACAGCCGATAAAAGGATTAAGGCCAGTTTCGCGCCTCTGCAATCTCAGCAAACAACGGAGCTGGCCAGCAAGCGCCTTCAGCTGGCGAACACAGACTGAGTTCTTCATCTGCCTCCATCTTCTGCTTATTTCTTCTATCTTTCATCTTTCTTTCTTTCTTTATCTCTTTTTATATTGCCGTCTCTCCTCCTGACCCTCACCTCTCTTTCTGAACCCTTGCTGCGCTATGCTGTTATGCTATAATTTACCCTCTCACCTCCTTCTTTCCCTCCTCGACCTAACATCGGTCTCCCTCACTTTCACTTCCCCTTCCTATCATCTTCCCAAACTATACTGTACAGCCTATGCCATGCTTTCACCTTTCCCCCCTCCTTTCCTTCCTCCTCACCCTCACATCACTCCTCCTCACCTTTACTTCCCTTTACCATCACTTTTCTATACTATTCGCGAATAATTTGAGCCAATACACCACCTAGCAGAGAGCGCGAGAAACAGGCTATTGAGGTCCATGTAGCGGACGGCGTTCACTTTCGTACGTGCGGTAGCGGTTCTGGTGAATGGATTCGTCGTCAGCAAAGAAAAAAATGCGTTGCGAAGCAGTTTTTCCGCGTTTCGATATGCACATCAGCGAGGCGGAAAGGCGGGATAGCATACTTTCACGAGCTTCCGTTCTTTTGAGTGAACCGTGAAGAACGGCGTAAATAACCAACCTCCGTATCAGCAAAGTTACTCCGACGACGGTTGTTTGTTCTCAGCACTTCAGCAGCAAGTATTACGCTGCCGTGCTAACAATTTGTTGCACTCTTCGAACCGCTTCAACGAATCCCAAGGATGACACAGCTGGAATGAATCGGAATCGATTCGTGGGAACGTCACGAAGCGATACAAGCTGCGAGAGACGCCGTAGTGGAGGGCTTTGGATAATCTCGACTAGCTGGGGTTCTGAAATTGCACTATACGCATGCATCTAGCATATCACCCCCAACTGGGATCAGCACAGCATCTTAGTGTCAGCATCCAATCACCATACTGTGCCACAGCGGCGGGCAAAACCGAGATCTTCGTAGTGTTGATGTCAGCGCCCTTGCTGCGTGCCGTCAAGACAAGCCTGAGGTGCTTGCTATATTACGCCTTGCTCTTTAGATCTTGCGGGCTCGATTTCCTTGACTTCTGGGCACCCGTAAGTGGTTAGCCCAACGTAGCAACGTTGGTATAGCCTGCCTCATGTCTCATCGTAGGGTTGAGGAAGCTAGGAAAGTGCCAATTTACTCCTACCTATAACGATACACTGCTGTAGTAGCAAGTAAGTAGAAGAATTTGCGGGCACCACAATTCTGCTCACGTATGCTGATCAGCTGACACTATACACGCACAGACAAATGAATAAGGCTCTGCGCACTGAAAAAAAAATGGTGAACAAGTTTCCTGCTATCATTTCGTCAGCAGTTAATAGTCATTGTTTCTCTCCGCCTTTTCTTGTACATGCAACGCTATTTCGCTCGGTGTAGCATCACCGCCTCATTCTTTGGATTTAAACACATATATTCAAGGACGCGACAAAGTAACCGGCTGACAGAGTCGCTGCAAAATGCTGACGTGTCGCCGTGATGCTATAGGCAATCAGCATTTGATAAACGATACCCAACGGCAACTACCGAGTGCGTTAGCCCACCTACCTTCAAAACACTACCGAACAGTTTGTCTGCCTTGCCGATTGACATGGCCCGTGACAGCGCAGCAGCACTTACCAAGCAGTAGATGAGAGCGGCTGATACGCGCTTGCACTTCGCTAAAAAGCCAGCAGTGCAGGAGGATTGGCCATCGGAGATGACAGGCTCAACGAAAACACTTGGCAGCAGCACTCGGATTTCTTGTGCGTTCGAATCACGCCAGACGTTTACACGAACAGTGCAACAACATTTATTTTATCGTGGATGTTGCCCTTCGCGACAACCAAAATGAGGTACTCGGCACAAAGTACACTTTCACCTTCGACAAAACACCACGTTTTCACATCGCAATCTAGGAAACACGGTATTTCTAGCAGCAACAATTCGCACATGGACCTCCTTGCAGCCGCCATCCTTGCCAGTGTTGCCTGACTTTGCAGCGCCCCCTGGATTTCGTTTTAGGTGCGAATACCATGCATGGCTATGCTGTGCTAGGAGTTTCTTGGCACACACCCGCTTTCTGTGGCGCATACCCGCTTAGGATTTTTATGCCAACGCTTTAACCACACTGCCGACATTGCGGCTGCCGGAAGGCTACCCCAAATCACACTCTTTGAGAATGCGAGGGAAACCCGCCTCCAAAAGCAATACTGCCAGCTTCCTCCCTCAAGGCGTGGGAGTCACTCCTGTCATCAAATGACCAAAGTATTCAGACAGAAGTTATTAACTGGGCCGAAAAGGTCGGGGTGAGCTACTTGCCACCACCATTCGAACCACCGGCAAGCTAAATTCAACGACCTCGCTGTGCCGTCAGTAAAGTTGTTTCTCTCTCTCTCACGGATCAACCTCGAGCTTAAGCAGCTCCACTGTTAAAAGACGGCGCAACATTCCAGAGCGGCTTTTTTTGCATTATCTATGAAGTCTAACCCAGCATAACGGCAGCCGAAAATGGTAGAAGAAATTTACATACTCACTCTCGTGGCAATGTCACACAAAAGCTTGCTCCAGTGCATGTGCTCTCCCTATAGTATCGTGCATGTGACGCTATGATTGTAGATGTATTTGCATTTTCAATTCTGATAAACTTCAAATCGGTGTGGATTGTGTTTCTGAACTCGGACATTTGCGTGCCATGGTACAGGAGTTTGGCCAATGTCATTCCTATAACGGCACCAACCTGGCACTGAGCATGAAATGCAACCCACTCGCTTGCACACCAGCGCATACACGTGTACGCTCAGCTCACTCCGGGATGTCGCTTCTTTGTGAGTGCGGTATCTCTAATGACGTAAATCAACTACCACATCCTCATGTTTCTAAAAATTATTTTCTGAAAAGTAGGAAAACTCGACGTCCTTGCTCGCTATGCTTAATGTTTATTGTTTGTCGGTTTGACCAGAAAAAAATATTTTTCATCCCGCTCAGAACCTGGGTTTCTGCCTTCCTAAAGGAGTGAACGAGCTGGAAGGCGAATACAAATTGCAAGACAGAAAGCAGAAAGCTTGCGATGGAGCGGCTTTCCCCAAACAAGCAAGCAGAAACGAAGAAAACCTCCCAGGCAGTGTTCTCACTGAGAAAAGGATGATGGCATGGAGGATATACGAAAGCGCTCTATAGAGCATTCCTGATATTTACAGAGAAAGCAAAAAAAAAACGTATCTGAACCCACCTCTGTGCACTGCACCATAACAAAGTATAGCGATTGCTAAACAACGCACGCCGGCGCACCATTCATCAGGAAGCAATTGCCGCTGTCGAGCGTAGGTCCCGCGACGTAGATTGTTTGCAGAGTGATGGCAACACCTGGAGGTAAACAACGGAACGCACTTGCGCAGTAGATGCTTGCGCAATACAGAAGTTGAATGTGAGTAGGCTTCGCTCAAAGTTAAAGAGTTTGGATCTATATCAGGCTTATGACTGGATAATATCGACAAAGCGCTACGTCAACTCTGCAAAAACATTGCTCAAAGATTGGTGATGTGCGCTAGAAAGTTGCGGATATTTCAGCATCCAGCGCACAAATTACAGAGCGGACAAACTAACGTGTTGTACATAGATAATAATAATATCTGGGGTTTAACGCCCCAAAACCACGATTTGATTATGAGAGACGCCGTAGTGGAGGGCTCCGGAAATTTCGACCACCTGGGGTTCTTTAACGTGCACCTAAATCTAAGTACACGGGCCTCAAACATCTTCGCCTCCATCGAAAATGCAGCCGCCGCGGCCGGGATTCGATCCCGCGACCTTCGGGTCAGCAGTCGACGCCATACCACTAGACCCCGTGGCGGGGCCGTGTTGTACATAGAAGACGAACTTTTTTTTTTTATTGACCAAGCCATGACTACCCTGATAATGCGGACAGAGAGGATGCAAATGAGAAAACAACAGAAAAGTAATTGTGATACGGTGCATTTACGTGATAGTATGGCAGCCAATCACATAAAAACCGCCGTTGTTCGCTATGCCAACTCTTTTTTGTATAGAATATCCCCAAATCATCACGTTTTCTTAGCGCATATGCGTACACAACAATCTTGCAGACACCGGCACCAATGTCTTAAAGTCTTTCGCTATTAATGATAATATCTGGGGTTTAACGTCCCAAAACCACGATATGATTATGAGAGACGCCGTAGTGGAGGGCTCCGGAAATTTCGACCACCTGGGGTTCTTTAACGTGCACCTAAATCTAAGTACACGGGCCTCAAACATCTTCGCCTCCATCGAAAATGCAGCCGCCGCGGCCGGGATTCGATCCCGCAACCTTCGGGTCAGCAGTCGAGCGCCATAACCACTAGACCACCGTGGCGGGCGGCTTTCGCTATTGTGCTACTGATCAAAAGAGTTTACAAGACAGCAGACAGCAGTGATTCCTTCAACTCTGGACATATTGAGACCGCAGCACTTTTTACACGCCTGCTTTTCGTTATTTCTGCGAAGTAATATATGGGGGTTGCGATGATGAAGGAAAATGTTGCCGTTATGGGTCGTCGATGACGACCGTCATTGGCGTCGGCCCAGTGGTACGGGCGGACAGAACGGACCGATGGTTTTCAGCCTTTAAGAGCTGTCGCAGTAATATGTCAACAAGATGACCTGATACGGTGTTCAAAAGGTGTTCCCCGCAGTTCGCAAGTACTGCTCATACGGGAAGTTAAGTCACTATTACTTCACCACAGGAATGAAGCTTGTCAGGAGAAGCTCGCTTCACGAGAGCTCTCGTATTTGCATATGATGGCTTCGCTATGAATATGTGCACTTTTGCGAGTCGCGTGCGTTCATTTGTCGTTACAATTGAAACACCTCGCTCAGTTATCAAAATGTGGGGCACTTCGCACGCCATATGGCAATTATGAACAGGACACGCTCTTTACATTCAAAGAATAATTCGCCTATTTGCATGGCACATTGTATTTCTAGTTGCCGGTCGAAGTAAATTCATTAAAGGAACAAAGATGAACAGAGGAGAACACGTTGCTCTAAAGAAAGAACATGCTAGAAAATCAGATTATACTAGTAGCCTTTACTAGCATATTAGTAGGCATAAGCTAGTAGCATTTCGTGCCTTTCAATGCGAAGCATCACGAGAATCTTTGCGAGATTGATAGTCAAGTTCGAGCGATATCTTCGAACGCTGGGTGCACCAACGTCGCCGTATTCGTAAGGAGGCAGCAAAAAACGCCAAATCGTTAGAAAGTTATAATTCCATGTCGTTGTTACGGGGAGACCTAATTATATTCACCAAATTTGACAGAACACGTCCCTTTCGGTGAATTATGCGACGTAAACAATTACTCTAAGAAAATTCATATTTCACATGTGGGGCACATATCAAGTGAGGGCGATATTCTGCGTATGTAATAGCTATGACGCAGTTCATTTCAAGCCACTGAGAATAGAGAGCTGAGTTTTCAGTTTTTGTCAAGGGTCGTCTTAGTACCCGGAATATAACGGCTCGTAATTAAGAAACAGACCATGCCAGAAGAAAGGCATAACTGAAATAGCTAATCCACGCCCTGACGCCACTGATCCATGTCGGCGACCACGTGACGTAATAAAATGGTAATGTTGTTTGGCCAGCACATCTGTGTAAATCTGCTTTCTTGTTGCACGCCGCTTACTCCAGACTTCACTTGATACAATCAAAGGACGCTCCAGCGTTCTTTTCTATTACTTTATTCATTTTTTTCAATAACTGTGCAAATTTTTCAGCCTCAGTTTACCTTTCGTGGCACGGACGAGCGTGCTGTGAGTGATTAATGTTTTTCCGGGAGTCTCTATTCTTGATGCACGAAGCAGGAGGACATCAATAATGGTTGCAACCATCGTAGGTTTAGTTGCAGCCTTTACTTCTTTAGTCAAGAACGTTCTCGTTGATCATGTTGTTGTTTAACTGCTGCAACCAAAAGTACACTTTAGCATGTAACCCCACGCTCATGGAAAACAGGCGTGAACTTTGAAAATAGTGATGTTAGACGAAGGTAGGTGAGAGCTAGGCGGAAGTAAACATCCTGTTTCCTGAAACATTGCCTAGAGGCGCAGAACAAGGGGAGAGGGGGAAGAGGGCGAGAGTATTTCCGAGTGCATGAACGGTATAGGTAATGAAGCTCACTACTAGAGCTTCGACCGACCACCGAGCGTTCTGATTGTGCAACTGCGTCCTTATACGTTACTTCAAAATTCGCTAGCGACCCCGTCATGAAAGTCAAAAAAGAAAAAAAAAAACAAGATCTGTTGTGGAGATGAAAACAG
This sequence comes from Rhipicephalus sanguineus, assembly GCF_013339695.2. Classification (NCBI taxonomy): domain Eukaryota; kingdom Metazoa; phylum Arthropoda; class Arachnida; order Ixodida; family Ixodidae; genus Rhipicephalus; species Rhipicephalus sanguineus. Next base: position 233,145,545 of record NC_051178.1, read on the forward strand.
TGCGTCTGTCCAAGTTGCGTAGACTTGTGTCCAAGCGTAGATAATCGCAGGTTTCCTCGTTTTTCAAGTGAAGCTTGCTACAAGTTACAGGATTCGTGGACGTCGTGCGCAAAAACCCGCCATCGGCGAGCGTACAGAATTGCGGCCCTCGAAAGTATGCGCCGTTTTTCAACAATTGATGCTCTCTCGATCGTGCGCTTGTCGGCGATCAGCCGTTTCTGATGTGGCAATCCGATCTTTTGCCGAGTTCACTTGTGATTTCCCGATTGCCACGTTTCATTGTTGCCTGGATTGAACGCAAGATCGTCGTCGTTGCGTGTAGGAACTGAAGTGTTGCGCAGCTAAGCACGTGGGTGAAAGCCCAATTATCGACTTGGAAGAAGGAAACAGTCAAGATGGAGCATTGTACACTGCCATAGAAAGAAAGAAAGAAAGAAAGAAAGAGAAGAAAGAAGGAAAGAAAGAAGAAAGAAAGAAGGAAAGGAAGAAGAAAGAGAAAGAAAGAAGAAGAAAGAGAAAGAAAGAAAGAAAGAAAGAAAGAAAGAAAGAAGAAAGAAAGAAAGAAAGAAAGAAAGAAAGAAAGAATAAAGAAGAAAGAAAGAAAGAACGTTTGGCACGCACCCGCCAAGCTTCGCTTGCCCCCATTTCCCGACAGAGCAAGGGCTTCTTTAACTTGTTTATTTTGCCGAAGCCTTTGTTCATAATAACTTACAGACAGCCCAATGTCTTACTCATATGAGTTTCTCGTAGAAAACAAAGGTACGATCAATACATTACCGAGTTTCTTATCACGGAAACTAGAATCTCAATGATTAATTTATCATTTTGTATTAGCAAGCCACACGTCGCTCGCCGTAAGCGCAGAAGGAAGATTACGTGAAAGGCAATGCTCGTTTTTCTTCGAGGACGATCAGACAGATAATATGAGAACACCTCGAAGATCAGTTTATATAATAAAACACAGGAAATATAAGAAATCAGATATCTTCCCTGTTTTCCCGCGAGAGCAATGGTCGCGAAATATAACGCCATGTCATGCGCTATTATAAGTGAAACGATCGGCGCGGTAAACAACATCCATCGTTGGGGAAAACACGTTCGTCGTCGTCTTCTGCAGAAGGTCTTCGAAAGACGGCATATTTCTCTCAGGATTCTCTACGAGACATGGTGTGATGGAGACTAGTCCTGTCGTCCAGGAGAGTTCTGCCGTTGATGTGGTCGGTCGCAAATAACCTAACCTTACTACGTGCGGACACAATGCCACTTCCACTTAAGCAATGGTGTGTCCGCGCTCATTCAGGCAGTTTTATCCGGCCTTAGGGAGGTAGCAAACGATATTGACCCAAAAGGACTACCGACGCGTCTAGGTCGGCAACATCTATAGAAGTGTCTACACAGAAAAGGTTTATCCTTCGCAGCCTTACAGACAGCCACGGCCCTACGGAGGAAAAGCTGGGGAAGACGTCGACCAGTGGCTGACCCATTACGAGCGGGTGAGCAAGAGCAACAAATGGGACGAAAATGATCGACTCACAAATGTGGTATTCTCGTTGACCGACACCGCGTTCGTCTGGTACGAGAATCACGAGGACGCCTTAACGACGTGGAGTATTTTTGTTGAAGAACTGAAAAGCTGCTTCAGTGACGCCGCCGCGAAGAAAAAGCGTGCTGAGTTCACACTCGCCCAGAGGGCTCAACTTTCTGGTGAGACTTGCACCGCATATATTGAGGAGATCTTGAAGCTGTGCAAGACGGTGAACCCATGTATGTCAAAGGAAGACAAGGTTGGGCATCTCTTGAAAGGCATCGCTGAGGACGTGTACAACTTCCTCATCGGCAAGGATAACTTGAGCTCTGTGTCCGATGTCATACGGCATTGTCGGACCTTCGAAACGTTGAAGATGGCCGAATAACTACCAAGTTTGGCCGTTTGTCTAACGTGGCGACGGTAGCAACTATTGACGTGAGCTCGTCTTCGGACCTTGCCTCAACGATACGCCAAATTGTTCGCGAAGAGCTTCTTCGGCGTGAAGAATTAACCTCGTCCCCGCCACGTTTCGCGAGTGCCTGCTCAGCGCAAGATCCCTCCATGCCAGGCCCTGTTCCAGCATGGCAGTCCGTGAACGCTACCGATGTCCGTTATCACACGGAAGTGCCACGTCCTATGGCGCCACCTTCTCTGAGGTCCGACTACCAACCGCGTCCTCGTTTCCCCCGCCGCTATCGTCGACCGGCCACTGGTTACGACACGGAGCCCGAAGGTGTTGCGTATTCCCCCTATCCGGATATGCCTGATTACTTGGACGAGACGCGTGTGCAGCGACCGCCTTCCCCGGTGTGTTACAACTGTGGTGTGCCTGGCCACATCGCGCGGTTCTGTGAGCGCCGGCAGTCATCTCGATATGAACGACCATCGGCTGGTACTCGGCGCAACGACGGGCACACCGGTAGTCGATGGCCGGCCCACACGACATCGAGGGATAATTTTGCACAAAGGAGCTTCAGGAACACCTCACCAGCCTCCGACCGGAGCTTGACGCCACCATCAAAACCTCGACCGCGCCGTTACAGTATTAATACCTATACTAAACTCGTCATTTTCACACCTTCATGGATGCCTAAAGGGTGTTTTCTCGTCTGTAAGCCAGAAGTGCAAGTGAGAAGATAAATTAGTAGGTAAGAAGAAATGTAATTGTTTCTTCGAAATTCTTCCACGTGAAATTGCCCGCAGCCTCCAAAAAAGTTCAAAAAATAGTTTTCTTAGTTCTCGCTGCCTAATTCTCTCATCACACATTTGTACGCACACCAGGCGGTCGCAGCCACTAGAAGATGTCGATGACGCCTTTGCTCGTCGTACATTTTGTGCAGCTCGCATGTAAGTGCAATCTCATAATCTTAAAGGTCAGGGTGTAATGGTTCATTGGGCAAGGGCGAAAGTCTCTTAGAGTGTATTGTGGCGAGGCAACAGCGGCCGCTATAGATAGCTTGTAAAGTGAAGTATTGCGAATTTCTAAACTAATGTTTGACCTGCTCGCACCTTTTAGATCACAGATGCCGCTGTCCTATAATCGAATCCGCAGGAGTTTGTTCTTTTCGCATATGTGCCCGCTTGTTTATATGTGGCCTCCAGCAAGTATCAAAAGAAGTGTCAGTATTGCGAAAAAGAAAACTCGTTGACAGAGAGAAATGAATATTGAAAGACAGCATATGAATATTGTGCTCACAATATATTGTCACGTGGTCGTGACGTCGACGAAGACAACAGTCAGCACGCCCGAGATTAAACTGTTTATTTGGCCGAACTTGTGGCCGACAAGCTGAAAGCCAAACTACAGCAATACACTGACAGCGGCGAACAGAGCGTCGACCATCGATCAAGTGAGAAGCGGTAAAGCGCGTCGGCTTTTATACAAGCGCTACCGAACTTTCCAGCAATATTGCTGGTGGCGGCGTTATCTCTAGACAAAGCTGGAACATTCGCGTGCGGCGTGCGATCTTAACAAAACGATCTGCTACAGTCGCAAAGTTTCTCGAACACTGCTTCGCGGACAGCGTCGAGCGTTGGTAACCGTCCTTGCTGGTCAAACCCCAATACATCAAAATAAAAGAACAAGTGGGCATGGCATTGCCCCCCTCTGAAAAAGCATCGTCCCGATGCTTGTGCAAGAACAAAGAAGAGAGAAAAAAAACAAGTGCCTACATAAATAAGTTACAATAACAAAGGAAAAAGTACAGTTCCCAGGTTCGCTAACGCGCAAAAAACGGCTTAAAGCGCACGACATTGACGACTTCAGGTCGTGCGCGGCGTCGCTGGGAGTTCGTAATGCCGTCCGGGATGACCTCGTAGTTAAGAGCGCGAGACGTCGAAGAATCTTGTATGGTCCGAAGTATCGCCGAAGGAGTTTTTCGCTAAGCCCACGTCGGCGTACCGGCGTCCGGACCCAAACACGGTCGCCGGGCTGGTATTCCACGAAGCGTCGTCGGAGATTGTAGCGACGGCCGTCGGTGTACTGCTGGGTCTTGATGCGCAGGCGGGCGAGCTATGGAGCTTCTTCGGCTCGTTGTAAGTAAGCGGCGGCGTCGAGGTTTTCTTCGTCGGTGACGTTCGGTAGCATGGCGTCGAGCGTCGTCGCTGGGCTCCTTTCGTAGACCAACTTGTACGGCGTCACCTGCGTTGTTTCTTGGACGGCCGTGTTGTAAGCGAATGTCACATACGGAAGGATGGCATCCCACGTCTTGTATTCGACGTCGACATACATGGCCAACATGTCGGCGGTGGTCTTCTTTAGCCGCTCGGTGAGGCCATTTGTCTGTGGGTTGTATGCTGTGGTCCGTCGGTGGCTTGTTTGGCTGTATGTCAGTATTGCCTGAGTTAGGTCAGCAGCAAACGCCGTACCTCTGTCGGTGATGAGGATCTCTGGGGCGCCATGACGCAGGACGATGTTCTCAACGAAGAACTTCGCTACCTCAGCGGCACTGCCTCTGGGCAGGGCCCTTGTCTCGGCGTAACCGGTGAGGTAGTCGGTAGCTACGACGATCCATTTGTTTCCGGTATTGGACGTCGGGAACGGCCCCAGTAAGTCCATCCCGATTTGCTGGAACGGCCGTCGAGTTGGCTCGATAGGCTGCAGAAGTCCGGCTGGCTTAGTTGGTGGTGTCTTGCGTCGCTGACAGTCCCAGCAGGTCTTTACGTAACGAGTGACGTCGGCGGAAAGGCGTGGCCAGTAGTACTTCTCCTGTATTCTTGCTAGCGTGCGAGAAACACCCAGGTGTCCAGACGTCGGGTCGTCGTGCAGAGCCTGGAGGACCTCTGGCCGCAATGTCGAGGGTACCACGAGAAGGCAACCGGCTCCAAGCGGTGAGAAGTTCTTTAGGAGAACACCGTTGCGCAAGAAAAGCGACGTCAGTCCCCACGTGAATACCTTCGGAACAACGGTGGTCCTGCCCTCGAGGTATTCCACAAGGCCCCTGAGTTTTGGATCCGCTCGCTGTCGTTCGGCGAAATCGTCGGCACTTATGGTTCCCAAGAAGGAGTCGTCCTCCTTGTCGTCCTGCGGCGGTGGGTCGACGGGGGCGCGAGACAGGCAGTCAGCGTCGGAGTGTTTTCTTCCGGACTTGTAAACAACAGTAATGTCGAATTCTTGAAGTCGTATGCTCCACCGTGCGAGGCGACCTGAAGGGTCATTCAAGTTAGCTAGCCAACACAATGCGTGGTGGTCGCTCACAACTTTGAAGGGCCTGCTGTAGAGGTAGGGGCGAAACTTGGATGCAGCCCAGATGATCGCTAGGCACTCCTTTTCTGCTGTGGAATAGTTCGTTTCTGCCTTTGATAGCTACCGGCTAGCATAACTGATGACCCTTTCCTGCCCGTCAATCTTCTGCACAACGACGGCGCCGAGTCCTATGCTGCTTGCGTCGGTGTGGATTTCCGTATCGGCGTATTCGTCGAAATGCGCTAGTATCGGAGGCATCTGAAGGCGTCGTTTCAGTTCTTCAAATGCTTCGATTTGCGCCGTTTCCCACTTGAATGGCACGTCTGTCTTCATGAGGTGAGTTAGCGGTTCGGCGATTTGTGAAAATGCCTTGACGAAGGGCCTGTAGTTGGCGCACAAACCGAGAAAACGGCGCACGGCTTTCGTGTCGGTGGGGGGCGGGAAGGCAGCGATGGCAGCTGTTTTCCGCGGGTGTGGGCGAACACCACCCTTGCTGATCACGTGACCCAAAAACAGTAGCTCCTCGTATGAGAAGCGGTACTTTTCAGGCTTCAAGGTGAGGCCAGAGGTCTTGACTGCTTGTAGTACAGCGTCAAGGCGCCGGAGGTGTTCGTCGAAGCTGGAGCCAAACACAATGACGTCGTCCAAGTACACAAGGCAAATCTGCCACTTCAATCCAGCCAGCACAGTGTCCATAACGCGCTGGAACGTCGCAGGTGTCGAGCAAAGACCAAAGGGCATAGCCTTGAACTCGAAGAGGCCGTCTGGTGTTATAAAGGCAGTCTTCTCTCGGTCTCTCTCGTCGACTTCGATTTGCGAATAGCCGGTCTTGAGGTCCATCGAAGAAAATTACCTCGCGTTGTAGAGTCGATCCAGGGTGTCGTCTATCCGTGGGAGAGGGTAAACGTTCTTCTTCGTGATTTTGTTCAGGCGGCGGTAATCGACGCAGAAGCGTAGGGTTCCGTCCTTCTTCACTAACACCACGGGTGACGCCCATGGACTCTTCGACGGATTGATGATGTCGTCGCGTAGCATTTGGTCGACTTGTTTCTTTATGGATTCGCGTTCTCGCGTCGAAACTCTGTACGGGCTCTGCCGGAGTGGCCTGGCATTTTCCTCTGTTATGATGCGATGTTTTGCGACTGGGGTCTGGCGGATTCTTGACGATGACGAAAAGCAGTCCCTGTATTTCAAGAGCAGGGTTTTGAGCTGTTCTTGTTTATGCTTCGAAAGGCTAGGATTGACGTCGAAAGCTGGTTGAGGAGCTTGGTTCGTCGGTGTGGGCTCGGAAGAATCGGCGATGGCGAAAGCACTGGTGGCTGCCACAATTTCTTCGTTGTAGGCGAATGTCGTGTCTTTGTTTACGTGCTTATACTCGTTGCTAAACTTTGTGAGCATTACTCTTTTTTTGCCTCCCCGCAACTCTGCTATTCCTCTTGTGACGCAAATCTTGCGGTTAATCAACTGGTGCCGGTCGCCTTCAACGACGTCTTCCAGGTCTGCTACTTTCTGAGTGCCGACGGAAATGATGACGCTGGAGCGAGGAGGAATGGTGACCTGGTCTTCCAGCACATTCAATGCATGCTTTCCTGGCGGCGTGTACCGCGGTAATGCTTTTTCTATAGATAATGTTATCGACTTGGATCTGAGGTCGATGACTGCACCATGAAGGCCTACGAAGTCCATACCAAGGAATACATCTCGGGAGCAATGCTGAAGGACTACGAAGCTTGCGGGATAAATCCGGTTGTTGATGGAGACCCTCGCTGTGCAGATTCCTGCCGGCGTTACTAGGTGACCTCCAGCTGTCCGGATTTCGGGGCCTTCCCAGGCGGTCTTGAATTTCTTCCGCTCCGTCGCGAACGGTCCACTGATGACAGAATAGTCGGCTCCAGTATCGACGAGAGCGGTGACGTTGTGGCCGTCGATGAGAACGTCGAGGTCACTCGTTCGTCGCCTACCGTTTCGATTTGGTCGCGTCGTCGGATCACGGCTACGTCGGTTTATCCCACTGCTTCGACGTTGCGTCGTCAGGTATCCTTCACGCCGTGAAGTTTCGACGTCAGGGCTTCGTTCGGCTTGCGGCGTGTTCTTTAGATTTGGTTGCGGCGTTGTCGTCGGCGGCGGAGGATCTTCGGTATTTCGTTGTACAGCAACCGCACCTCCATCGGTTGCTGCCCTTAGTTTTCCGGATACGGGCTGGGTGACCGGCCTCGCGTTAGGCCAGTGTATGGTCGGCGTTGGGGGAGATGTAGCGGCCTGGCGACGGCGAACGGGAAGGTTGTCGGGACGTCCATTGCGTTCCCGCGAGGTAGTCGGTGATGTCGCGTGGTCTTTCCCCTCGCTGTGGACGCGGCGCGTCGATGGCGAACCCACGCAGTCCCATCTGTCGGTACTGGCGGCGGTGGTAAGTGGGGCCAGCTTCCCCGCAATGGTAGCAGAGTGGGCGGTGGTCGGGGGCGCGTCAAACGTCGGTCTTCCTCGGCATGTATAGCTGGCCGGCTGGCGGGCGGTATGACGTCGCTGGCGACGGCGGTGGTGCCTGGCGGCGGAACTGCTGGGGCGGCGCGGCGTCATAACGGGGGTGCCCAGAGACTGCTGGATTTCCTCTCGGACGATATCAGCGATCGAGGCAACTTCAGGCTGTGGTAAGGGTAAAAGCTTGCGCAGTTCTTCCCGCACGATCGCTCGGATCGTTTCACGCAGGTCGTCGGAGCCGACGGCATAAACAGCTGGGCTGTCTTGAATCGATCGGCGATTATACTGGCGGTTGCGCATTTCCAGCGTCTTCTCAATCGTCGTCGCCTCTGAGATGAATTCTTGGACTGTGGAGGGCGGGTTCCGCATCAGCCCAGCGAAGAGATCTTGCTTTACACCACGCATGAGCAACCTGACTTTCTTGTCCTCAGGCATGGCTGGGTCAGCGTGGCGGAACAATCTGGTCATTTCCTCTCCAAAGATGGCAACGCTTTCATTTGAAAGTTGGACCCGCGTTTCTAGCAAGTCTGCGGCCCTTTCTTTTCTGGCGACGCTTGCAAACGTCTGCAGGAAAGCGCTGCGAAAGTCGTCCCAAGTTCGAAGAGTGGACTCCCGATTCTCGAACCAAGTCCTTGCTGCGTCTTCAAGGTAAAAAGTAAACGTGGCGCAGCTTGTCCTCGGAGTCCCAGTTGTTGAATGTTGAGACCCCTTCGAAAGTCTCGAGCCAGGTTTCCGGGTCTTCGAATGACGACCCGCGGAAGGTTGGCGGCTCCTTGGGCTGCCGGAGTAGGATCGGCGCAGGCTGCAAGGGGTCGGTCATCGTCGCTGCGGTCGGTGTTGGGACCTGGGGCTGCCTGGTTTGTTCGGGAAGGAGCCCGTGCTCTGGCTGTAGTCCCTTCTGCCTGCGGCTTGTTCGACGATCCGGGTTTTCTTTGCCGTCGTCCTCCTCGCGGCTTGGGCTGGGGTCGGCGCTTCGCGGGGGCGTCCGGATCATGGAAGCAGCAGCACCTCCACCAGATGTCACGTGGTCGTGACGTCAACGAAGACAACAGTCAGCACGTCTGAGATGAAACTGTTTATTTGGCCGAAGTTGTGGCCGAGAAACTAAAAGCCAAACTACAGCAATACACTGATAGCGGCGAACAGAGCGTCGACCGTCGATCAAGTGAGAAGCGTTGAAGCGCGTCGCCTTTTATACAGGCGCTATCGAACTTTCCAGCAATATCGCTGTTGGCGACGTTATGTCTTGACAAAGCTGGAACATTCGCGTGCGGCGCGCAATCTTAACAAAACGATCTACTACAATCGCGAAGTTTCTCGAACACTGCTACGCGGACAGCGTCGAGCGTTCTTAACCGTCCTTGCTGGTCAAACCCGAATACATCAAAATAAAAGAACAAGTGGGCGTGGCAATATTATACCACTTCACACGAAGCAAGTGTAGTAGGTGATTTCTGCCGCAACGTTGCTTAAAGCGGCATGTCACGTGATTTATTCACGTACAAACGTAAACGAAGGGCGAGTGACGTCTAGGGGCCAGTATACAAAATTCAGGCAAGGCTAAAGCTCGGGTCGTGTGGCTTTCACTAACGCTGTGGCTTGCTTTCTTGGATGCTTCATCATCGTCTCGTATTGTTCACGTCATTGGCCCTGCTCGTGGCCCTGCTGAATAGCCTAGCCATCCTGGAGACTTAAGGCGTTGTCAGTACAGCGGAGTCATAATAGGGCTTGAGGCGATTCACATGGGCGATTTCTCTACCGCGAAGACGGAAGTCTTGGGACGATGTCAAAGGCTCAACCTCATAATTGACTGGATACGTATGAGGGAGAATGCGGTAGGGCCCGTGCTATCGGGCCAGTAATTTCGACGAAAGGCCAGGAGTATTCATTGGAATCCAAAGCCAAACGAGGGCAGCTGTCATGAAAGTAGGGAAAGGTCGGTCGGTGTCGTGCCTTCGCTTCTGGTGGCCTTGATCCTCAGCTGTCGGCTCACATGTTCTGGCGATGTCGCGAGTTACCTAACAGTCTTCTCTTCAGCGAAGCCGAATAGGAGGAGGCTATAAGGAGCACACTACTCCGAAGGCAAGCCCAGGGTATGCAGAGGGCCCAGTACAGGGAGAAGCGTCACGGCGTTCTGTCCTCTACGTTGGTGCGGCCAGCGGTAACAACGGCCCCCCGTAGAGCGTGCTGTCACTAACTGCTCAGGATCCAATAAAGTTCGTTGTATATCTATCTGTCTATCTGTATCATACGCAGTCCGCCCAAGAGGGCCGGAGAAATTCTCAGTATCAGGATGATTCCCTTTTTCTGACCACGAATTGTCACGCGTACTTGCTTTATTATTCAAATGTGACCGGGCTTCGCCGAATAAAACTGTTACAAACTATTATCGCTCGGTGCAAGCCTCGCCTGACTGTATCAAAAAACTCTCGAATGTACTCTAAGCTATTGCCTATGCAACAGTACATACTGGAACTTACACGAGCACTAGCGATAGCCCTGGAGTGCATGACGCATATGTAAAAGCCGACGCGTTTCATCCACGGCGCAGACTTCTCGATGAAAGACGACCGCGCTCGTTGGTCGCTGTTATGTGATTGTTTATGTTTGCTGGGCAAGTGTTCCGCCATGTTCTTTGCAGTTATAAACGCGCGAAAATAATTTAAGCCTGTCCCCACACAGCCAAGCTTACAACGTGCTGAAAATGCTCGGGGACGTTCGTGGCGATAAGGCTGATTCGGTTGCAAAGAAACCAAAATTGGTTATGAGGCGTGAGGAAAACTGTTCCAGTGAATACATGACAGCGCCAGAAGTATCGCATACGTTTTGCGCAATATAACACAAGAACTATCTCGATTTTGCAGCGTAATACCACGGGTTCCCTGCCTTGCGAGAAAGTTTGCGAGTCTTCGTCCGCAGGTTTATTTTCTCATTTATCAGATTTGAGAAATATTTCGTTTCTCTTATCAGCCACGCGGAACACGTGCGCTTGAGAAAGCGGCGAGGAGGAAAAAGGGGTGGGTCTGTCAACAGTGTCATAGGAAAAGAAAGTGGAGTCTCAATCTTCGATCGGAATCAGCTCCCCATATTGGACAGAAGCGGTCCGACCAATATCGCGTTGCTGTCACCTTGAAAATGTGAACTACTGTTTTGACTGAACGATACAGGCGTAGTACTTTGCTTGTTTTCGCTCACTCGGTATAAGATTGCTTTCTCGGTGAGGTAAGGTGTTCCGTTGCCGACGCTGTTGTACCTTTATGCACCATGCGATTTCTTGCTTTTGAAAACTCCTTATACATATGCGTTCTTGAAGTAGAACAGCTGCATAGCGCTGGATGGAGATACGCCTTTTGTTATGCCAACCTGAAATTGCTTGGAAGACACGTTGGTTTACTTTGATACAGTTGCCACTGCAGTGCGATAGCCGTACTGTTCTAGCTTTGTATTTCTGCATTTGTGACGATTCGGATTCTTTCAATATGCCTGTACGTATGGGTTCTTTGTCGCTCTCTCATACTATTCATATTCTTTTGCTGTATGACTTTTATTATACCATCCCCATGCGTGTTAAAGAAAAATAGATTTTCGTTTTTCCACTGTCTCTTCTGCGCAACCTTTTTTTTTTTGTGCTGCATTTCATAAGCACACCCGTTTTTTGCATTAATATCTTTAAGCTAGGATGCTCGCAAGCTGCAGAAAGCTGGCATTTCTTCACTGTTTCCTCCATATAAAATGAACATATTTGTTTTCGTAACATATTAGGCGAACATTCCCACAGAGCGACATAATCCAATATATTTTCGGAATTTAAATCTTGAATAAATTTGGCCTCAATTCACTAAGGGGGTTTCAGGTCAACTCCACACAGGAGGACTCTAAGAGACATCGTAGTTGAGGGCTGAGGGCTTAGTGCATGTTTACAAAAGCAGTGCGCAAGAGCATTCTTGCGTTTTGTGCCGGACGAATATTGCCGCCATTGCCAGCGATCGCAAACAGGACATCGTCCTTACCGGTAGAAAGGCGCACTGAGTAAGAATCAGAGCACATTCTGAAGTTCCGAGGAAAATTAATTTTGCCCTGAGCGAAGTAGCCGTGAAGCAAAGCGGCTGTTATAAGAGCCCAAGTGCATTCGCGATAGTGATTTTCGCTAGAATTGTAGCATTTTGTATTAATTCTGCTGCACATATAAACGTGTAGCAGAGAGAGCCCTATTTGTGGTACATGATACTAAGAAGCCTCGTTCACGTCGCAGTAGGTTCTAACCTAATCACCGTGGTACTTCTAATCGCTAAATTCGCATAGCATTAAAAGGAAAGTCTCCACCTTGCTCCCGCGAACTAAAACTGCTCAGCTAAAAGCACCCAAAGATTTTTTTTTTCAAATTTCGTTCTTGCTTTAAGTGAGGTGAAAAGTCTGAAGGTAGATACAACTGGCTGTTACTAAATTAGTTCTTTTCTCGCCGAGACACTCTCTAGGAAAGTACCATGAACGAAGAAATGAAGACAGGATGTGAGTGTTTGAATGACAGCGGTGTTTAATGCTCAAGCGGCATTGCTCGACCACGGCTGGATGTCATTAGTCCTCGTTGTGTCATCAGTCCTCGTTGTAAAGCACGGTAAACAAAGAAGCGCGAAATGGCAATGTCATTCCGTCGAGCTCATTAACGCCATGTGTGAACAGAAGACTCGCCGTAACAATTCTAAAACAGATGGCACGTCATCACTTGTGCTCAATGTTAGCCGCTTAGCTGCCTTCGTATGCAGTTCGTGACAGCGGTCGAGTTACTACACCTCAATTCACTTTCGCGCAAAATCCACAAGTGGCAATTTTTTTCCTGTTTTTACTACAGGAATACTGAGTGCAAAGAGAAGTAATTGCTCACATTCTGAAGTGAGAAGAAAGCAGGCAACTGCCTTCTGGTATCCAAAAGCTTCCTAATTAAGTTTTTGTCTCGCAACGAGGATCGTTGATATCGTACTTAAGTTTCTTTTCGAAGCTTTACTGCTGGTCACTTTGTTTTTTCCTGACGTACTTTCAGTTATAAGTGCGTAAAGTCCTTATAACATTTCGATTGGCATTCCTTTCTGTCCAGAAACTGCGAGGCGACTATTTTCTATGTTTCGGTCAGGCCTACCCAGTGATGTATTTCTTCTCTCTTCGTGACGTTCTCTGACTTATGATATGGCATGGCTATTTTTCTTACGCTAAAAAAAAAATAACCACGGCCGTTTCTCGCACTGAACGTTTGCTTTGTCTATTTATGCCAAAAGCAGCTGCCCCGAGCACTTAGCAATATATCCTCTCGTGCTGTCCATGAGTGATAAGCTTTCGCCAAAGCTAAAACAGCGTGAACTTTCAGCGTACCAGAGTACTGTCCATTTGAGCTCATGTCTTTATTTTTTACGTTATTTTTCTGGATTCATAGCCCGTACGTCAGTGCTGGATAAAATATCGTGATAGCGGTGCGGGTGTTTCTTAATTTCTTCATGATGCTTGCAAGCATGAACACATCATTCACATTTTCTTCACATTTTGGCCGCGTAAAAGCACACACTGAACATTCTTACTTTACCTTAACTTTGAAATATTTCGTAGAGAAATAGATGAAAAGGAAGAGGCAGGGAGGTTTCGTAAGCGCCAACAGTGCCTACGTGGTAATCCCGCTCTTGCTGCTGCAATATTCGATTTCGCTTTGCCGTTCTTTAACGAATGTTTATGGAAGTGAGTCAGGAGAGGTAGCAGGAATCGCTAATAGGCACAAAGAAAAGGAAACGAAGAAGTAAAGCCCCGTCTTTTTTTCAGAAGAGATACGTGGTAAGTCAGACATTTGCAACGAGAAATGTTTCAACGAAAGGCTCGAGAACTACCTATCACTGCCAATGCATCTCTCGATTTCCAACTCTGTAACACATGCATTAGTATTTCCGAATTTGAGGTCTAGGAGTCTAGTGGGGTAAAATCTGATAAATGATGAGACTTGCACACTTTATAGAGATGCCGTTCCCCATAATGTGCGGAAAAAGGACTGGGCATTCCATTTCAGGTATAGACCAGAACTGTGCGAGTCAAGCTTTTAGCGCGCCGTAAGTAGAAGTGCAGGCATATGTTTTGAGCATATTTTGAGTGCGAATATGATAAGGGGGTTCCAGTTAGAATAATTATGACTTGGGAACGTCGCTTCATTATTTGAGACCTATAATTTCCTTGCAAATGACATCGGTTCTTGATATATGTGAAGTCGTGTACGCTTTAGTAGTTCGATGCTGCCTTGACTGTCCTGAGTACCTATTTCTCAGGTAGCAGTATATGGGCTCAAGCATGCAAATAGTTCACGACGAAGGTCATCAAGCAAGCACAACCTCCAGTTTTTTCTTCTGTATACATGGAACCATAATATTAGCTCCACAACAGAAAACATATGAGCAGATAGCGTTTGGAGTATCACGAGAGCGGTTTATGAAGATATTTTATGAAGATCTGGGTGGTGCTGAGCGTGAGCGTGCCGTGACAACTGACAGCAGCGAATTTCTGCTCTGATCATTTCCTTATGCTTTTAAATAATTACGTGTAAGGCTGTAGGCTACGAAATTACAGCGTTTCCATGGTCTCACACATATTTCTTTTGTTTGTAATTTAAAAGCAGACATTCCGCCTCAGTATATGGTACGCTGCATTGGCGGGAAAGGGTGCCGAAGACAATAAAACCGCTGGAACTTTTCTTTCTTTTTTTTTGTTAGGAAGGTCTAATTAACAGATACCAGTGTTGCTATCTTCTTGTTGGCAAATACTTCTGCTTCTTAATCTGCTTGGGAAAAAGAAAAAGATGCAGAGCTTTTCGCAGTAACAAACCTTTCCACGAGAAACCTGCCACGATGTAATTAGCAGCGGCCTCGTTGAGCACACGTCAGTGAAATATAAATGAAGCCGCGTGGACCGTGCAAGCAGTGAAGCTTTTCTTGAGTGGTGTGTGTGTGTGTGTGTGTGTGTGTGTGTGTGTGCGCATCAATATAACAGGGTTGGAAGAATATGTTGACGTGACGCGTGTTGTTTAAAATTAAACGAAGTGTGCTCTACTTATACCATGCGTATCTGCAGTGCGAGCACTACTTTAGAAGGCCGTTACACCTGAACAGCGCAGGCACTCAAGTCTGCACCAATGGACACGCACGCCAGACTTGCGTCACGAGCCGGACGCTTGATGATCCTGCCGTTGGAGGACTTGGCCGAGAACGTGAGCGATACTCGTATTAGTTTACTCGTGGAGGCATCCGGCTGCTGCGCTTCGGTCATGTAGGCGGTCCCTCTACTGCATTTTTTCTCCCAATTTACCTTTAGGATTTTTCGTTCTTTTACCTAACGGGGACCTTACTAAACCCTTCTCAAGTTGCACACGACTACAGTAAGTTGTATCTTGAGCTGGTCGGGCAGAGCGCTTAGCATAATATTATATGTTAGTACTACTGATATGGCTACAGTTCGGGCTAGCCTGGCTTACCTAGCCTGCAATTTCTTCTTGTGTCTTTCCGCATCACATATGTCAGAATAAGTTACTTAGTCTCTCGTATAGTGATGTGATATTAGAAGAATGCAAAACTGTGCTCTACCTGTAGGATTATTCAACATGCACAATTCATGTTGTCGTACAAGGCTGAAAATATACTCGCCAGCATTAGGTGTGCATCTGTTAGCAGTTTCATAAAATGATATTAAGGTGTTTTCATTATCTTAATCATATGGATGAAATATAAACATCGCCGGAATAAGGAAGACATTTCACATCGGTGAGGTTAATAGCCAGTGAAATGTTGAAGTCACTAAACTAACAGTACCTCTCGTTGCCTTTGAATTATATATAGATGCAACAGGCAATGACAATTTACCCACTAAGATGCTTGCAATACAGTGAACACATCGTTTCACTAGGTCGTTATGTTCTACGTAGACAGTTTATACTATTTCTTAACTTCGACAACTGGAAACTACGATGAGAAAAGAGCCATAAATGCTGAACTGCATGAGATGTGGACACATGTGCTTTACGGAAGTATGCCGGTCACGCACGAAGAGGAAGGACAGCGATGAAAGCCCGCGAAATACGCTACAGATCTTTTTTTACCGCGATAAGAGCATAAAGGAACAGCTTTTCTCAGTGGTCACGGAGAATGCATTTAGGTACGTCGGTGGAGTGCACATATGACAACGGCACTACTTTGAAAGATTTCTTTCTTTAGTTATTTCTTTTTCCTTCTTTTTTATCGTCAGAGCGTTCCATTCTTTTGGATGCTGTCGGCGTCGTGAAGATTCCATTCAATCAGTCTAAAGGATCTGATTCTCTGTATACAAGCTCCACCGCGCTGTTTCGGTTTTCATCGCGGATAAGTGAAATGGTTCCTCTGACCGAGCGTGGTGAGATAGTGGGTGCCTATCGCAGCACGTTTTCGGTTTCTCCCGAAAGATATAGCGTAGTGTAGTCACCCCTGGCAAAAGATTCTGTCCTTAGCTAAACAATAAAACCTGTCGTAAACAGCGCCAACATCGTGCTGATGAGATTGGAGAAACGTAGTTGGGTGCTGCGGACACGGTAACAGAGTTTTCTGTTGGCGCTAGGCATTTCGCCTTCACTGCATGCTTTGTCGCGTGAAGCCTTGCCTATCTCCGCTGAAGGGGCCGGCTGTCAACTGCTATTAGGACAGAAACATTTACAAAAGCAGCAAAGCCAAGCTGATTGCTTGGTGCTGCTTTCGTACGCCAGGAAGCTGGTACCCCACTAGAGTCTTACTATACCCCAGCTCAGTGGAACCAATATTATCTCATTGTCCAAGCCATCAGTTACTTGTCCCAGTTAGTTTGCACAACAACTATCTCTGCAACATCACAAGCAATATGTAGATGAAGAACAAATTAGCACAGCACGAGACAGCTGACATAAGCTATTTTGCGCAGAGCGATACCATATAGCCGAAGATAAATTATTCCTAAACAACGTTGTTCGTCATTGATGCCTTCACTGTAGCAGGAATTCCCAGCATCGTGGTGGTACGCATCTTTCTCATAATTCGTTTGTGCATGTTGTTTCAGCTGCTACCGCGAAAAATTAGCTTGACTAATTGTTTTTTTGTTGTTTTCTTGAAAGACTTCTTAGTACAGCCCGATTCAGAATTTCGACCTTATTTGGAATGAAGGCAGGCAAAACAAGTAAATCATGGTTAAAGCTTCATTTTAGGTTTCATGAGTTCGAAACAGCGCGAAAAATACCAGAAAAAAATTATGAAGCCTTCCCAACAAGCTCAGACCCATACCCTTTCAAAGTCCATTTTAGGTTCTTACTTTTTTATAGCAATGTGATTGAAGATCATCGGCCGGAAGCACAATTGGCAGTGGTAAAAAAGCGAATATTTGTTGATGCAAATGCTGCTCTTCCATTTTAATGTGCTCTAGTCTTTTAATCATAGAAAATTGCCTCCATTTCGAACAGTTTTGCGAGGTGCCCGTTCACGGCCTATGCTGCGCACACAGACACTGAAACATGAAAGTTATAAGCCATGATGGCATTGCAGGCGCTGCCGTTGTAGTTTTAGGAAAGCTTTTGCTCGCTGCACATACTCCAAAGAAAGTACATCTTAATAACGCCGCGCAGCCCATTAACTCGAAGAAAACAGATGGCACATGATTAGTTCTAGCAATTTCTCAAAGAAGAGCGCAGAATTGAAATGTACCACCACGGGAAGTTGCCGTAGATACAGCTCTTCCTTGTTTATGTTCGGATAACGAAACGTATTTTCATTACGTCGGCACGAGGCTGAAAGAAATTATATCAAAAGCGATTACAGGTGATACTGACAGTTTCTTGATCGTAATCGTATAGCTTTTTGTACACCTCGCGCGGAAGGAATGAGAATTTCTATTTATAGATGCCGTATAGACTGCTGGATACTGCCTGCCTTATAAAGGCTTAGCTTTGTAAAATGACTCGAAAGTGAGCGTAGACGTAATGCCCTGATGCATTGACGTCTTCAAAGTACGCGCGTTATGACGCCCAAGGTGTGGCTCGTTCTCCTTGTCGTAAACATCTTTATTGCGATAATATCACGCGCGCTGGTTCAAAAGGGCAGCCGCGTGCACAAAAGTGTAGAGTGTAACCAAACCAGCTCGACTATAAACTGTTCGAATAAAGAGAAATTCAACATGATACAAGCCCACAGCGCCCATTACAACGTGTTCTCTCAGAATTATAGGCATACAAAGTGAAAATCGGCTACTCTTACTAACTATACTGATTGCAAGACAAAGAGCACAT
>NC_051178.1:233163632-233191913 GCF_013339695.2 Rhipicephalus sanguineus
CTGAAGTAAAAGCTTCCAAAAAAAAAAGGCCACTGGTATAAACAGAGTTATTGTTTCGCATGAGTGCACCTTAGGCCATTCCACTGTAGACCCAGCGACACGCATCTTCACTTCCCGGAACTCTACGCTTTGACAGCTTCGCGCCGTTATAGTGAAATGAAGACTATCAACGATCGCTTTATACCTTGCTCCTTAGAATTTGGCACAACTGCATCCTGCGTAGTATGTCCTGAGGCCAGCGTTCTTGGCAGGGTTCCAAACGATGCGTTTTAGTCTGTAGGCAGCTAACTAGTCGAGTGTCAACTATACAGCTTAATCCTGCTGGTCTGCGGACTAGAATTTCAAATGAGCGGACGCCTCATCTTGTTATGGAGCAACTGGGCTCTCATGGTGCCCGAGGTAACGCTTCAAAAAAAATAAAACAAACAAGAAAACTGTCGGGCGCGGTTGATCTCCGACGTTCTTATCTGCGCTGGCAACGTTCGGTCACGTTGAATTCAGACGCGAAATCCTCGTACTGCCTTCACTCCACGAACATTTCATTAATAGAGCGGTGCAGAAGCGCCGAGACATCAAGACAATAGAGCATACTTAATCTCACGACGCAATTGATGAGGAACACTTTTCAGTGCGAGTGTCGCATTTGTGTAAAGCACCTTGCGCATTCTTCTCAAAGAATGGTTCTTCGTTAATGACCGAATTTGTGGAGCAGTTCAACGGAGGAAGCGAGTGCATTAGCAAAGCATGCGTCGCGTTTGAATGCCGTGCAAACCTGTTTATAAGAAAAAAAATTAAACCCTGTTTACATAAGCTACGGGCACAAGGGGGCAAGTGTGCCTTCCAGTGCGGCTCTGTTAGAACTAACCGGTGTATACCGTGCACTTTTGATATCACTGCAGATTTACCGCGAAGGGAGTTTGAAAGTGTTTCAGCGCATTGAAGGCACTTTATTCAGCCTCCTATTTAAGCGAGTACATTGCTTTCGTAAACTTGTCTACCGGTAGCCCTTTACCAGCGGCCGTGCCTTTACATAAGCCGTCAGCAAAGTTTCATTCATTTAATGATGTATTTTCTGTGCTGAGTTTACTGAGAGCGGCGGACACTCGTCGTTTGCATTCCCTTAGGCCACAATTGAGCGTAAAAACGGATGAGGATTCGTCGCGTATGTGGGATTCCATCTAATACAAAGCTAAAGTTAAACGCTTAAAAGTGCACGTTGTGCGTTTTAATGCAATGCACACAATTTTGCGTATTGTCATTCTATGGAACACGCAGTCGCATGCGAATGTATATGCACCACACACAACCCAGAAGCACGTTGCACCTAATATAAGCCGATAAAAAAGAAAAAATTATCTTGAGCTCGCTGTCGTAAAAACGTTCCAGCATTCACTTCCAAGCAAACTGAATATGGCAGTTTGTTCTTCGGCAGTTTGTTCTTCTTCGTCTGTAAGAAAGCATGCAAGGTTCACATCCCACCTGCACAGGAACTTCGCGTTTACACGTATACATATTTACTTTAGAAGCTTATCTTAGAACGTTTTGCAAAAATGCGATAAGGGCAGCGGCTCACAACAAGTACTCGAGGTTTATGATGTTCAACGCGCCTCTATGATATTCTTTTTACACGTCTACATCGACAATCCCGCAGGCGGTTGTATAAGTGGCTAAGCCAAGGCCTGCACAAAACAAAAGGAAAAAAAAATTATAAAATTTAACTGATAATTGTAATTGACGTCGCCATGACGTCACAAAATTTTGGCGTCATGACGACGTGACAAGTTTTGGTGACCTGTCACGTCATGATGTAGTCACCTGGTGACGTCATCAGGTGGTGATGATTTTTTGCATCACTCGTGTTGACGCCGCCGTTGCCGAAGCCGACGGTCCATTTTCGCATTTGATGAGGCGTCTAGGCCTTCGCCTTAAAGGGGCCCTCCAACACTTTTTTTGATGCGCCTATATCGCTGCCGACCGCATCTACGCGTAGTGGCGCTCGCCAGAACTATTACGGGAGGAAATGACGAAGATGAGCGCTGGCCTATGATTGGATAAATGTAACGTTAGAAGTAACAATGGTGTTGCATCGCAAAAGGGGTTAATATTGGGTGTAGTTTTCCTTTAACACGCTTTTTTTCACTGAACACCAACTATACAAACGTTCTTATACTTTTTCAGCTTTAAAACTGCAGCGCCCGGCAGAGAATGCGCCGAACGCCACGGCGCTGGAGGAAACGCGCTGGGGACGCTCCAGGCACCGTTGTTTGAAGAAACTCAAGGGAAAAAAATGTAAGAGCACTAGGCACCGTACAGTCGAGTTTTTCAGTGCGACTGCAGCGCCAGAGCGCAAAGCCTAGCGGATAAAAAAAGCAATAATGAGACGGGGTCCATCAAAATTGAACGCGATGCTCGCGTCTCCCTCCCTGCGCGAGTGCGCGTATTGTGGCCGGGCTACACGGGGGACGCGTGAGCGCGTCTACTTTCTTCGTGGTACGGTGCCTTAACAAGAAAGATGACTGAAACTACAAAACATGATAGAGGCGTTCGCGATCTGCCTCGTTTCGCACGTGCAGGTCACTCTTATGCACCACATTGTTTGTTACTATCGCAACGGCGTCATCATTACGTTGGAAAGAACGGGCAACATTGTATGCAAACTTCCCGTACGTAGGATCTTTCAGTTCATTTCATTGGGGCGCCATCAGACGTAACAGGGCGAGTGAAACGTGGTCAGGTGACTCCGCGAAAATCGAGTTGAGGGTAGCCCTCCATTTTATTGTATTTTCAGTGTTCTAGGCTGAATAACTTCGGACTGCGTGCCCCTATCGCTGCCGTTCTTGCTGCACTAATCTCTTCAGGCTTCAGTCTACGCAACCCGAAAGTAAAAAATGTAAAAGAATGAGGTCTGGAAAAGTGTTGGAGGGTCCCTTTAATAAACAGGAGCGATGTATTACTGTCCTATTAAGCAGCAAAATGTAGCGTCCCGTCTTTTTTTTCTTGGCTATAGACGCGGCCTCGGGACATTGAATGGCGATGGCCATGACATGTCGATGCGTGAATGAGTGTAGCACGTTCGCGGAAGGCGCGGGCCACTTCGCGATAATGAATTGCGCCGGACCCGAATTGCCGGATCCCGCAACCGTAAAGCAGACACGCGAAGGAAACTCCGGACAGCCGAGGCGTGCGCCGAACAAGGCGACCAAGAATAATCGCCAGCCAAGGACACGCGCACGGAACGTCAACAACGGGCAAATCCTCCTGAGCGAACTCAAGCCCCCGTCGCGACAAGAGCTGGGTAAATAGACCAGGAAACGGGCGAGAAGCGCCGCGAAGACAGGAAGCACAAAGGAAGGAGTTGTTTGTTCGTCAACACCGCAGACAAGCAGCCTGATTCGTTACCAGTCGTTGTGACGAGCGTTCGAACAATAGCAACGACCCTTCGGTACGGCTGCTACGCAACCGTAAGCCAGATTAAAATGACCATCTAATGATAACAGAAAACGGTCTTGAATGCTGCTTTGTTCGCAGATGTGCAGTCTTCAAAACAGAATAATTTTCGCACCAGTTCCCATGTGCGTCTAATATGCAAAGAAAGAGTAAGCTATTAAGAGTTATGTCTTATTCACGGTAGGGCAACTTTAGGTTATTTGCTTGTCTTTTGGTCATGCCATAGCCTCTCTGGGAAACAAAACAAAAAGCGTGAGTTCATACTTTCAAAAGTTGGCTGGCCCATTATTTGGAAGGTCATTCTTGCTTCGTGCTGTTCGGTTCTGTCTTGGGGCTTGCAGTAGTCCAAGCGAATTTTCAAAAAGAAGCTCCTTAACACGAAGAAGCTTCTAATGCGCTGAGCAACGGGAGCGAGAAAGTACTTTCTGTAAACGTACAAAGTTAAATGCATACGTGGACGTGAAACCTTGCGAATGCTCCTGTCACGTAGCTTGCACAGGCTGTGTAGTACAAACTTAGTCTGTTTAGTTGATGCAACTGAAAGCTCACGCGAAATACTATTGTCTCACGAGCCGCTCATCAAATAACTTTCCCGTTCCTCGCTTTCCTATTACTTGCTTTCTTTCGGTCGTCTATACGCCACTACCGGTTCTAAACGCTGAGGCTTGGTCGCCGAGGTGTTAATTCGCATTTTATTCACTCGTACACATTTGCAGTTTTAATTCACTGTAATTCGCGTTTGCTTTACCTGTATTTCACATTAATTCAAGTATGACTAACCTGATTCCTTAATTATTGCTTCTAATCACTTGATAAGCCCTTACACCATGACAATTCATTCACAATAATTAACTCTGACATTTGATTCGCTAGCACACTAGCCGCCGCAGAGGCCTAGTGGTTATGGTGCTCGGCTGCTGACCTGGAAGACGTGGGTTCCATTCCGGCTGCGGTGGTGGCATTTCGATGGAGGAAAAATGCTAGAGGCTCGTGTGCCGTGCGATTTAAGTGCACGTTAAAGTACCCCCAGGTGGTCGAAATTATCCGCAGATCTCGACTACCTAGCCAGTCTCATAGCCCGAGTCGCCTTAGGACATCAAATCAACAAACCAATCTCTTGCAGAACCTTCTTACTTTACTGGACTTTTGTTAGCATTTGATTATCTTTTTATTCACTTGAATGTGAATTGAAAGTTAACGTCATTCACTTTCAATTCACCATATTGCAGCTTGAATTCCGTTTCCTTCAGCCTAATTCACATTTTATTTGCCTTATGCACGAATTACCGACTCTGATCGCTTGACATAACCTTAGTTCATTAAGTCCCCTCACTTCTCCCTTGTTTCCATGCGTCCCCTTCGTATTCGCGCTGGTATTCCAACTAGTCCGCCTTTCTACCATACTGCATCGTGTACCGCCTTCGCTAAACTCAATCGCTGCCAAACTTATCGCTGCCGCTGAGAAATACATGTATGTCTTTCTGAAATTGTTTGTCTTACATATCGTAAAATCTAAACACCGAAACATCTGCGTCAGAATCTCTTATTACGCAGTAGCGTATCCGTTGGTGCAATTTTTTTTCAACTGGCCCTCTTACCAAACTGGCAAAACAATTTTTCTAAGAAAATTGAGATCGAATTGATTCAGTGATTCTATAACTAAAGCGCTCGTGCGTTTCACGTGCTTTAAAATGAAAAATCGGAATGAGTAAATGGGAAATGTTTGCCGGTTACCTGTCGCAACTATTGTATGTTTGTCTCTTCGAATATTTATTTATGTGTAGATGGGCTAGTACGCGCGTACATCCGTTTATTTTAACTCGGGAAACGAACAGAGAGCTAATTCTCGTCTCATGCATATATAGTGGCTGAAGGAACAGAGCGCCGCCCCTCCCGATTCTTTCTACTTTTCAGAGCTGTAAGTTTCATTTTATTTTATTTTTTTTTTGTACTATATATAGCAACATCGTCTATAACGTGACAGCATTTTCAGTCTGTTTTTCAAAAACCGAAAACTCTGGTGGAAGCGAATGCGAGTGAAAGCGGATAGTTCTTCAAAACAAATTTGCAAGGAAACGTCTTTCTTGTGCATCTTTTTTTTTTTTTCACGAGCCGCTTCAGCGCTCCCTTTTGCCAGAAAACACAGAGCCTTCACTCATAAGAGATGCCTGCATAGAGGCCACGACAGAGTGTAAGAAGATGAAAGTGGTGGTGGTGGTGACAACTTTATTGAAAACTCTGGGAAATTTGTGGGCTGGGCCTCAGCCGCCAAAGACGAGGCCCGGAGAACCTGTCTCCTTGCCACCTCACGGGCTTGCTCAATGGCCCGTATAGTTGATCTTAGATGTACGACCTGCACAGCACTTCCGTCCCCAGCGCCGAAGCTTCATCTGGGGAGGCTGAATTTCCTTTGCCCATAACCACACATTCCCGGAGAACGTGTATAAGAAATGCGTGAGCCCAGCCGTATAGTTTTCAGTTTGAGATTTAATAGATGTTGGGATATATCCTCGTGAGTAGAACGGGGTTGGGGAAGGTCTGGGTTTTGTAACAGCCTCAAGTGATGAAGAAAGATTTCCTTTGAGGAGATCCAAGTAGTACGTACCCTTTCTTGGCGTCCTTTTGGCGGAACAAGCACCCAAACAGCGTTCGATCAAAGCTTTGTTCGTCACCCGTGTCCTTTGTTTTCTGAACGTCGCCGCACCACAGTTATAAAAAAGCAAGACAGCGCGTATTGTATTGCGCCTCCCGCGATCGCTATACGACACACACGCACACACACAGACACACACATACACACATACGCGCACGCACACATACACTCCCGCACGCTCGCACACGAACACCCACATACACACGCACGCACGCACGCACGTACACACGCACACACACAAACACACACAGACACACACAAACATACACACACGCACGCGCACGCACGCAGCTCTCTCAATCTTGTTATAGAAAGGATCACTGCGATACTGGAAAGCTTCTTTGTTGACTACTAGAACAATTATAAAAGAACTTCGTCGCTCTCACTTTTTTTTTGCTTTTGTGAAAGAGTTGTTCGCTGTAGTGTAGATGTGGTTGACACACCGCACGTGTGAAACACTCGAGCAATCGAACTTGGCAGATATGACGCGAAGACAGCACGTCAAGAATGGGCGCACACCATTGGACGAAATCTCGAAGGGTACGTATTCGCAACTTTCACGGCCCGTGGCGCCGTCGGTCGTCGGCTGCCAAAAGCTATGTCAAAATTATCAAAATGTAGGGCGTGCTTGAGCCATACAAGCGTTGCCGCTTTTTCCGCCGCGTTTGTACTTGTTTTGCCGGTGTTGTGAACTGTCTCAATATTACTGTGACTCTATGAGTTTCCTTCGCGCCTCAATGTACGAAGCGTACACTTGGACTTTTATGAGCTTTAGAACTAGAACAATTCATTTCCCATTCCTATCGCTTGGTTTCTCTGCTCGACATGGTCGCTGTACACGCGGTACTATATAGAACTGACAAGACTTAATGATAATAATAATTTTTGTAATAATACTTATGTAATGACAGTTTAACGCCCTAAAACCACGATATGATTATGAGGGACGCCGTAGTGGAGGGCTCCGAAAAATTTCGGCCACCGGGGTTCTTAATGTGCACCCAAATCTAAATACACGGACCTCAAGCATTTTCGCCTCCATCGAAAATGCGTCCACCGCGGCCGGCCACATTGAGACGTTTCATGGCTTTGTACTGTTAGGTGTGCAACTTTGACACGGCTCATATGGCCGAATTACGAATGTGCTGCTGGTTAATGTGTGTGGCTATGGAGGCTCTCTTCAACAAACATTTAGTTGTAAGCCCAGCGCTTGTCCTCTCTGGTTGCCCTTCTTCGATGGCTTCATCTCTTTTCGCTGGTTTCCTCTTCCGAAAGATGATGACAGCGGCAAATCAATTCTGCAAAACCCCGCGATGTGGACGAAGGGTTACGAGGGGAAAAGTTGCCATCACCTGTCTCAGAATGAATGAATCACGACAAAATTCGTCCTAGTTCAGGGTTTGAACCCGGGACCGGTGACTGTCCAGTGTGGTTGCTCTACCAATTAAGCTACTCAGGCGGCTAACAACCAATATTTATTTATTTATTTATTTATTTATTTATTTATTTTATTTATTTATAGCGCGAAGGTGAACTAATCCACAACCTGGCTGAATAATTTGATTAATTACTCGAATGAATCAGCTAGAGCAGCTAGCGCAGGCAACAAAAAGAACGCGACAAAACGCATTTCCGAGAACTTACTACTCAGCCATACGCACAACACGCCTGATGAATTCATACTTTGTGAGCAACATTTATCAGTCATCTGGCCAGCAACGTGAAAGGCAATGGTGACTGCTTCATTTACAATTTTACGCAATTACATGCCTAATGTTTTGTCATTGACGTACCCGAAATTTGCTCACTTGGCATTGAGACTTAGGGCATCCCGGTCTACACAGTAACATTTACCGGACGACGACTGAAGTGCAACGAACTGCGTTTTTCTCCAACAGCGCACGTTTCTACAGCGTCGGCAGCGTTGCGATAATGTCTGTGACCGCCAAGATGGATCACCAGCTGCGCCACCGCTAGACCGTGAAAGTTGCCAGTTCATGCGTGAAAGCACTGTTGCAGATTACAGTGACATTTTATCTTATTTAGTGACGGAAACTGTCGCTCGTAATATCATTATTATACTCCTGATTGTACCACTATATCCGGCTTGTAATAGGCAAATTTGTTATTAGAAATTAATCAAGGGAGAGCAACATTTCTGAAGCGACCGAAATACAAATAAGGAAGGAAGGAAGGTACAGGAGAAGGAGGAAAGCTAGGTATGTTAACCAGTCTAGAAGTACTGGTATGCTATATTACACTGGGGAAAAATATTGGAGAGCTTGAAAGTTAGAGGTATAGAGAAGGAGAGAGAGAGGGGGGGGGGGGAGCGCACACGCACAAGGCCACACTCCTCACAGTCACAAAATTACTATATGTCTACAACCCTCTATGCAAGTATGTTGTCTTCAAGGACTTGAGCAATTCCTTCATCGCTTTTATCCGCGATGACAAATCAGGACGACATCCCAAAGTGATTACTGCTGTCATTGGTCTCTGGTCAAGTCAAGCATAAGCAACTGCGAGTGCCTATCTCTGCACGCTGTAGCGAAAATACGATAAAATGATCCCCTTGAATATCGGCCAGATTATCAAATAATTTCTGACAGCGCAAGTAGATTGCACTATGGGAGCACGCGGCTATATACTGCAGCACCGAGCTTCATGCGCCTCACTGTTCCGTGGTCATCCACACTTTGCGCTGTTGCAAGAAGTCCTGCCGCCATTT
The DNA here is from genome assembly GCF_013339695.2 of Rhipicephalus sanguineus. Taxonomy (NCBI): domain Eukaryota; kingdom Metazoa; phylum Arthropoda; class Arachnida; order Ixodida; family Ixodidae; genus Rhipicephalus; species Rhipicephalus sanguineus. The sequence goes on from NC_051178.1 coordinate 233,172,461, forward strand.
ACGATCGAGGCCTGGCGATTTTCAAAGCATTGATGCTATTTTTAGAAACTTCTTGCGGCTTATACAACAGGGAACTCCTATGTGACAAGCCTTCACACTCATTGGAGAGGTTTTCCTCGACGTTTACTTTTCTATAGGACGCCGCGTGCAAGAACGTACGGTTCGTGTGTGACATCGCGGACGAGCTATTATCAGCCACGCGTGCTTCTACGACATTCGCGAAGACTACATCGCCTATAATCCCATTCCGTAAAACAGATTAGTGTCGAGAGCCGCTGTACTCTTCGTTAGGACGGATTAGCCAGAGAAGTAAACATTGACGTTGCTACGCCCGCGGTCGTGAACACCTTCCAGCTCGGCAAGCTTGCACACGCCGTACAGGATCACGTACCGCCGTGCAGTTTGTTTACCTTTGCGCTCTTAAGCACACCTTTCAGAGTTGTCAGTAGTTCGTTAGACTGATTAGGCTTCGTTCTTCTCCATCTCAATCCCAGATGTCCTTCACATTCAGATATCATGTCTTTCACCTCACCTTCCACTGTTCCAGACTTTCGGGTGCCGGCTTACTTAATAAAGCGGCGGCGTCCTTAAGGATGTTTACACGCAGCCAATGAATCATATGTTTTAAGTGGCAATAAAAGAAGCGCGCCGCTTCGCTGCGAACCATGTTCGAATTTGCAAACAGGTGTCGGGACGGTGTTATCGGTGATACCTTCAGCTCATTCCTCATATCGCAAGGTGCAATCGTTCGAAGCGTAAAACGGGGATTGAAGAGTCCTCTTCGCGATAGCTGGTACTTCGGCCACGAAGGTGTGTGCGATCTGACTAGTTGTCCGGTGAACTCGAAAACACTTTGCAGTGTGTTGCTGATAGCGGACAAGACGGCGTGATTAAATACCGGGCTTTTACGTTCTTAAGTGAATCTGGGCCTATAATTCATTTTGTTGTGGGTAACTTCGACAACAGATTACAAGCGGAGCCCAGTGCACCTCTTCTTACCTTTTAGTGGTTACATTCTTTTTGAAAAATGTGTGTTCAAGGACAATATTTATCGCCCTTGTAGTTTTTTTCGTTTGAAGTTCTCGCGACTGGAGGCACACCGTATAATTCTGCAGCGTGGACAACCCATTAGGTTATCGCCGTGATGTCCAAATGTATTTCGGTGGCACGCATCTTTCGTTTGATAAAATTCAACCAGGCTTTTCAACCTTATTTACGTAGGCGTGCGGACGAGGGGGAGGGGGCGGAGGTGCAGGGGGCATAGCCCTCTGTAATCACATGGGGGGGGGGGGTTGCCTGCTGCATACTTTTACTCGGCCGCAGCTGTCCCGTTGTTCTTTTAACGTGCAGGGTTATGGTCATGCATGTCTTTGACGATAATCGCGGGCGAAGACCCCTAATGTTGCATTTAGAGAATTGCAACCCCATCGAAATGCGGCCTACGTGGCCGTGAATGGAACCCGCGCCGTCAGAATCGGAACCAGAACCATGTGATATCAGCATCAGATTTCGAAAAATACAGGTGTTAAGGGCCGTGAGCTAAAATCCACAAAACGGCTTGACGAGGCCCACGGTCCCTTGAACTTGGCACCAACAGAAAGCAACAGGAACACGGAAGCAAGAAACATACTATCGTCGTTTTACCCCCGCAAATACAAAGAAAAACAAACGGAAAAGAATCAAATGTTACATAAAAAATGCACGTTTTCGCATAGCTTAATTCAATTGTACATGAGAAGCGCATCTTAACAAAAAATGTAAGAATATTTTATTACATTGCTGCACATACAATGTAAACTCGCTGTATAACATATGGTGTCATAATACGCGCGAACAATAGAAGTTAATAGTTGATGGATAAAAAAATGTAAACAATCGTACGGCAAAAAACGAAATGTTTGTAAACGAAATGTTTGTAGGCTTCTTTCTCGTGAGCAAGAAAAACGCATACGCTAATGAGGATTGTTTAAAGGGTATGGCAATAAGTAGCATAACGTCTGTTACCATAGTTCGTGTGCGCAGTATTTCCCATACTTCAGTAAGGCGAGTCATGCGTAGCTTTTTGTTTTCTTTTAGACAAGAAAGCTTGCGTATGAAATTATCGTTCTTAGCGAGACCAGGATGATAGCGTTTAGATGACGTCTTTTCGCATAGTGATGGAAGCGGAACTAAGTTGAAATGAAGAAAGAATGGTTCAGCGTGACTGTTATGTGGCGCGTTCACGATAGCACGGATCACTTGTTTTTGGATTATGTTAAGATTTTTTATGTTCGCCAGCGTCGTCGTGCTCACACCATAGACTTTCCTAAAATTAACTAGAGGGGACTCTGGCGCTGCGATCGTTCAGCTACCATGGGAATGATGGGTAGTACACAAATTTGCCTAGTCTTCGTGCTTGCGGCTTCAAACGTACTTGTGGCCTTGTTTATTGCTGTGTTTTGGCGTTCGTTTCGGATAAAAAAATAGACCGTTGTGAACTTCGTGACCAGGTTTGAATTGGTGAGCCTAAAGAAGTTTAAGTGGCGAAGTGAAACTGCTGACTATTGCTGAACTTCGTTTTGCGACAAAGCGGATGCAGGCTACGCGCAGCCAAGCAGAGCCGAAAGAACGAAGTTTAGACAAATTTGTGTCCTACCCCTTATTCCCATGCTGGCTGAAGCGTCAGGCGTTGCAGCTCCCACAGACACTAGCGCCAGAGTTCCCTCTAGTAAGTATTCTACAAAACTATATGGCCCACACAAAGTAGCAATACTTTATATGCGATGCAAATAGGCTGTTACAAATAAGTAGTTTAATATCTTTTGGCAACTATTATTTGCATTTATTGAGTCAAACTCAGCAGCGCGACGCCTTACGTGCTAAGGTACGACGGCTGGCTTTAACAGCGAAGCTGTTAGTGAAACCATAAAGACGGCAGTGGTGTTGCAAAAAGCTCGCCGCGCCGTTGCCTAGCGACCACCGAGCACAGCACGCGCTCTGCGATAGAGACTGCCGCGCATAGCGACCTATGGAGACGTCGCGCATAGCGTGCCATCGCAGTTTAAAGTCATGGGCGCAAAGAGAGAGAAATTGCGATCGAAATAAAGAGGAAGCAAGCATCGCGACCAGATACCGCACCACCTGGCGAAGCCGCGCATGCGTGGTAGCTAAGCCACGCCCACCGATGGAGGCATCGCGCGCAACCTCCGCTCTACAGTACATAGGCTGACTGCGCCCAATCTTGTCCAGATAGTCATGGGGCGTCCTAAGAAAGTGCGTACTCCCGAGGAGGAAGCTGCGCAACTCGAATTTAGACGCGTCGGTCGACGGGGAGTACGAGTGACGACGGGCCCGTGCTTCGCTGTGCCAAGCTTTGCGCGACTTGGTACAAACTCCTCGATTTCTGTTTTTCTCGGCCTGAAATTCTGTTCGGGCATTACAGGGTAAAGTAGATGAGAGAAAAAAAAAAGAAAGAAAGTAAGAAGAGTGGTGCTTACAGGCACTAAGGAGCTCATATTTTCTACATTGCGCGGAACCCTGCCTAAAAATGGTTCTTTTATGGCATTTAAGATACCGTAGCAACTGAGGCTATTTATGAGTGACACCGTACTGGAGAGCTCCTGACTCATTCTGATCCTCTGGGAATCTTTAACTTGCACCCAAATCTATGTACAGTGATGTTTCTGCATTTCACTCCCATCGAAATGTGGCGGACGTTGCAGGAAACAAAACCAGTGTTCTCGTGCTTAGCGGTACAGTACCTTAGCGGGTAACCATCCACGGCTGGTACGGTGATATTTTGCCGGGACATTGAGGTTTTCTTTGCGTACTATATACTCTGGGCAGTTGCGCAGAACATGCCGAATCCTTTCTTCATCTCCGCAGTGTACGCATCCGGCGGTGTCGGCCATCCTTATGCAGAACGCATACGCACGGATAAACGCGACGCTCAACCATATTTAGGCGACCAGCCTCTGTTAGAGGAAAGAGTATTACGCCTTCGTCCAGACTTAACGTCGAAGAAGGCCGCACAAGCGCTATTGGGCTTCCTGCGGTCTACTGGGCTGTCTGAACGACTCTCAGTGGAACGCTGTCGTGTGTGTGTGATTGTATTTTTGTCCCTATTCATTTTTTTTTGGTCTCTCCTAATGTCATATTTTCCCACCCCCAGTGCAGGGTAGCACACCAGGTACTACCATCTGGCTGACCGCCTTGCCTTCCTCTTCTCTCTCTCTCTCTTGTCGGAACATTGGTGAATGTAACGTCTTTCATGGAGATGCGTCGTTCGAAAACCGAACAAGTCAGCCTTGCGTGTTTCATCTACGGACATTCATGACTATAGAGCATCGACACTCTGACCGTGTGGTGGTGTGATAGTTCCTCTAGAGCACTTTTACGGTTCACCTATGTGGAGAATATTAGAAACAGACACTTGCCCACAAATAAGTCTGCTCCATGCGCATCCATGGCCCACTTGCAGTTTAACATCATCAAACAAACTAATAGCAAAATTAAAGAATCTTGCACGTTTACTGTCTTACACGGGTAGAAGATTGGATGAGCTGGCTGTAGTTCGTGATCATGTTTAGCACAGCGCAAATGGTTGATTTTGGAGAGAAAAAAGAACGAGTGAAGAAAAAATTGGGGGACGCTTAAGCTTCGCCTTTAAGAGTTGAACGCGATAGCAATATCCTGCCCCTAGTGCGCACTTCGAAACTACGAGTGTTTAACAGAATGCGCGCAATAAGGTGTGTGCCTTATGTAATGGGTAGCATGCTTTAAAGCAGGAGCAATTATGCGCGAGAACCTTTTTCGAAGCTGCGATGCACCCACTACGGGGTCTTAAGGGAATACGCGCAGTAATGTGTGTGCCTTTTGTAATGGGTGGCTGTCTTTAAACCACCAAGTCGTTATGATATTGACGTGGTGTGACGCCCGATGGCAATGTATGCCTGTACCACGCAATATTACTGCCATATTACATCTCGCACTGTGACACCTGTATACAGGACGCGTATTTTTCGGGAAGCATCAAAGTTACTTTCAGTGCAGCTCCAAGCAGTGGCGTGGCTGTGAGATAGCGTTTTTTTAAAACGCTATCTCACAGCCACGCCACTGCTTGGAGCTGCACTGAAAGTAACTTTGATGCTTCCCGAAAAATACGCGTCCTGTATACAGGTGTCACAGTGCGAGATGTAATATGGCAGTAATATTGCGTGGTACAGGCATACATTGCCATCGGGCGTCCCACCACGTCAATATCATAACGACTTGGTGGTTTAAAGACAGCCACCCATTACAAAAGGCACACACATTACTGCGCGTATTCCCTTAAGACCCCGTAGTGGGTGCATCTTTGAAATAAGTTATGACATGGAGACACTCCCGCGATCTTTTTGCAAAAGCCACACTGTTTTAATACCGAAAACCTCTGACAAGGAAAAGCTTCGCTCCGTCGAAGGTTACAGGCCAATATCGCTGTCAAATGTGGACTACAAAATTTTTGCTAAAGTATTATCAAATAGATTGCAATTTGCGATGTCGATTCTCATTGGGTCTCATCAGACATGTGGAATTAGGGGCCGATCTATACAAAACAATATACACGTTGCTCGAACAGTTCTTCAGTTCTGCTATGGTTATCAAAAACAGCTTGCAATGCTACAGGTAGACCTGCAAAAGCCTTTGATCGTGTTAGTCATTCGTTCCTTTTTTCTCTACTTGAGCATGCCAATGTTGGCCAGTCGTGCTTAAAGGTGTTAAACTTTGTTATAATGAATGCTCAACTCGTCTCATTGTTAATGGTCAACTCTCGAAACCTGTTTCTATTTGCTCTTCGGTGAAACAAGGATGCCCGATGTCACCACTTCTGTTTGCACTTTATCTAGAGCCGCTGTGCTTAAGCATAATACAGTCCAGTTGTATTCGCGGCTTTAGTATATTAGGCAGTGAAGTTAAAGTATTAGCTTATGCAGACGATGTCGCTTTCTTTTGCACAGATAAACCAAGTGTAGAAAATGTGGTATCTACAATTGAAAAGTTTGGCGTTGTATCAGGAGCGCGTTTAAATGCCTCTAAGAGTTTAGGACTATGGTTTGGCTCGTGGGGTACCACGCCGAATCAGTTCGCAGGGATTAATTGGACACGAATCCCGCCAAAATACCTCGGAGTACCACTGGACGCGTATAGATTCAGTGCGCATTACTGGAAGGAGCGCGTTCCTAAGCTTGAACGACAGGCCCAGACATTTGTTCCCCATCGACTTTCAATATTCGGGAGAGCTGAAGCTTGCAATACTTTCCTAGCAACAAAGCTTTACTACGTATTGCAACTTATCCATGCGCGAGATTTTATATACAACGCTTTCATCGAATTTTTGCTACTTTCATATGGTCTTCGACTTTTGAGCCCATGCGTCGTGACAACATTTTCAGGCCAGTTAGTGAGGGTGGGTTGGGATTAGTACACCTTTATCTATGGCAAACAGTTTCACGGTTCTTCTTTTTTCGAGACAATTCCCACCCGTAATCCGTTCATTCTTGCAGGTTACACTTGTTGATTGCTTGCCAGACTTAGTTGTTTCATCAAACTTCTCCGAACGCCCGTGTTTGTGGGGATTCATGCAGGAAGTTTACCTCGCAGTTCGGTTCCTTAAAGCTCGCTTTTTCCATGGAATACCTGTACACAGCCTCGCGCAAGGTACTATATAAGGATTACTAACTATGCTCTTCCCGCCTCCGTTGTACCGTTCATTGTACTCCGATCTTTCAGGCCACGATGTGTTGAAACGTGTGCGCAAAATGTATATTCCTCCTAATTCAAAAACATTTTTCTACAACTCCACTCTGAAACACTTCCGGTAAGCACATGGTTGAAAAGAAAAGGTATTTTTGTCTCTTCTGTTAACTGCCGTCTATGTGATGTGCCGGAAACAATAGAACATTGCTTTATTAGCTGCAAAGACGCTATTCTGTTCTGGATGTCCTTCAGAGAGCACTGAAGAAACGTTTTGTCGTCAATTCTCACACCATACGTTATCTTATACCAACATCGCTTGATGAAGTGCCATATGATATGTTTTCCTCATGGGTATGCATAGCTTATGGAAGACACGTATGCAGGACCGTAACGCAGAACCCACCATTTCTTCAAGCATGCACTTCATTCGCATGACTATTCAGCTAAGGACATTTATGATGACCTGGACTTTAGACCGGACTGGTACCCCCTCTTGGTGAGGTGCTCGGCCTCACCACATTTCTAGTATAACACGATGTGAAGAACTCTCACCGTTCTACTGCACGTTGTGTTAGCCATCGAGTGTGCACTTAGTAACGCTTGAGCGCATATTGTCGCTATGTGATTGTACCTTTGCTTGCTTTATTTGTGCTATTATTGTGCACTGTAATATTAAGTGTGATAAATACCATGAAAGAAAAAAAAAAAAAAAAAAAAAAAAAAAAAAAAAAAAATAGTGGCGTGGCTTGGTGGGTAGAACCCTGCTTGCCACGCAGACGGCCTGGGTTCGATTCTCAGTCGGACCGAACATTTTATTATTTATTTATTTGCAGCTTTTTCGATTTTTCGGTCACGGACAAGATGATGATTTTTCGCTCACAACCAGCGGTGCCGACGCCGACGACGGAATTTCTGCGATACGAGCTCTTTAACGCTATCGCGTTAAAAGCGCCGCGTCGACTGTCTTCTTTGGTGAACATCTGAGGTATCTGCTCTACTTTTTTAGTGGTTTTTTACATCTTTTTAAGCTGAGTGCAAAATTTGATGTCTTTAGTATTGAGCGATATTTCGAAAGTTTATCTCTTGATGGTGAAGCGGTTCCTTGATAGGAACGACGCACGGAAAGAAAGACATCGCGTGAGATGCAGCCTGCCAAACTTTAAGCATTTCAGGCACGTATGGGTGAACGCTAAGCTGAGGCGTGACATAAATTTTAAGCTCCTCGCTCGGCGTACAGATAATAACATATTTTTTTTTAGAATGACGACGACAGTGCTATCTTCGTGGTTCTCAGGTTCATCAGTCATGTCGCGCCGTTGGCGTACGCCTTCATCGCTGAACGTGTGCTAATGCTCAAGAATGCTATTTATTATTTTTCATTTACGAATTCGCAGTTATATTCTTCGTGATATAGCAGTGGGTCAGAGGAATGGCGGGATTACCATAACTACGCAAGTGCCATGTTCAGTTTGTTTCACCTTTTCAGGTTTCGTGGATATCCTGAGTCACCCAGCTTATACGTAATGACGTAATCGCCTATATGAACGCGCCATAAGCTGCATTTGGTAACAAAAGAATAGAATAGAGGAACAATTGTTCTTAAGTTACAGGGGCCCTAGTGTGCTCGTTAGCTAGTAGCCTGCACTTCAATGACATGTTAATGAATATGATCCTTTTTCTCTTTCCTGTATTTGTTTTCGTCTTCTATAGCAACAGTTGGGACTCCGAGCATGTATCTTATTGTTGATGCGCGAAATACATTTTCATCTCCAAAGCATTTTGTGCTAAGCTGGGCATCTTGTATATTGACGGTCCGATAGCTTTTTCTTTTTATTAAATTATCTCACAGGTGGTGGTGCAAAGCATTCGTCGCTCAGATTAAGTCAGGCTACAGAATAGTGCGCAAGCGTTTCTTTTTTAATTATCGACGCGAGAAAAGTGACACTCGCTTCTTGTATCGTCGCACACAATACAAAAAAAAATTGGTAGAACACATCTACAGGGACTATCTAAATTATTCAATAGCATTTGCAGCCCCTATAGCAGTGGTTCTCAATTATCTTCGCGGACTCCAGAGGGTCAGGCAAGCCATTTTTGAGGTCCGCGTAACCCGTGCCCGGGGAGGAAAAAAACACATTCTTTGAAGCTGCATTATGTCCCGTGACAAAAGCCCTTACCGGTTTTTTTTATATATATGTTTCACCGCATAGCATTTTGGCATTGCGGCGGAGCTGACTTATGTATTCCCTTCTACATGACATGACTTTAAAGCTTTTGTTGCAGTTTTCTGCTACATATGCATAGCATACTTTTTCTATGCTTCCATACTTGAAAAGCAAACGCAGCTAGAAACGCGTTGAACGTGGCTGCAGACCGTACACATGATCGGCAAGCTGTTGAGTTCGAATTGGCGTGGCACTTTCGTTTGACCGTTCTTTGCCAGGTAGAAATAAAAGGTACCTATTTCACGCTGCATGTTAGGGGAATTTATGAACCCCCACCCTCTCCGTCGCTGCAAGGGGTCCCCCCATCACCTTCACCAGTCCTCAAAGCGTCCCCGACACATCCATGGCTGAGAACCACAGATCTACAGTATACACAGTTCCCGTGTAACTGATATTACAGCTATACTGAAAGAACGGAGCGTCGCAGCGAGTCCGTTTGCCTTATTTGATTTATTACCTTAAGGCACCGTGCATCTATGAAGACCGTCTAACCCTACATGCAGAGGACGCATGGCGCACGTGCAGTAGTAGTCCATGCACGCCGACACAGTCACTGCACTACGGTGACTCTGCTCTTCCTGTTTAAACGCCGCCTTGCATGGTTTGCGCCTCGTTGTCAACCGCTGTGCAACTTTGGATGGTCACGCGCTTACCACCCGGCCGGCTCATGTCCGATTCCTAATAATAATAATAATAATAATAATAATAATAATAATAATAATAATAATAATAATAATAATAATAATAATAATAATAATAATAATAATAATAATAATAATAATAATAATAATAATTGTTGGAATTTTACATCACAAAACTACGATATGATTATGAGGGATGCCTTAGTGGAGGGCTCAGGAAATGTCGACCACCTGGGGTTCTCTAACGTGCACCTAGATCTAAGTACACGGCCGTCAAGCATTTCGCCTCCACCAAAAATGCGGCCTCCACGGCCGGTATCCAATCTCGCGACATTCGGATCAGCAGTGCAAATTACGCATAGGTGCAAGTTCTTAAATTTTTTTTTTAATACGCGCATTGCATCGAGGCCAGGCACACAAACCAAAATCAAGTAGAGTACTTTCATGATATCGAGGCCAGATATATAGCCGAGTCAGAGTTGGTAGACATACCCCGAAGAAATAATCTCTCAATTAGAAAAGAAAAACTAATAAAACAAGCGTAAGGTGTGTTTCGAATACGACGACATCCCATGAAATTTTAGCATGCAGAGTTAACTTGGCATCCCACCACTGGCTCTCCATTATAACGTCTCACTTTGGAGCAAGGTAAGTTGTTCTTGCCATAAGAAGCGTAGGCGAACAGTTAGTTACGCAGACTATCATCGTCTAACCATGGTATTGAAACCCCACATTATGATTATACTCTTGTTTGATATTTTAACTACAGCATTTGCGTTTAAGCTGAACGCTTGCTTTTTACTTTTACAACGTACGAACAGGTTTCGAAACCTAACGAGATTATAAGCTGTATAAGAACCTCAGATATATAACTTATATTGAGTCATCAAAGAAAGAGAAATCGTACCACGGGCAGCCATGCGTTGCGGATTGCTGTAAGCAGCTTGGACAAAGTGTTTCTTTTTCTAGATAACTGCCCTACATGTACAAAGCATTCCCACTATACACTAACTTCGACTGGCAGAGCCAAGAAGTACGTACGTAACAACATTAAAATGTTCCGCAGTTTTCTTCCACGCAAGTCTCGGACGCGCATTTCACGGAAGCCGCAAGCGGATTATGGCGCTATCGGTTTTGCGCGAAAGGTGAGAGTTCGCGCGTGCATGACATTTCGCCCCTGAGCGTTACCCAGCCAGATGTTCGGCCCCAAGTCTATAGCCGCAATGCGCTGCACCTGTACAAGCTGTGACGCGTGAGCAGAGCGTTACGTAACCTTTATATGTTTCTCAAGCAGAGATAAGAGCCCCTAAATCAGGTCAGGTTGAGACAAATATACGTATAGTGAATGCGAAGCAAGCATTACGTATTTGACGACGTTGGTTATTCTATAATAGCTTAACTTTTTGTTATTGCCACGAGGATTTTAGCCACTCCGAGGTGACGCAGCACCTTCAAGGTCAAAAGCAGGCGAGCAAACGCTAGTGCGCTGAAATTGGTTCGATTGGTTACATCACTGCGTATCATGCTTCCTTTATCGGTCGTACGATCTTCGCTTCGCCGTTTTCAAAACGAGGAGGAACAAATTATGTATTCCCTCTGCTGTGGCCCAGTAGATATCGCGTTGCGCTACGCTATACGAACTCGCGGGTTCGGTTGCGTGATCGTGTGGGTCGTGTTTCGATTACAGGTAAACGAAACAATAAAAAAAAGACACACCTGTGTAATGAAATTAGAAAATTAGCCGGATCTTTCCGCTCTATCCAAATCTATATTCCGCAATAAATAATAGAATACATGGAGCAATACATATTTATATCGCAGAGCTTGTTCTACTTAGCGACCGCATGTTTCATGTATATTATATGTATACACTTTGTAGCTCTTGCACCACTAAACCACAACTTGTCATTTTTATTGCTTCGTTTTTATGGTCGAAGACGTCTCTCTACTAAGGTGAAAGATGTCACGGGAACACAACGTTAAACGCTTAATTGATTGGACAGCCGATCCTCATAGCCATTATAGCGTTCGGGCATGATGGATACGTCTCATTTAGCATATGCTCAGAGAGCTAAAAATACCAACGAAGATGACGGCGACGGGCCTAAATTGTCGTCGTCTCGGGGCGCTATTCGGCGTCACGGCATTAAGCAAATTGCGTTCCATAATAATAATAATAATATGTGGGGTTTAACGTCCCAAAACCACGATATGATTATGAGAGACGCCGTAGTGGAGGGCTCCGGAAATTTAGACCACCTGGGGTTCTTTAACGTGCACCTAAATCTAAGTACACGGGCCTCAAACATTTTCGCCACCATCGAAAATGCAGCCGCCGCGGCCGGGATTCGATCCCGCGACCTTCGGGTCAGCAGTCGAGCGCCATAACCACTAGACCACCGTGGCGGGGCGTGCGTTCCATCGACCGGGGCCGAACGTATAGGGACGACCACGAGCGTCCGCGTCGCCTCCAGTCTGGGTACTCGAGAAAAACGGACGCAGCGTAGGCGACGCACACCGCGACATCGACGAAGTCGTGCGGGGGTGCATGCACCTGCACGTATCAGCGGCGAATCTATGACGCTCGTCGCCTTCGCTGCGGCGTCCATTTAGCCGGCAAACTCGCGTTTTTTGGCCTTCTTGCGCACAATTTTCTTATTCTATATTTTTTTTTCTCGTTGCGCCGAACGATAGTGTGAGTACCCGGTTTTAGTCAAAATAAGCACATGTGTTCGCCGCGGCTAATTTGGGATTATTTGGGTTCGGTGACTAGGCCCTGGAATTTATCCGTCTACTAAGTGACATTCCTCTAACGCAGCTGGCGGTTAGCGGGGTATTAAACCTGCGATCTTTATTCGGGCTAACTTCTTGGTTCTTTACGCAAAATATTTACCTCAGTCTTGTACTTTGAACATCTTTAATACTCGCAGATTGCTTTAATGATCACCGGCGCGTCAGAAATACCGGTAGCATGTGCGTATGACGGCCTTCCTGAAGGGACGTGCTGATGAGTCATTCATGTGTAATGCTTGGAGACGGGTGTGCTTCTATTTCCAAGAATGTCACTCCCTAGCGTTCGCGGAACGGACAGCATGAAAACTCGACACGTTAAGTTTGGTATAACCTTATAGGAATCTGATGAGCGCGTAGCTGTTCTTTCATTTCTTTTTTTGTATTAACTTGCTTTGAAAGTGTCGTTAACTATGCAAGCGAAAACTGAAGAAGTGTCCAACCTTCCAACGCTTGCACCTACGTCATGCGAGGATTTTCATTTACGTAAGTTGTGACATGTCACCGACTCAATCGCCCGTTACGACTAATCCCAAAAATAAATGTAACTGATGGCACCTGACTCTTTCGCAGACGGCTCGCTGTCTAGTGTTACAGCCTCATCTATATACTTCGCCGTCTCGCGCGTTGGAAAGTACGTGAAACGATAAGAAAAGTATTGAATGCGTAGTTGGGAACGCTGCAAACAGTCACTGCTGCGAAGAAATGGCGTTAACATGAATCATACCTTCCGGTGATTCGTGTCACCACTGTCGTCACAGTGCTGCATGTCAACCTATTCGTAGGCGCTTTGCGCAGCGCCAAGTCTGCCCACACCTTTAATCTGTTGGACCTGTCCTGTCGTTGTTCAAAGTGCAGAATAATGACCACGCAGGTTTTTGATAATAATGGGAGCGAAGGGTCCCTGATACTACATTCCAAGAACTGTTTGCTTCCCGCCTTTAGCAGCCACGGCAGCCGCATTTAGAAGGAGGACAAATGCAGAAAACGGCCATACACTTAGACCGAGTGTATAGGTTAACGAACCCATTACGGCGTGCCTCATAACCATGTCACAATTTTCGCCCCTGACAGCACTAATTTCATATATACTGCTGCGCTTCCTCCCCCTTCTGCCCGAAACCTCACATATACGCGTTGCACGTTTCAAGTATGCGGTGTCGGCAGCAGCAGTGAGCGTTGGTATGAACTCACCGGAGGCTGGCCGGTCGTCGGATGCAGCAGCAGCAGCTGCTACTGCTTTTGCGAGGAGTGTGCGGCCTTGTTCTTCTTTTTTTTTGTCTCTCTCTTTCTCTCTCTTCGGAATATTCAGCGGCTCTTCAGAGATGACCGGCTACGTGATCGGTAGAATGGCCGCAGAGTGTCCGCACGGTGCAAGACAAGGTCGGCGAAAGGACCACATGGCGCCTATTGCAACGGGACCGGCAGCCAGGCGCCCAACATCCGGCCATGTCCAAACAGCTCCTGCGGTGAACGCGACAGAGATTTTAAAAAGAAATGTAGAAAACATACCCCCGTTCAGATTACGCGGTGTTCTTTCCTGGAAATGCAGTTGTTTTAGGAGCTTCAGCGGAATCGATGTAAGGAATGATGAAATGATGTAGGTATGTAATCGGCTGTGCTGTACGGCACCATAACGTGGGCTACGAAAAACAAGTGGCTTCATACTGGTTAGCTGGTTTGGCCAGCATACCGTATGCGAACTCATCGATGAAATTCAAGGCGCAAACACTGCTGACTAAGAGCATTTCACACTAGTGACGTAGTATTTTAAAATTAATATTTTCTTTAAAAATCCCCGCTAAAGCATGTATTTCTGGCGAGAAACGGAAACACGGACAACGTTTCAAAAAGAAATGTTTACATTCGAAGAAAACGATGCAATGCCTGTGGTTTCTACAAATGAAATGTACCGGAAGTTCTCCTTTAAGAGGTACTTTTAAAAGTTGCAGGCTTCCCGACACTTCTTGAATTGCCATGTAGATTTGGTCGGGATAAAACCTCCAGTACACTTAACGGCATTTGGGTTAGGATTTAATTTTACTTTATAATTTCATTTTCAGCTTTACTTTGCGCATTTAATCGACATAAGTTCACCTAGAGGATTAGGTGAACAACACTGGTGACACAAAATTGATCATGCAGGGGGTTGCATGCCTTCAAGGGGCTTAAGGAAGAAGTGAAGATTCTCATACGGTGACGACGTAAAATGCTTGTTCTGATACTGAAACGGTGAATTTCTCGGAAGTGCTAATATAACCAAATGCATAGCTCGACACAATTCAAAATGCGCGCACGGCATTAATTAGCACCTCTTGTCGCTATTTTTTTCGATTATAGAAGCATAAAAAGTAGGCAACGTTAGGGCCGGCTGTTCGAATATAGCGATTCGCTCAAAGTGAAATGCCCATCGCATGCAAGAGTTGCAGTGTGGGGCGACATTTTTGTTGCGTTCCTGCACAAGAATCGAAACGCCCAAATTAAAGTCAAAGTGTAGACTTTCCCTTTTTGAATAAATCGTACAAAGAAAGCTCCAATGGGCACATTGAGATTTCTACTATGCCGACATCGTGCGATCCTCTGCAATCGTTGGCGTAGGCAGGAGTCACGATTCAATCTCTAAGTGGTCCATAAGATTAGCTCACCCTCTCATTACTCTCTTGGAGCCAACAGACCAAACAAAGCTCCCTCTTGCTGAATATATTGTCCAGTGACCTTTCCTTGGTGAGCTGGATAAACAGGACAGAGAAGTTGAAGATTAGAAGCAATGTGTAGTGAAGTGCTTTTCGGAATTTTAAAGCGATAACGTTAAAGAGCTCGTTTCGCTTGAATTCCGGTCTCGGCGTTGGCGTCCTTGGTTGCGAGCGAGAAATCAGCGTTGCCCGTGAGCGAAAACTAAAGAAAGGTGAAAATAAAATAAAAAATAAGAATCTTCTGTTCAAGCGGCAATTGAGCTCAGGCCTGGTGTGTGGCAAGAATGTGTTTTACCACAGAGCCACGCCATTGCTTGAAGCTGCTTCAGAAAAAAAAATACACTATATCAATGTAATGCACTGGGAATGTAATGTAGTGGGCGCAGCCTCCCTAAAGCATGCAATATTGCGTGGCAGAAGCGTAAAATCGCGCCAGGCGTCAAAACATGTGAATAGCACAACGAGTAAGAGATTTAAGGGCCCACCCATTACAAAGCGCTCAGACATATTTAATCATCATCAGCCGCAAAAGCATCACCAAAGCGACCAGCTACGTAGGTTTACGTGTTGCCTTACGGACGAATAGTGTGCCCTTCACTGGTTCGCGTAAGACAGAATTATGGCGTAGTGGGCACTTCGCAACTTCACAGGCAATAGGAATTATAGGACAGTTTGAAACGGCCAGTGTTAGGAGCACTTCCGGCTTTGTTTCGAGGAATATTAAATTGCGAAACGCTGATTGCATTCGCAAGAAGGCATGCTCAGTTCATTTTCTTCCGCTGCGTGAGCCCTTTATCTTATAGCAGCGCCGAAACGGTGCTGCTGTGAAAAGCTTGTGCCCTCTTTTATTGCGCAAAAGAGAACTATAGAGCTATGTGCCACACGAAGAAATCGTTTTATGAGAAAGAACGTATATGCCGATTCAAAGTTTTCATTGCAGATTTCTCTTTTACAACCAATCTCCTTCTCTGTTTATCTCGTTTAAATAAGTTTTGATATGTCATCCCGGGTAATAGACTAGATTCTTACTTCCTGCATTGCGCGTCTTTCCACGATTTCCGCTTTCCTCTCAACTCGTTGGGAAAAAAGAGAACTTGGAGTACCGCATTGTATACTTTTTTAACATTCTTTTTTGTTACTAACGTGCACGCTGGTAAGATATTTGAAAGTTTAGACAAGATACTACGCCAATGTTTTAAAGGTCGTGCGTGAACGGCCATGCATTTTAAAGATCGTGCGTGAACACGGTTTTTCAACATTTAGAAGTCGGCATTCCAGCGATGGGTCAGTCGTAGAAAAGCAAGAAAGGAACCAAGCAAGAGTGACGGAGTCACGGCAGTGGAATGTGCCATCTTTCGGGCAGAGAAACGGTATAAGAGAATAACCACACCCTAAGTATACGTTTTTAAAGATATATGAGATATATGAGCAGGGATCCTTCATTGCCGACCGTGTCCTTCTGATTCAGTTTTTCTTTTGTTGCGCTAAGACAATGGCGACACGAAAGCTGACACGAGGGACGGACCTTGCATAAACGGGAAAAGAAAATCAGCGAAGTCGGCGATACTTCGTGACAACCAGCGCCCGTCCAGTTGGAGACGGACAGCACCACTGTCGCGATTGCCCATTTTTTCGTGATCGACAGAAAGGGAGGGTCCGCGCCAATATGAGTTGGTCCGAAGGTTCGCGCACAATGGCATACAAAAAAAAGGAAGAAGAAATGCACGAGAAGGGCGACGCCGTCGCTCATTTCGCATGCCCACATCTGCAAGTCAATGTCTCTTAGTGACAAGTGGCGAGTGCGTATGCCGTGTGGGCCTGCCTAAGTACACTGTAAAAAATATTTTGTGAAAAAAACAGAAATTGTCTGGCAGCTCTCTTGCCACAAAATTTCTGTAAAGCTATGTTTTCTATTTTGAAGCTTTCTGTGTTTTAACAGATTTTTTCCGTTTTACTTTACAGAATTTTTCTGTATAAACACAATGTTCAGTTTGTGTTACAGAATAAAACTTGGTTTTCTGTTGTCTTCTTTCTGTTATTTCACTGTTACTTTCACTCTTACAGTACAGAAATTTGTTTAAAAAACACGTTTCAGTTTTCAGACACTGAAAAAAAAACTGTTTCCTGTTCTACATTTATCTGTTATTTCGCTAATAGTGTCTGTTATCGTTTACAGAAACGTATCTATAAGTACAAGTTGGATATCGAGTCACAAAGGTTGTGTTTTTTGTTACTGCCCTCTGCTATTTCATTACTGCATTTTAATTCGGAACATATTTTTATGCATAAAGATGAACTTATATTATTTTCTTAGAAAAGCATTCCTCAGTACTAAAAAGTAGTTAGGTCACTTGTACAAGCGATACGCAAAAATATTTTTGTTTAGCCAAATGCAATGGCAAAAAATACCAATATATTGTGTTTGCATAATCCAAATATATTCCATTTTTAAAAATAATATCTGGGGTTTTTACAAGCCAAAACACGATATGATTATGATGCGCATTGTAGTGGAGAGCTTCGGAAATTTCGACAATCTGGTGTTTCTAACGTGCACTGACATCGCACAGTACATGAGCCTCTACCATTTCGCCTCCATCGAAATGCGACCGCCGCGGCCGGGGTCGCACCCGCGACTTTCGGGTAAGCAGCCGAGCACCGAGCGGACATTGTGAACTTCTTGGAGCTACACCCGCGAGATGTTGCCTCCAGCACTCTAGTAAATAACGCAATAAAAACAGGCACGTTTCAGTAGATTCGTCTTTCATGATAAAAGAAACGAATCTTTATTTAAGCACAGAAAATGTTACATGTAAACAGCTTCAAAATAATGAAAACTGCGTACATGTTGTCACCGTAGATTCAAACTGGTTTGGAAATTGTGTAGATATTCCGTATTTCCTCAAATCTAGGCCATTCCTGATTATAAGCCGACCCGCGAAATTCGCAAGGCCAGAAAAAAAAAAGCTTAATCATTGTACTCGAATCTAAGCCGAACCCCCGCCCCCCACACACACTTTCACACATCGTTTTTTTCGAAACAAAAAAACATCGGCTTATATTCGAGTAAATACGGTATAGTCATAATGACACTGCAAATTTTTCGTTGTAACACTTAGCATTCATAGTCTCGCAGAGCTTTGATTAAGTTGGTCATTTGTGGTGTGAGGCGGCGTTCCTTGACTTCTCGACCTTGCTCCGTCTGTCAGGGTTGACTGCTGCGGCTGCCCTAAAAACGAATAATGATATTTTTAGGTGCACCAGGCTATTGCATGACTATGCTCAACATAATCGACCACACTGAGAACAACATTGATTATGTTGGTAGAGCGCTCAAGAAACCCTCGCATTGCCACTTTAAGGTGTGTGTGGAATCAGTTAAAAAAATAACCTCATTATCCAGGTGGAGATTCATTTCTATAAAATTGCATTATGGTTCATACAATGTCACTTATTGCAGTGTAAGGACTTTAAAGGAAATAATGCTCCTCAAAGAGCAAGATTCACGTGCTTTTAAACACTCACCCAAATACAAGAAAGCTCATTAATTCGCATTTCACGGGCCGAAAAAAAAAACGTCTGATTAACCGAATGCCCAATTATCGAGAGTATCAAGAAAAAATAAAAAAAGACTATTATATCAATGCATTTCCTTTTTCTTGATGAATGCGCAAATCCAGTGCCTTTTTTGCACAAGAGTAAAGCTACAATTTCTGTCATTAGGTTCATCGTTCACAATGAGACCGCGCCCAAGACCCGTGTATTAAGCCGAAACGTTTTCTCAACCCCGCCCTATTACGTACCTCCGCGAGCAACACCACCACGCCCACGTGATGATCATTTTGTCGCCGAAAAATTGTCGGCAACTGATCGTTTGTTCGTCGGAATGTAACAAGCGAGTTTTATGTGACTTGCGGAGTGCCGCTGAAGGTCCTCACCTTCCAGCTTCACCATGTATGAGCTTTGTGACATTGTTCGCGCATAGCCCAAGTCAAAACAAGCTACCATGCTATTAAACAAAATAAAGGTGTTATTAAACAATGCATGTGCTTGCTGGGGGCAGAGAACACCGCCGAACTATGCGAGTTTTAAGTGCACACGCATCATTGCATGGTAGGCACTAGTCTTTCACAATTTAGATCTCCTAAAAATTACACTGAAACCATTGTAGCGTGATAGACCCGGATAAGTGGATGATGGACACCAATGACACAATTTTCACCACGGATTTTATGGCATTGCCCCAGACAATCAGGAAAAAACATTCTCATCCTGAAGCGCATGTGTGCACATGTTCCATTGCAACAATAAGAGATATGAAAAAGTCGTGTGTAGCTATAGATGCCAAATAAACTTGTAGACGTGTTGCTGATGCAATCTGTGCCAT